>NC_071354.1:122669316-122995149 GCF_943734655.1 Sabethes cyaneus
GATTTGTTTTCGTTAGTGACATTTTAAAGGACAGATGTCTTATGTCATGTATCATGTTTTAATAAATAAATCAAAAATGACAAGCACTGGAAATCATATCGATCATATTTCTCATTCTCAAGCATGTTTATGGCGCAGTTTTTGCAATATTTTTCGGCCTCATCTTATTTTCCTAACCCTCTAACATTGGAAAAACGATGTGATCAAGTTAATGACTATCTTTTCATGAAAGTACATTCAAAAAAAGTTTAAGTTTTCATGCAAAAATAATTATCTGAAGGAGCTTACTTACTTACTTACTTATGTGTCCATGTCCGCCGGTCCGGCAGAGCAAAGGGATGAAATCAGAGATCTCCACTGCTGACGGTTACCCGCCATGGCTTTTACCTGTCGCCAGGACAGGTTCTCGTCTACAGCCCGGATGTCGTTGGCTAAGCTCCGTCGCCATGAGCCTGCCTCTTCTACGCTGTCCTTGTGGATTCCAGTCGAGTGCTGCTCTGCAAACCTCGTTCGCTCCTTTCCTCAAGGTGTGTCCGATCCACTTCCACCTACGCTCACGAATTTCTGTGGCTATCGGCCGTTGATGACACCGACGATGGAGTTCCTCATTGGATATCCAATTATCAGGCCACCAGGCACGAATAATATATCGCAGGCACCGGTTAATGAGTACCTGCAGTTTTTGCATTGTCTCCGCTGAGACGCACCACGTTTCGCAGGCATACAGCAGTACGGATTTAACGTTTGAATTAAAGATTCGGGTTTTCGTACGTAGAGTGATCTGGTTTGAGCGCCAAATGTTTCGCAGCCCTGCAAAGGCACCCCTGGCCTTCCTGATCCGTGTGGCTATATCAGTCTTGGTACCACCATCGGGCGTTGTTTGGCTACCAAGATATTGAAAGACGGCTACCTGCTCAACTTGTTGTCCCGCTACTGTAAAGTTGGTGGAATTGTCAGTGTTCACTACCATAGACTTAGTTTTCGCTACATTGACTGTGGGACCTGCTGCCTGGGAGCTCTCGGAGAGGTCGTCTAACTTGCTCTGCATATCGTTTCGGCGTTGTGCGAGCAAGACAATGTCGTCGGCTAGGTCGAGGTCATTTAACTGCTCCATCGTTAGAGGATTCCAAGGCAATCCTCGATTTGGTCTACCGTCAATTGCTCCAACTAATATCTCATCCATAACGATGAGAAACAGAAGCGGTGATAAAATGCAGCCCTGTCTCACGCCAGCAGTAACCCTTATGGGGTCGGACAAGACGCCGTCGTGCAAAACCTTGCACGAGAACGCCTCGTACTGAGCCTCGATGAGATGGACTAGCTTATCTGGAACTCCTCTACGCCTAAGTGCGCCCCAGATGTTTTCGTGATTGAGTCGGTCGAACGCCTTTTCGAAGTCAACGAACACCAGCAGAAAAGAGTCCTGGAATTCGTTGATCTGCTCCAATATAATGCGGAGCGTCGTGATATGGTCTACACATGATCGGACAGCACGGAATCCAGCTTGCTGCCGCCGGAGAGTAGCGTCGATCTTCTGAAGGAGCGCCAGCTAAGAAAAAGCTCAATTTCTCTTTTTCATATCTAATGCTCTATTCAGTTATTTTTTCTAATTCAGATATATTGCAAAATTGAAGCCAAGCAAACTAATAGTAAAATTTTGAGATTAATCATTTTGTTGTAGATATCCTTTTTCTTCAAAAGCGAAATATAATAATTTTTCTGAACTCTTGTTTTTCAAAGATGCTAATTTTAGAACGCATGGTATTAATATCAAAATATCAAAAAAATCTACCCTTTGGGTTAAAACCACTCAAAAAAAAATATCAAAAAATCTGCTATGAACACATATTTCATATTGTCGGTTCAAAACAAGTTTCGTATGTGGCTCTGAAACCCAAAAGTTAAGGCCGACCGATTATAAAACTAAATAAGGTGTTCATCAAATAACATAAATGACGCTTACAAGTATTTACGCACCCAAGGAAAGAAAATATAATTATTCTACGCAATACGTTGTGAATTTTACTGGCAAATAAGGATTTTGAGGAATACGGAACGGATATTTAAAAATATAGTCAAGTTAATAATAGATGTTCCTGAGAAATTAAATAATGATTATTGTGGCAGTAGAAAGGCTAGGTCACGCCGCTAGGTGGATTAATTCGGGTTTTTTTAAATGCAATCTATGAATTTTTAAGGGCCGCGCAGGATTGGTACGTTATGGTAGCGGTTTGCAGCAAGTTGACAGTTCTCCCATATAATCTGTCAGATTTACGCAACGCAACGTCAGATTTACGTGAATGCCACGAACCAAGCTGGCAGAAGAGGATGTTGGGCTCAGCGCTCGATCGCAATGACCCTCCAACATTTAGTTTATTTCCAACCCAACATATGCGTACGTGTAAGGGGGCCTTTACGGTTGGAAAAAAGCACGATTATTTCGACACAAACCGATAATATTACAGCCGTGGTGGTGGCCGATCATCCCCCGAATGTACAGATTAAGAATCAAGGGCCGATTCTTCAATATAAGCATAATTAACGTGCACAGCCCTCACCTCGGAAGTACCGATGATGACAAAGACGAATTCTACGCGCAGCTAGAGCGTGAATACGACCGCTGCCCAAGACATGATGTCAAAATTATCATCGGGGACTGTAATGCTCAGGTTGGTCAGGAGGAGGAATTCAAACCGGGGATTGGACGGTTCAGCGCTCACCCGCAAACGAACGAAAACGGCCTAAGACTTATCGACTTCGCCGCCTCCAAGAACATGGCCATACGTAGTATTCTTCCAGCATAACCTCTACCATCGGTACACCTGGAGATCACCCAACCAGACAGAATCACAAGTCGACCACGTTCTGATAGATGGTCGGCACTTTTCAGACATTATCGACATCAGAAACTATCCGGGCGCTAACATTGATTCGGATCACTACCTAGTGATGGTAAGGATACGTCAAAAACTATCTGTTGTGAACAACATACGATACCGCCGCCCGCCACGATATAATCTAGCGCGACTGAAGCAACCGGAGGTCGCCGAAAACTACGCGTTATCTCTCGAAACCGCGCTGCCGGAAGAGGGTGAGCTGGATGAAGCCCCTCTTGAGGACTGTTGGAATGCCGTGAAAACAGCCATTAACAGCGTAGCGGAGAACGTCATAGGCAGTGTGGCACCGAATCGACGTAGGAATGCCGAGGAATGCCGGCAGATATTGGCTGAGAAGAACGCAGCGCGGGTACAAATGCTGCGTATAGCCACCCGTCAGAATGTGGAGCGATACAAACAGAAGCGGAGGCAGCCAACCCGACCAAGAGGAGAAGGAGTGCGAAGAACTCGAACAGCTGTACCGCTTTCACGACACACGGAAGTTCTATCAGAGACTCAATGGATCTCGCAAAGGCTTCGTGCCGCGGGCCGAAATGTGCAGAGATAAAGATGGAGGTATCTTGACGGACGACCATGCGGTGATCGAAAGGTGGAAGCAGCACTACGATGAACACCTGAATGGCGTGCAGGCGGAAGACCATGATAGCGGAGGAAGTGACCACATTGGTGCAGCAAGCGACGAAGATGTGCCACCCCCATCGATAAGGGAAGTTAAACAAACCATCCAGCGGCTGAAGAACAACAAAGCAGCGGGAAAGGATGGCATTGGAGCGGAACTTATTAAAATGGGCCCGGACAAGTTGGCCGGCTGTCTGCATCAACTGATTGTCAAGATTTGGGATACGGAACGATTACCGGAGGAGTCGGGGGGAGGACGGGGTTATCTGCCCTATCTACAAGAAAGGTGATAAGCTGGATTGTGAGAACTACCGAGCCATCACTATCCTGAATGCCGCCTACAAAGTGCTGTCCCAAGACCTCTTTCATCGACTATCGCCAATAGCCAATAGATTTGTGGGAAGTTACCAGACCGGCTTCATGGAGGGCCGGTCTACATCAGACCAAATCTTCACCCTGCGGCAGATCCTCCAGAAGTGCCGCGAATTCCGAGTCCCCACGCACCACCTGTTCATCGATTTCAAAGCCGCATATGATAGCGTAAACCGACAAGAGCTATGGAAAATTTTGGACGAAAACGGCTTTCCGGGTAAGCTTACTAGACTTATCATGGCTACGATGGATGGGATCCAGTGCTGTGTGAGAATCTCGGGTGGATTGTCGGACCCAATCGAATCTCGCAGGGGACTTCGACAAGGATGGTCTTTCCTGCCTGCTATTCAACATTGCGCTTGAAGGTGTTATAAGGCGAGCGGCGATCGAAATGCGGGGCACGATTTTCAATAAATCCAGTCAATTTATCTGCTTTGCTGACGACGTGGATGCTGTCGGCAGAACATTTGAGGCGGTGGAAGATCAGTACACCAGACTGAAACGCGAAACAGAGAAGATTGGATTGAAGATAAATACGTCTAAAACTAAGTATATGCTGGCGGGCGAGAACGAGCGCGACAGGGCTCGCTTGGGCAGTACCGTGGTAATCGACGGGGATGAGTTCGAGGTAGTCGACGAGTTCGTATACCTTGGCTCACTGGCAACAGAGGACAACAATACCAGCCGTGAGATTAAAAGACGTATCAGCGGAAGTCGGGCCTAGTACGGACTCCACAAACACTTTCGGTCGAACAATTTGAGCCCCCGTAAAAAGTGCACACTGTACAAAACGCTAATTAGACCGGTTGTCCTCTACGGGCACGAAACATGAACACTGCTAGAAAAGGACCTACGAGCACTCGGAGTTTTCGAACGACGGGTGCTAAGAACCATCTTTGGCGGAGTGCGAGAGAACGGTGTATGGAGGCGAAGAATGAACCACGAGCTAGCGCGTCTCTACGGCGAACCAAGTATTCAGAAAGTGGTTAAAGCTCTAGTACAGTTGTGTTGTGTGTCGCTATAATTTTTTTCGATTTTTTTACCTGTAAAACTAAATATTCGTGCTTCAAATTTTGATAACTGTTTTTCTTACGTAAATTCGTGTAAAATACGCCAAAAGTGATTTACTATTTGGATAATCTTCAAAACTTCTTGTGCAAACGGACGTTTACTCTGATTTACCACCGTCGCTACGGATATCATCGCTTGCGTCTCTTTGTCTTGCTATTGCTTTTGTGCTCTACTGCGAACGAATCTCGCTTAGATAGCTATGGAGAAGCCAATGTGTGGTGAATGCAAAACCGATATCAACGATATTGAACCGATGCGCTGTGGTTTTTGTGAAGCTTATTTACACATTAACCAAGCGTGTTGTGGAATCAATTCCCGTGGCTTGAAAGAAGCGTTCAACCAGGGCAAGCTCGTTCTAATTTGTACTGCTTGCAGAGAAGAATTGAACGGCCGCAGCATTCGTGCCTACATTGCCGACAGTAAACAAACACTGCCTGCAGCAGCAGCTCCTATTGATTTGTCGCTGCAAGTTCAGCAGCTGTCCACTGTGGTTGAAACGTTAAGCAGGAAATTTGATAATTTTGCCTGCACACCAAGTCAAAGCAACGAATCAAGCAAACCTACTTGGCCAAAGCTAGGAATGAAACGCCGTCGCATTGATGAAATCTTAGTCCCAGCACCTCAAATTGCATCCGATCGTGGTACCAAAAATATAGATATGAGCGATCTTACTGTTCCCATCGCTTCAAATGTAGATAAATTTTGGCTTTATCTATCCGGATTAAACCCGCTGATAACTGATGCTGATGTGCAAAAAATTATATCTCGCTGCCTGAATGCACCGGAGCCTACCGATGTGGTGCGACTTGTTCCGAAGGGAAAGGATATGAGCGGAATGACTTTTGTGTCATACAAAGTGGGAATAGACTTTGCTTTTAAACCGAAAGCACTGGATTCGTCTACGTGGCCGGTAGGTTTATTGTTTCGCGAGTTTATTAACCAACCAAAAAAATGAATCGACGAACGGTTCCCCCGGACACCCCGATACTATTGGAATAAGTTCGGCTCACTATGCAGTTGGACAGTTTCCGCTCAATGCCGCTCTTCCACCGGTGGATTCGGGGGGGCAACGGCCCCCCGTTCCAGTTAAGTATATGTATTTTAATAACAATCAAAAAACTGAGAGAATGTGCGTATTTCATAGTGAACTGCAGCCGACTGAGCAACACGTCGAGGGAGGAGATGTATTGCGCAATGATGATGTTCCTGCTGACGATGTGAATGTTACCTGTGCTAACGTAAGTCACCGATCCTTGGCTACAACACAAGTGCCTATGCTGCTGTACTATCAAAATACCCGTGGTCTGCGTAGTAAAATCGCGGAATTTTCATTGGCCGTATCTGACTCTCCATATGACTGTATTGTTCTGACTGAGTCTTGGCTGTACCCTCAAATATGTTCAGCTCAACTGTTTGGATCCGAGTACACCGTCTTTCGTACCGATCGTTCTGCATCAAACAGTAATAAGTCGACCGGTGGCGGGGTTGTTGTTGCAGTCCGACGTTCATTGCAATCTGCTCTACTAATGGACGCTATGGATGATTCACTCGAACAATTATGGATAAAAATCAAAGCAGTGAATTCAGTAGTCGTAATTGGTGTTATATATATTCCCCCAAATTTGCGCAATGAACTTGACGTAATAGAACGCCACGTTTTATCAATCGAAAAGGCTACCGATTTGGTAGGACCCAATGACGACGTGTTATTATTTGGTGATTATAATCGTGCTGGTCTCGCCTGGTCGAACCATCCACGTAGCAACTATTTTATCGTTGACGTGTTGCATTCTACAATCAATAGTACTAGTTCCTGCTTACTTGACGGAGTTGCTTTGAATGATTTGTATCAAATTAACGGAATTCACAACCAGAATAACCGACTTCTCGACCTCATTTTCGTCAATCAACATGCTTTGCCTGCTTGTGATGTTTGTCCTGCACCGGATATTTTGAGTGTTATTGACGCTCACCATCCGCCCGTAATGGTTAGTTTTTACCGGAATTTCCAACAGACATTTATCGACGAATTTGATCCTTCTGAATTTGACTTTCGACGCGGTGATTATGATGCTATGAACGCCGATTTAGCCACAATTAATTGGACGTCGATTTGTAGTTGCAATGATTTAAATGAAGCTGTTGATAAATTCACCATGAAAATTCATGAGGTCATTGCTCGACATATTCCTCTAGTTCGTCCACGTCGTAAGCCCATCTGGGGAAATATTGCACTCTCCCGCCTGAATCGCAGGCGAAAGTCTGCTCTTCGTGCTTATAATAAAAACAGGAACGCTTTTAATCGTGCACGTTTCACATCAGCAAGTCGAAGATATAAAACTCTAAACAAGCGGCTCTATTTGAGTTATGTACAGAATACAGAACGTAACCTTCGGTCTAATCCGAAGAGTTTTTGGAAGTTTGTAAATTCGAAACGTAAGGAAGATGGATTACCTTCGAGTGTGTTCCTGAAAAACGAAGTAGCGTCAACCGTAAACCATAAATGCGATTTGTTTGCTGAACATTTCTCAAGTGTTTTCATGAGCGACGATGAGTATGCTTCATCTGAAAATATTGCAGCAGCTCTACGTTTTGTTCCATGTAATGAGATTGCAACTTGGACATTTACAATTACTGAAGCTGAAGTTGCTGATACCGTTGGGAAAATGAAACAGTGTTATTGCCCTGGGCCGGATGGTATTCCTGCTGTACTGTTAAAGAAATGCTGTGCGAGTTTGAAATCACCAATGGCTTCCTTATTTAATTTATCCATGCACTGCCATCAATTTCCGCGGAGTTGGAAGTCGTCCTACATGTTCCCTGTATTTAAAAAAGGTGACAAACGGAATGTCGAGCACTACCGTGGAATTACTTCTCTATGCGCTTGCTCGAAAGTCCTAGAGGCAATTGTTTACAACCATCTCTGTTTTCATGTTAAGAATTACATTTCTACATCGCAACATGGATTCTTTCCTGGAAGATCTGTTTCGACTAATTTGCTGGAGTTTACTTCTTTATGTTTGCGGTCAATGGACCAGCGTGATCAGGTGGATACTATTTATACTGATTTAAAGGCCGCATTCGATCGCGTCGATCACGGAATTTTGCTAGCTAAGCTTGATAAGCTGGGTATCTCAGCAGACCTGACTGCGTGGCTTAGTTCTTATTTACGAGACCGTAGAATGGCTGTAAAATTGGGAGCATCTCTATCATGCTGGTTTCGAAACAATTCTGGTGTACCTCAAGGTAGCACTCTAGGACCTCTATTGTTCTCTTTGTTCATTAACGACGTATCCCGACTATTACCGCCTGGCACAAGATTACTGTATGCAGATGATGCCAAAATTTACTTGGTTATTCGTAATACTGATGATTGTATGAGGCTTCAGGGACTAATAAATCTGTTTGCACCATTCAAGCAAATGCAATTGTATGGCTGTGAGTATTCCAAAATGTACCATCATTAGTTTCTCCCGAAAGAAGCACACGTTGGTATATAATTACTGCATTGATGATCAAACACTGCAACGAAGCGATAGGGTTACTGATCTCGGAGTAGTATTAGACCAGCAACTAACGTTTAGACAACACTACAACATGATTATCAACAAAGCTAATCGACAACTGGGAATGATATTGAAGATTGGTAAAGAGTTTCATGAGCCCGGCACTTTACGCTCTTTGTACTGCTCGCTGGTACGCTCAATTCTAGAAACCAGCTGCGCAGTCTGGGATCCCCAATTTGACAGTTGGTCTCTTCGTATCGAAAAGATACAGAAACGTTTCGTTCGAAGAATATGCCACATGCTACCATGGAGGAATCCTGATAGCTTGCCATCGTATGAGAACCTGTGTTTGTTAATTGGCATAACTTCGCTTAAGGAACGGCGGAAAGATATCGTCGCTAATACGGCACAAAAGATTTTGATGGGAACATACGACAGCCCCGCCATACTATCTTCGCTCCTGCTGCACTGTCCACTACGTCCTCAACGACATCAACAATTGCTACGTGTAGGAACTCACCGCACTAACTACGGCTTACATGAACCAGTTCGACACTTGGCAAATGAATATAACCGTCGAAGACAAACCTTTAATTTTTAACTTATGGACCAATGTTTTTAATTATGTTTAATTTGTGGTGATTGTTATGTATTTTATGTATGTATTTTTAGCTGCTAAGATGATTTAATGTAAACTTATAAAAAGATGCTGGGTTTTTATGCCATTTTGAGAATGCGTTTATTGTGCAACTCAAGATGGCTTTTCCCAGCCATATATTTCATTAAGACCTTGAGTCGGATGGAATTATTAAAAATAAACAAACAAACAAACAAACAAACAAGCTGGACGAATACGTTGGGCAGGACATGTTGCTAGAATGCCGGACAACTATCCTGCAAAAATGGTTTTCGCACCAAATCCGGTAGGAACAAGACGAAGAGGGGCACAGCGGGCGAGGTGGCAAGACCAGGTGGAGCGAGATCTGGCGAGTACTGGGTGCCTGCGGAACTGGAGATCAGTTGCCATGGACCGAAACAGATGGAGAAATTATACTGCGCAGGCCTTGTCATAAGACGTTAGGCCAATTAAGTAAGTAAGTAAGTAATATTACAGCCCTGACACGATAACTGCTTTCTTTGATGTTGAGAACCTTGCTTCCCACATCAGCCGAGCTGAATACATAAGTGTTCGCATACTTAGTGGTAATGCAACTTAGGCTACCACAAACCGTGGCGACGAGGTGAAAAATACGGCGGGGAAAAGTAATTTAGTTTCTATTTACGAAAAAAAATCGGTAATGGTTCAATAGTGTACAAAGATATTAGGGGAAAATGTGAAAAACGCATGCTTGGAAGAAGCGAGCATTTTTATAAAAAAATTTGTGTGTGAAGAGCGCCATTTTGAATCAAGAAAATTGGTTGGCCGAAATGGCTGAAGTTATTCTTTTCGAAATGCTGTATGAGCTACGTTGTATTAGTGACAAAAATCAGTATTAATCTTGTTTCTGTTCCATGTTCCGTTCCAAGAAATTTGGAAAGAAATACTACAATCGGGCATGAATGTGAAAAAATGGGCAAATGGCGTTGGCTAGCTGATAGATTCGCGATAGTGTTCGTGTGTGTGGTAATTCCGATGTATAAAACGACCTCTCCATGGAGAATACATCTTGCGGCGTGAGAATGCTTCTGTGCGCGTACATTAAAATCCAACAGGAATATTAACTATTTTAAATAAGTTATAACTATTTTAAAACTGAAAAGGTGCCCGGGTACCCTGTCGCACACATAACGGTTAATCAGTACACCACCGCCGCTGGTTTTATTAGAATTCGATGAGGAACTATCGCAACGGTAAACTACAAACGATTGTGGAAACACAAACGAATTTTAAATTGATTCATTTAAATTTGTTTCACAGAGAGCATAAACATCAAAATTACGCTCTAGTGCGGAAATGAAGACAGCTTCAAGCCGGCTACTGCTTCGGATACTATTCATATTCTGGTAATATATGTGCGAGCTTATTTCATTTTTCTGATACTGATTGTAATTTTGCTTAACAGATGAACCACGCAAGCAACAGTTATACACTTTTGGACGAGTGGAATTATTACGTAACGGCAAAAAACGAGGCGAAGTAGAATATCGGGGATTACTCGTTGTTTGGCTGGCTTGGCGGAGGAATAGGAAATAATTTCGGCTGAATCCCACGAGTGAATTCAAACTCACGGAAATAAATACCCTTCTGTCAAGTTGAGGCAGACATGGCTTGTTCTTTATATTCCGATCCAATTCCAAGCTTGAAAGACACATAGCTAAGCTCTTCCAGTCTTCTATCCCGAGGAACAGGTTTAACGATATCAAGTGCGGATTCCGGTTCAATTTCCAAATTGCTGCGCACTAATTTCGAAATCTCTTCCACGGTGGCTCGTGGATCAAATCTCGATAGATACAGCTAGCATTTTGTCTCCTCTGGAGCGAGCGGTACTATTATATTGGCATCGACTTCTTTGTTACTGTTCGGGACTAAGCCCGCATTAGAGGAGGGCTAACTGTATCAGCCATCGATGACCATCGACGGCGCTTTCACGCGGTGGCGCAACAATGCGCTGAATACTTCTTAACACTCACGACACTACTATATTGTACGGGAGAAATTATAAATAGCCCGTGCAGCATCGGGTTTAAATGAGTCGGCGTGGTAGCCGTAAACCGTCGTGTTCTGGATTGTAAAAATGTAACTGTAAATAGTGTATAAATGTTAAATATAAGGATTAAGTGTTGAATGTGTGAATTTTCTGGACCTTTGATCAAAAAATGGAAAGTGTGAAACCCTCCCCCCTCTGCCCAATGGAAATCTGGCGATTCAAAATTCAAATCCATACAGTCCACCTCGCTCACCGCTTAGCTATCGAACATTGGTCCTTCGAGCCGGATAGCAAGCGGTTCCCTATGGATGTAGGGAAAGTGGTAGTAGCGAAAGGCAAAGGCTTTGTCGCTATATTTCTTCACTGGTTTACCTCTGTCCGGCTAAGAGACAAAACATATTGGCACACGCAGATACAGTACAACTAATAATACCATTAAGAGCCACTCACGGTTAAATTTGAAAGATATTCCCGCGCAGTACCATATACATGTGATCCATCCATAATGCCCAAAACCCAAAATTGCCCCATTTGTGTGATATGGTCATACTAGTCGCTGATTAATTTTACCAAGGGTGTACCAATTGGATCTCAAACCGCCCTTTCTTTCGTAGCCCAATCAGTTTTCTTGCTCAGTTATCCGTAAGCGCATTTGCAATTCTGCAAATAGGAACAAGCACAATAATGGTATAGATCGCCTTTTCCGCTGCCTATCTCAGTAACTGAATACTATCGTAATCGTTCGCCCTACATTTACAAGTGCAACCTAAGCCGAGAGCAATCGTATCGTTCTCGCACATCAATTATCAGAAGAAAGGCAAAGGGTGATACAGAATAGTTTTAAATTAAACCAGTTGGATAATTATTGGAACCATTTTGTCGAGGCGACAATTATTTTACAAGGTGTATAATACATTTCGTAAATTCAATATGGAAGATAGAACAATCGACGGAACCTGTGAATATCGTGCGGATTTAAACGGATTATTACTCCAACTGTATAGTATCAATCGGTTCCTCACTACTAAATATTGTGGGATCCCAAGTTTCAATAATGAGAGTAATGCGATCACTCAAAACGGCATTGCGATGCCAGTGGCATTGTAAGGTACATCCTGGTTATTCCTTTTCTCCAGTATTTAGTCATTTACTGAGAATTAATCAGATTATTCGTAACGGGAATTGGACTTCATGTGAGGAATTCACTAATAAGAAGATCGCTGAAGTGACACCAGTTTACTTGCTACAGTACCAGGTAGCTAGCAATTGATTATTACATTGAGTTACTGGTGGATGCAGAGTACACAAAATGATCGCACACCGGAGGCAAAATCGGAAATTTCACTGCTGCTGGAATGAGCAACCGCTTACCAGTACTTAGGAGGATTATCTCAATCTCGGATATTTGGAGGATAATATTTATATCAAGATTACCGAATCGGAAAGAATAGATATGGTGAAATAGCAGTGATCGAATTAAAATACTAATTAAAGGGCTAAACTGTTCAATATGAAAATAAGGTGCCTTGAAAAGGTTGACGTAAAATAAAGGTGGTACAAGTTTATGTGTATTTATCTTCTACCCATTGGAAACTGGTTCCTTTTCTTTCTCTGGAGGCAAATGGTTTGGTGATCTACTTAGCTTCGGCATGGGCAAGTGATGGAATGTCCTATCAAAGGTACAAATGAGCGAAGGCAAATTGCGAAATAAAGGAGGTTCTATTATTGCAATCCACCATTATTATATGAAGTAACACAATTCACTATTGGGGACCATGATAAAAGGTTACGGATAACAAATAACGGCAAATAATTGTGATTGGGAGCAATTATATCTTAAGCAAGTCAAAGAAACTCATTGATTACAACATTTGGTTGGTATTTATGCGGCTAAAAGTATCGTAAGAGAAAACAAAATTGGCAAATATGTATTTCATCGGTTATGGAATTTGGAAGGATGCATTATTTTATATTATGCGAGTGGCATGTTGGGACTCGCAAGGCACGGCAATCAAAATCTAGATTTGGAAAAGGGTATTGAGGGGGTGAGTTTACTGCTAAAAGAAGTGATAAACAATGAGAAGTGTCGTTGGGAGAATATTGTTACGAATAAGGGTTTCGCAATACCCTAAGGAACTATATTAAAACTTAACATGTGATAATGTATAAAATGTAAACGACATTCAAAGGTGAAATCGGCTACTGTTTGCATGTTGGAGCAAACGGGCAGCAATCTAATACATATGCAACGGGTTAAAACGCCTAGGCGGCGGACCACAAGTCTAAAGTGGTTAGGCGGTTCCAATCGAGGAAGGCATTTCGGGGCAGTGCATTTTGGTCAACCTGGCGACCGAATTGCCACCCCACCACAATCATCAGCGGTGTACTAACCAGGCGTACTATTTTCACGTACTATGGTCGGATTACGGTACAACTACAACCCTTCTGCCTAACGGGGAGGCAGATGTTGGAAATCATGGAGAGAGTTTGGATTTCGGAGCACTATTAGACGATTATGATGGAAGGTTCAACCAACGCTAAACGGGAAGTGTCGCATGTCAGGAGCGACTTGGTGGTTCCAGCGAATAAGGCAATGAGGGGTAGCTTGTTCTGGTCAACCAGGCGATCGAACTGCACCCCACCGCCACTCCAAGATAAGTAAAAACAAATTCAAGGTTCTTGGATCAGGTATACGCGGTTAACGTTTTCAGCGTCATTTGGATACAGCTGACGTGGTTAGCATTAAACAGACAAATCGTTCGTTGGTCAAGAGCTGCATCATTACGGAGGGCAGCTAACTAAAGGCGGGGCAGCAATGTTCGGCAGCCGTGTGCGAACTTTGGCAGTACGAAGGCGGCGACCATGCTGGCGCCGCGTTTACAGATTAAGCAGTACGGAGCTGCTTTTAGTCGGGAATTCAATTTAACTGAATGAATCGGGATTTGGTTGCAAGGATATTTCGGATCAGGAAGACAAGGGTCTTCCATAGGTTACTTCCACGGGGAAGTTAAGCTGCAAGGAGCAGTTTAAATTGGTTATCACGACTCGGATGGGCAACACTGTCTGAGCCATTATTTAAAAATCGAGGCATTCTAGGCGGATTAGCATGTCAAGGGACACCACGATCCAGTTGCTGTACAGCCAACGTCAAGAGACAGGTTGCAACAACATTTAACGACTAATGGGTAATCTACGATCAAGGGTTCCAATTGGAGATTGGAACAACCAACGAGTTGTCGACATGTAGGGCATGTCGGACGACAAGTTAGCCGTAGGAGAGACTGGCGTGGAACCAACCACGACCAGCAATGGTAGACAAGACTGAGCACCGAAGTCGAGGCGCACGCAGGATGTGTGCGCCAGGTTTATTCATCAGATCCAAAATCTACAGTCGAGGTGCACACCGGATGTGTGCACCAGGTATCATCAGTACGAATCAGTGTACTAAGCCACAAGCTAATGTGGCAGGCAGGCATCCAGCAATCAGGCAAGAAGGGGTCGGCGCGTTTTCGGTCAACAGGGCGACTTAAAACTGCCACCCCACCCAATCCCTAAGTTAAGTATCCATTTCCGACGGTACAACTCAATTGTTACGGCAAGTTAATTTCAGGATAACGCATCATCCACAATCATCAAAATGGCGGAAAACAAGCTCAGATACTAAGGACATCGGACATACTATTCGGCAGGGGTCAAATGCAGGCAGCACAACCAGCCATGGACAGAGGACAACGCACACCAATCCGATCGATAGGAGCAACAGAGCGTCTTGAATCAAGACTAGTTGGGCGGAGATCTTCGCGGACACGTTTAATCGACGCCGGCTGCATAGCAGTTAGCGGAGTCGTATTCGAGCTCCCATTCACGATGTTGTCAGGGTACGATACAACATCGAAAAAGGATTTCGAAAGCTTGCGCTTTCAAGGAGGGCAGGATGTTCGGGACTAAGCCCGCATTAGAGGAGGGCTAACTGTATCAGCCATCGATGACCATCGACGGCGCTTTCACGCGGTGGCGTAACAATGCGCTGAATACTTCTTAACACTCACGACAATACTATATTGTACGGGAGAAATTATAAATAGCCCGTGCAGCATCGGGTTTAAATGAGTCGGCGTGGTAGCCGTAAACCGTCGTGTTCTGGATTGTAAAAATGTAACTGTAAATAGTGTATAAATGTTAAATATAAGGATTAAGTGTTGAATGTGTGAATTTTCTGGACCTTTGATCAAAAATGGAAAGTGTGAAACCCTCCCCCCTCTGCCCAATGGAAGTCTGGCGATTCAAAATTCAAATCCATACAGTCCACCTCGCTCACCGCTTAGCTATCGAACAGTTACCCATAAACTCAGTGCGCTGCTGGCTGTGCATGACTGCTTCGCCACTTGTACCAACTCGGACACGTTTAGCAGTTTGTGGTGAGAAGTTGAAGCTTGCGGTGCGTTTGGGGGTACGGGGTGTAAGATCAAGAATAGTATTGATCTTTGGGTTTTTTTTGCACTTCGGTTCTCAACTCTTCCAACACTTTATCACAGACAAACAGACATAACTCTTGGAAGAAAAATCAACAAAAATTATCGTACCTCACATTTAGCCTGAACACTAGCACCATCTATGATCGACATTCCCAAATATCAGATAGCAACAGGAGTATCTCTCGAAGTAGCAAGAATTTTTTATGGGGAATTCCCCTTCTTTCGTCAAAAAGCGCCACTTTGACCAAAACGGAGACATTCCCAACTAAGCTGAAATTTGAAATGACGGTTTATTCGGTTCGAAGACTGGAAAACGAGTGTTATGTCTGTTTGTCTGTGACTTTATTTTGTAGCACCTCGAGATGAAACATAGCTTCGTTTGTGGAAGCGATATGGCGTTTTCCATCATTTTGGTGCATGCCGCTCACATCCAAAAAAATTGTTCGCGGCTGCGGATCAACTCTGTTATTTCATTTGTAAGCTCGACACAGTTCAAATTAAATGTAGATTTGCAAAATCCTTTACAGGTTATTTCCTCCTTACCGGGTAACACATATGCACCGGAAAAACAAATGCTCGGCATTTGCTTTGCCGTTGCTTGACAAAAATAAGTAGGAAAAAAGCGAATAACGGCTTGAATTATTGCATGAACTTCAGTTGATTTTGATGAATCTGATCTTTGCGTATTAGATAATAGCGACCGCGAATAAAAATTGACAAAAATATCATAGTAATTACAAATTTTATACGAGGAACTTATCTAAGCGGCACTCACTGCTATTCACTCACAATTCACTTGTTATGATTTTCGAATCGTATTTTGAATTGAATTTTCGAATCGTAAGGTAAACAAATCAGTTGTCCTTTTGTTTTGTCGTACTAATTCTTGCCTTTTTTTCTATGTTATATCGTTTTTTAATTAATTTAACTGGTCTCATCGAGTACATCATCAATTGCTGCACCGGAATATTCTGGAGTACATTCGCTTGAGCTATAATTTGTGATATAATCTGTGTTTTCGGTTAAATAATTTTGTGATCGCTTATATATAATGGAGGCAAACAAAATTTGCTGCTCTTGTGCCAACGAACTACTGAGTGCTGATACCAATACAATCACCTGCAACGGCTTTTGCAACTCATCGTTTCATCTGAATTGCGTCCATCTAACTCCTGCCACCCGTGACCAGATTAATAAATCATCTCACATTTTCTGGATGTGCAGTGCTTGCTCTAAGCTAATGAAGCTTGTTAATTTTCGCCAAACAATGTCATCGACTAAGGATATACTGCAGCTTGTTAATAAAGAGCATAACAAAATATTGCGTGAGCTTCGGAGTGAAATTGAGCAAAACACAGCCAAAATAAGCGCCATATTACAACACAACTTCACATCAGATACGCAATCATCATTACCAGATAATCAGCTGTTCACTGCACAGGCTACACGAAAACGCCGTCGTATGCATGAGGAAGATGAAAGCCCTAACAATGCCATTCCAGTTGTAAACAAATTCGAAGGAACGAAGGAAATTACTGCGGATATAACTATTCCACTAGCTGTTTCCCAACGAGAGAAAAAATTTCATCTTTATTTGTCCGGTTTCACTCCTGAAGCACCAGTTAAAGAAATTGCGGCCCTTGTGAAGATGAATCTTAACACCGATGAGACTGTAGACGTTACGAAGCTCGTTCCAAAAGGTAAAAATCTTTCCGAACTCACTTTTGTCTCGTTTAAAGTCGGCATTGGTTTCCACCTGAAGGAATTGGCCCTTCAAAGCTCGTCGTGGCAGAAGGGAATTGTTTTTCGTGAATTTGACACTGGACTTTTAACACAAAATAATTTTCGCACTCACACCGTCCCGGACGAGGATTCCATGCAATAACGACGCGCTGATAGACGAACACACGGCAGAGCAAATTCAAACGAGCGAAACGATAGCAGCTGATAACCACTCAATTGATCCACCCGCACTACGTACACTGACCGATTATGATATCATAGTGTTTACCGAAACTTGGCTGAAGAATGATATACTTGACTCGGAGCTAACAAATAGCTACACACTCTATCGATGCGATCGAAACTCTGCTACCAGCTAATACCAACGTGGTGGTGGTGTACTGATCAGAGTAAAAACCAATTTAAAAAGCACGTCTGTTATCTACTCGGATGCTAATGTGTTAGAGCAAACAGCTGTCCGCATTGAGATGAATGATTGTAATGTTTTTATTAGTGTCATCTATCTGCCGCCTAATTCTGATCCCGTGCTTTATGAGATGCATTCGGCTTGCGTTCAGCAACTATCTTTGCTTGCCAGGGATCGCGATAAAATGATTGTGCTGGGTGATTACAATCTACCACACATAAGATGGGATTTTGACGAGGATATGAATTGTTTTTTACCGATAAATGCATCTACCGAGCCTGAGTTAGCACTACTTGAATCTATGTTAATTACGGGTCTGCAACAGCAGAATTACTTTGTAAATGACAATGGCAGGTTGCTTGATTTGGTTTTTACAAGTAGTGCAGCCTGTGCAGATATTTTTGAACCACCGATACCACTGCTGAAAATTGACCGTCATCACATGCCAATTGTGTTACAATTAAATGTTGAGCGTAATCACAAAGAAGAAGAAATTGTAAGTTTTGATTTCCATCGATGTGATATGGCACGGCTGAAGGAGTTAATTCAACAAGTGAACTGGGATCAATTATTAGCTATTGGATCCATTGATGAAGTAGTTGTCCGTTTCTACGAAGAGCTCTTTCATATCTTTCGAACAAATGTACCGTCAAGAAAAAGGAAACGTGAATTTCGCAAAAATCTGCCGTGGTGGAATGCTAACCTTCGGAATCTTCGAAATCGTCTTCGGAAAGCCAGAAAGCGTTACTTCAAGTGTCGGAGTGAGTCGCGAAAAATTGAAATGCGTGAAATTGAGGCTCAATTCAACTCTTTGAACGCTTCAAGCTTTCGCGATTACATTCGTCGCATAGAAGGAAATGTAAAAGCTGACCCAAAATCGTTCTTGAGCTACGTTAAAGACCGTCAATCTACAAAAGGGATACCGGAAAACATGCGTTACCAGGGAATCGATGCGGCCACGCTACAGGAGTCCGTGAATATGTACTCGTCTTTCTTTCAAAGTGTGTCAAGTAATAACTCACCACCTTTGTCTGAAGCGTACCGGGACAGTATTCCGCAGTATGATGTAAATAGGCTTCGAATGAATTTTTCGCCCCACGATGTCCTGCTTAAGCTGCAATCCATCGATGGATCAAAAGGACCCGGTCCTGATGAGCTGCCACCGTTCTTCGTAAAGATTTGTGCTGGTGCTCTAGGGTACCCTGTCAGTATCATATTTAACCGTTCGATTGAGGCAGATTTCCAACCATTTGGAAATCTGCCTCAATCACACCGATTCACAAATCTGGTTCTCTTAACGAGGTGGAGAACTATCGTGGGATTTCCATTCTTAGCTGTTTACCTAAAGTGATTGAAAGTATGGTGCACGATGAACTGTACCAATCTGTTAAATCCATAATTGCTACGGATCAACATGGTTTTATGAAAAAACGCTCGACCACAACAAACTTGCTAAGTTACGTTTCGACTCTTGTGGACAAAATGGAAAAACGACAACAGATCGACGCAGTGTATGTCGATTTCGCCAAAGCTTTTGACAAGGTTCCACATATTCTGGCGGTAGAGAAGTTCAAAAGAATAGGGTTACCCGAATGGATAACACAATGGATCCTGTCTTATCTTACGGATCGGAGCTCAACAGTGAAGGTTTGCGGTGTCTGCTCTACCCCATTCCAAATTCAGTACAGTGTACCTCAGGGCAGCGTCCTGGGGCCATTGCTATTTGTTTTATTTATTAACGATTTATGTTGGAAATTAAAGTCGCCAAAATTGTTATACGCTGACGACCTCAAGTTCTACCGAGTAATTACGACGCTGACAGATTGTTGCGCACTTCAATCGGATATCAACACGCTCATGGATTGGTGCAGTCGGAACGGAATGAAAGCAAACGTGAACAAATGCTGTATAATATCATTCACCAGGTTACGTGCACCAATTGTGTTTGACTACCTCATGGCAGCAACTAGCTTGGAACGTAAGACGACTGTGAAGGATTTGGGAATTCTGATTGACAGCAAACTAAGGTGCGTAGAACACATTTCCGCTGTCACGGCTAAGGCATACGCAATGTTGGGGTTCCAGAAAAGAAATACAGTTTTTTGCTGATATCTACAGTTTGAAGACCCTGTATTGCTCGCTCGTGCGCAGTGTTCTAGAGTACGGAGTGCAAGTGTGGGCACCGTACCATGTAGTCCACATCAACCGAATCGAACGTGTGCAAAGGCAATTTATTCGATACGCTCTTCGGAATGTTGGCTGGAGGGATAGGATAAACCTACCACCGTATGAAAGTCGCTGCATGCCAATCGGCCTACAAACGTTGTCAAGTAGGCGAGTATTCCTACAACGAATGTTAATCTTCGACATCCTAGCAGGCAACATCGACTGTGCGGATATACTGAGCAAACTACGCTTCAATGTGCCTTCCCGAGTGATGCGCCAAAGTGAGTTTTTTCGACAATTGCATCATCGGACTAATTATGGAATGAATAACCCGCTGGAAGTTTGCTGTAGTCGTTTTAATGATATTTATTACTTGTTCGATTTTGGATTGTCAAAAAATGTATTTAGGCTAAGAATCTGTAATATTTAATTAGTTATATAAGTTTTATGTCTGTGCGATGTTCTTTATGTCGAAGATTAATAAATTAAATTAAATTAAATGATGTTATGATGCTTACTAGAGGTGTGCGCCGGTCAGATTACTTTATTCGGCGGCGGCGGCGTCGCCGGCGTGACGCCGTTCATTACTATCGGCGGCGGCGGCGTGCATCGGCGTGCGAGTGTTTCACACCGTTCAAATACCGCATTGCGTATTAGTTTAAACAAAATCTTTTTAAAAACCGAACTGAAGTTTCTTTTGCATAAGATAATAACTAATGTAACGCCAAAGTATTTATTTGAAAAATTGACGCCTATGAGAAGTCCGATTGAAAGTTTTTAATTTCTCGGGACAGAACTTCCCACTATGGTAGCTCGTTATTTGTAAAAGGTATCAGCACATGGAATGAGTTACCATCTAGCATACAGTTAAACAATTCAGCAGTAGGATTCAGAGGATTATGTTTCGAGTATTTCTTTTGAGTTTTCTCAAATTAAGGTTTTTTTCAAATCAATGTTTCACGTTTCTACATGTATAAATTTTCTTATTGTTAATTTTTCATACGTATCACTTGTCTTACCCTCGGCACTTGAACATAAAAGACAGAAGTCTTAAGTTTTTGGAGATCAATAAATAAGTAAATAAAGTTGACAAGTAAAACAAATCTTAATGATGCTTATTTTGTGAATGATTTTTAACGACACTTTAATCTATGAATTATTTTTTATTTGTATGTTTGTGAATACGTAATTTGGTAGGCACGGGTACGTAAAAGGTAGGGAAGGTTTGGATACGCACCCCATCTTTCGATTCTATGCCATACATATGAACGTCCGTTTGCTATAGAACGAATTTAAATTTCAGCTTTCTGCCTAGTTTTTTTTTTAAATTAAGGGATATTACATGCATTGCGTATAATAGACGACGCCTAAAACTTTGCGGGTGAAATCGGCAATGTTGCAAATCGAGCGAGAAGTAAAGTATGCGCAGTCTCATGCGAGCGAATATAAGCAGCATCCAACGTTTACGCAACGACGCAAGCGCACGATACACAACCGTCGATGCTGCGTGCATACATCCTACTACCTACTTACTAGCGAGCGCATAGATACAAAGTGTCTTTCTGCACAGCCCACTCACAAAGCCAATAACTCGTGAGAAGCCAACAATCTGTGCGGGCAAGCGGCATACTAGGATATATGGATACATATTTTGCATTTTTACCGTTTTTGTTCACCTTACGCCCACGCTTACACACGCGGATAAGACTGCGAGCCGAGGAAGGTTCTTATGATGGATAGAGACCCCTTTCCCCTCTAAGAGGGGGGCTGCCATACAAATGAAACACAAATTCCTGTGTGTCTGTCCGTATGTTCTTTGAAGAATCGAAAACTACTGACCCGATCGGCGTGAAAATTTGCATGTATGAATTTTTGGAGTCGGGGAAAGTTCTTATGATGGTAAGAGACCCCTGCGCCACTAAGAAGGGGGGGCTCCCATACAAATGAAACACAAATTTCTGCTTAGCTAGAGAACTAATCGAGCAAATCTAACTCCTCCCCTCTTTAGGAAGGGAACTATGACCTCTCCCACCTATAAGAGGGGGGCTCCCATACACATGCAATACAAATTTCCTCATAATTCGAAAACTAATCAAGCAAATGGAACCAAATTTGGCACGTGGGGGATTTTAGAGGCATGAATTTATTTTATTATGGTTTGAGACCCCTCACCCCTGTGGTGAACTCTCATACAAATGAAACAGAAATTTTTGCGTAACTTAGAAACTAATCGAAGTCGAGAAATTTTAGCCTCGCCCATAAAACATTAGTCAATAATTAGACCACCAGAAACTACCTATAGTTACACTAGATGATTCAGAGCGAGATGGCCACAGGCCGCGAGTGTTGTCAGCGACCTGCCGTCGGAAGCGCCGTCCACTGCGGATGGTAGCCCCAAGGATTTATGTACAGCACAGTTTAATTTTTGGCAATACGTAGTTTGTCGGGTCAGCTAGTTGTTGTATATACGGTATATAAGTGGTAGCCATAACAGCCGTAACATTGAATAACATCTGTTTTCTCTGTAAAAGACTGTAAACGAGTTGCAGATCATTCAAGAATTAGAGGTTAAAACGTAGGCAGGACCAACCGGCCGGTTTTTGTAATTTTCAGACTTGGTAACTCTAGCCGGTTCTAAATCATCGGCGGCGGCGGCGTATGCAAAAGTGTCGGCGGCGGCGCACATGTCTAATGCTTACAAGATGGATCTAATAACGGGTGACAACTAAAACTTTGAATTTTTTTCTCAAGTTGTCAAAAAAAGACAAAGATACATGAAGAAGATCTGATTTACTGAAATTAAAGATACATTGTCCATTGTTGAAAAAAAAATTAGTGTACATTTGAAAACGGACCGTAATCGGCTATTCGGCGAAGCTTCTGTTTGATGTCGCAACAGGAGCGTTGTACGGCCATCATGTCAACATTGCGAATACATCTCTTGATTCTACCAATCAACAATAGCAATTCGTGGCTCTCCAGTTATTTTTGTACACCAAAGAATTCAAAATCCCGAAGAAATCTTCGATTGGGCGCACTGAGACAGATTTTTCGGGTCGTGGTGTTTAGGTACAAAGGGGATCGAATGTGTATTCAAGAACGATTGAGTTTTTTTGGCGTAATGTGATGATGTTCTATCCGGCCAAAACACGTATTATTCATCTGCATGATGTTTTTGTAGGTACGGGAACAAAATTTTCTTCAAACATTCGTCACATCTTAAATGAAAACCAAACCACACGGCTTGTTGTGGAACGCACGGGAAAGAGAACGATGTCCTTCTGCGTCCATAAGTTGGCTGGTCTTCCACTACCTTGCTTGCGAATAGTTGTTGGGCATCTTAGGATATGGCAAACAGCCGAAGTCGCAACATATTCGTTTTTTAAATGTTGTACCGTATACTTTTTGCCGAAATTTGTGTGACAGTTTGAACGCAATCCCGAAATGCTTCTTGTTTCGAAGCCATTTTAAGCAAAACTGGGCAAGCATACACAAAACAAAAAATATTGACAAAAAGAGGAGAAAGAGAGTGTCTGAGAGAGAGAGAGAGAGAGAGAGAGAGAGAGAGAGAGAGAGAGAGAGAGAGAGAGAGAGAGAGAGCTAACACATACATACTCTCATTTCTCTCTGAGCTCGTTTGTTGTTGAGTATAGGGGCCTCGAAAAAATTACAAAATGTTTTTTGTCACCCGTTATAAACCCCACAAAAACAGTCGTTATATCATTCACTAGGTGAAGAAAACATACTAGGGGTATTCACGTAGCACTTGCTATGTTGCGTAAACGGTGTATCTTGCTTTATCTAGGCATACCTTCTTCGGAAGTTTCCTTCTTGCAGCCCAAATCCCAAAAGGTCGTTGATTATATTAACCATGTCGTACCGAATTGGGATGCAGGATTACAACTAACTAACTCAACTCCATCAAGGGGTATTAGCAGTCCATAAACTGTGTAGAGCAATCGGACCTCACCCCAAAAGATTATCATTAAAACTGCCGCTGTCAATAGTACCCTTCTGGCATAAAAAAGCCTCGCTGCTTTATCTGCACAAGGCGCGTTGTAACGCCGGCTCTGTGAAGCATTTGTAGAGCTGAATGTTATCTACAATTTTGCTGAATAGAGTAGCGCATTATTTGTTCCATTTAAAACAGAGGCGGCCTTTAAACCTTGTTATATAAATAGAACGTTTGTTTGCGCTAAGGATAAAATTGCATCTGCGTAAATACAAAAAATAATGGAGTACTCAATTCAGAAAGATTGTAGATTGCATTCAGCACGACTTTTACCGAATTATTTAAGACCACCATTGGAAAACTGAGAAAAAATGTCAAAAATGTCAAAAAAGGTCAAACGTAAACTCTATTTTGATTAAAGTAGAGCACCAGACTGTTAGCTTCTACACAATGCAGTCGATAACAGTCTATCTTCTCGTGTAGAAGCAAAGGGCAGTCATATTACAAATAATAACCGTCACCGTCGAGAAATTGTGGGTTAGAGTCCCACTGCCACAAACTAAACCCAATATATTTTTAGCCGCAGATCGAAACTTGCCCAGTATTCAGTCTAACATTTTTCCCACCAAACGCTCCTCTGGTTTAATCAAAATAGAAAAAAAATTTAGTCAAGCTTAACAATTTTTTTTGCCCCCCGATTTTTAGAGCCAATTTTGAAGGGGGGACAAAAACTTTAAAAATAATTTGCAATGGCCTAATTTAAAAACGACTGTACCTAATAGCAGTTAATTCAAGAATTTAGTTTAAAGTGGTGCGTATAGAATTTAACTTGGTCAGTTTTACAAGAAATATAAATTTCAAAAAATATCAGAAAGAGTATCTATATATAGCTCTTCATCAGATTTTAGGGCATAATTTAAGATATTTAAAAAAAAATTAAGGCAAATAGCAGAGGATCTTTTGAGAACATTAACATTTTATAATTTTTATCATGATTTTGCGAAGTTTTTTCTTTCAGTGTAATTTTTTGTGCTGAAAATATACCTGCTTTTCTACAACTTTTTTTTAACACCATTTCGATCAAATAAGTAGTTTTAAATCATAAAATTAAAAAAATCTCATTACTAAATACGTTCTTTTAAAAAGTTATTCTTGGCGAAAAAGTATGTTTACTGGAAAATAAATCCTTGCGTGGTATCCAACATATCAGTAAAACTTCATTCAAATCCAAAATAATATTTGAGTTGGAAATGCCCATATCAAATGACATATAAGATGGTATAACAAAGGTTCCTTTCACCACTACGTGGATTAAATCGGTTTTTGTAATAGTACTTACCTGTAAAGCAGTTTTCTGTACTAATTCTAGCTCGCCCTCTAAACTGGCATCTAATAGTAGCGCTAATGGATCAAAACTGACGCGCCGTGCCATTTTAATTTTACTGTTATTGATCAGCACCGATGAAAATCCTCGTTTACGTCGTGATACTTCATCGACGCATTTGTCTTGAAAGTTTTCAGAGAAGTCATCGCTAAGTTCGATAATGTTTTCATTGTTAGTTGGTTCAACGTCATTGGTTTTGTTACTATTATCGTCAAATTGCATGATAGTGTCATCATACTTCTCAAAATCATTTATTAATGGTCTCCTTATATCATCTGACGGTTGTGTATCAGCAGTTCGGTTATTAGTTGCACCGACCACTTTATGATTTGAATGCTTTAGTTTTGGTTGCTCATAGTTAGGCGATTTTTTTATAGTCAGTGGTTTGGCCTTTATCGGCAAATAATCTGGACAGTTTGTGCTGACTGATTTGTTAATAAATAAATCATTTAGTTCAGAATTATTGCCATCATTGGTGCAAGATTCTATATCATTAGAAAGGCTGCTAGGAGCGCTCTTTCTGCTTGGTTTAGGCGGTAAGGCAGGCTTAAGTTTCTCTGCAGTTTGTGAAGAATTCATCAGCGTTGGTTGCGATTGAGGCATAACTTTATTGATTTTGAGAATTGATGTATTGTTTGCCCTCATATCGAGAATCTTATTATTAGGTTTTCGCGGGGGAACCACTAGATTTCCAGATGGAATGTTGTGATATTGATTATGTGAAAAATCCCAACATGATTTGATTGTTGGTTTAGATGGTGGGTTTTGTTTTTCAGCAGACGATGTTGTATTAATTACTGTGACTGGAACAGCAACAGATTTATTTATAAATGATAACGGTGTACTGTGAACTGTGGCAGATGTATGAATGATATCTTTATCATTGTCGCATTCATTTGTGTCTGCTTGCCGTGCAATTAAATTGCCATTGTCTGTATCATTATTATGATTACTATAATGTACATTACCCTCAGCATTTTCGCCGTGACTCATTTCACGGTCTACAGCTCTCTTATCATCATTCTCACTGTAAACAGGATGAGCAGCTTTTGAAGCTTTTGTAAATGCATTCAAGGATTCGTCACAATCATGTTGTATGTTTTTTTTTAAAGTTTCTTCCCTTTTTTGTTTGGCAGCCAGTTTACTTTCATCACTTTCTGCTGCTAAATTAGTATCAGTGGAAATATTGGCAGAAACAGGGCACATTTCAGTTTGTGTTGCATTATTCAATATATTAATCTTGTTTCCACTATTACATGATGCAACGGTTTTCTGTGGAATGTGACAAAATGGCTCGACAGCGACTATATTATTCCTTGGCATCCTTAGTTGTGGATAGAAGTT
This sequence comes from Sabethes cyaneus, assembly GCF_943734655.1. Taxonomy (NCBI): domain Eukaryota; kingdom Metazoa; phylum Arthropoda; class Insecta; order Diptera; family Culicidae; genus Sabethes; species Sabethes cyaneus. The sequence goes on from NC_071354.1 coordinate 122,695,899, forward strand.
CGATGATATTGATCTTGAATACAAAATTGGAATAGAATAGGAGTTTGTACAAGCTATCAATAATGTTACCTGACATAATTTGTGCACATGTTATCCATCAGTGTTGTTTGACAAGATAATGATTGATGCTGTGTTATAATATTCGATATACGCTTCTTATGCAGCCTGCCTTGTAATTCTAAAATACGTTGGTCTACGGATTGAAGTTCTGCTTGGCGTTTCTGCAACGCTTCCCGTTGCAGATTAAGTCTTGCATCTTGTTGTAAGGACAGTTGGTTACGATACTGGAACACAGACCAAAGAATATATTACTGCTATTTAATTATTCACCACCACCGACCATTATTGCCAAGATATGTAATATAAACAAGGTATCAAAAATGTTCTTTTATCCAAAACAATAATCAAGTATTCTTTAAATATTCAAAAGTTATTTTTAAGTGTACTAGTAGAATCTCAAACAGGAGTATAAGGAATAATTTTCATTAACGGGAAATTAGCAGTCATTAACTTTTCATCGAAGAGCTCAATTCTGGAAGCAGTTTTTGGGCCCAATAGCGGGATTCTGTTTATAAAAATATAAATACTGCATTTTTCTTGCCAATCTGAACACAGCGAATATATTTTCATGAACCGAATTTTTATTTCAAACGAAAAAACTGATTTGAAATTGGCAGAATCGATGACGACTAATTTCACCATAAATTCTATTGTTATGTAATAATTTCGTTTCCATTTTCATTTGTATGGGCAGTGAGAGCACAAGTTTGTCTAAGGCTGTGAGATAGGGTTGATGATAATAACAGTCTGGTCTGTGCAGATAACACGAATACCATGAATGATGATGATGATGAGAGAGGAAGAATGATAGATCGATCGAACTCGTAAATGGATTTTCCTTTTACAATTCATACTACCTACTTATATTGCAGAACGTAGAGAAGTGGACTGCCATATATTTATAAAAACAAACCTCAAAGGAAGCATAAACAAATCACAGCCCATCAGTGAATCTTAAGCAGTTAGGACACTTCACTTTTCGTTCTTATAATAAGTATAATTAGTTGGACTCGACCCAGTAGATGGGTAACAACTTACCCGAAACCGGTCGGCTGAAAGGTAATTTTTACTTATTGTAAGAACGAAAAGTAAAGTGTTTTAACTGCTTAAGATTCATACCAGTTCTTACGTTAACACAAATCAATAATTGAAGTTCAATCTTCATCTTCATCAATCTATGAAAGCTCGACTCATGGAATAAATTCTCGATTTTCAAACTAATCGAGTACTATTTCACGCAAAAGACCACGACTAATAATTCCGGACGAACAACAACCGCAGCGTAATAATGCCTCTGAAGGAGCCAGAGATATTCATCCTAACGATGCTACACACAGAAAAATAAATTGTAAATGCAAAAGAATTCTGTATAAACTCAACAAAAACCCGAATTAATCCACCTAGCGGTGTTATTTAGCCTTTCTACTCCAACAATAATTATTTTTTATATTCTCAGGAACATCTATAATTAAGTTGACTACTGCCATCCGGGGTGAGATTGTGTCAAAAACCAAAAACGTTTATTTGTGAAAAATTTTTATATCTATAGAAACTGGTGACCTAAATTCAAAATGATGATGAACATAACATATTTATTCATAACTTAGAATGGAACACAGATAATATTAGCAAACTATTTAGCCTAAACAGGGTTTCAAAGTTCGCGATCAAAAATACGCGGAAGTAACGCTTGTAAAAAATGTCCCGCGTAAACGAACCCAAACAAGAAATCGCATCAACTTGCTATCTTGAAGGTATATAAACTAATTATTTACAATGTATTAAAAGGTTATTATGGTTGGTAAAGGTTTTGATTACGAAAATAATATTTTTCGAAACTTTGTACTTTTCGATCTTCACGAGGGTGAGATTGTGCCAAGCCATAATGATCGATCCAATTTGTGGATTTCAGTATACACCAGCACACTCACATTCTTTACTATTGAGCACAATATTTTGACAAATTAGATTGCATAATCCATTTTAGAGCAAACAGCATCATTGGTCTGCTAAATAATTTAAACTAATTTTTACTTTTTCTCAGGAAATTTCAGATACTTTGAATAAACACTCTAATATTAGACGAATATATAATACCGTGTATAAACTGCCAGTTTTAAGGAGGCGGGAGGGGGGTGGGATAGGCCACTTGTTCTGCGGCCGCGGGTTCTCGAACGAAGTAATGGTTACTTTTGTTAAATGATCAAATAGGTATGCCCCCTTGGGATACACCCCTTCATATATCAACCCCTTGTTAACCCTAGAAACAGACTAATCTCAAGTTTTTAGTCTTGACCTTGAAATGCGGTCATACATATATATTAATATTTTTTGAAACGATGGTTCTACAAGTGATGAAGGGAAGGTAGGGGAAAGTAATGAAAATTTGTGGTGAAGAAGGGGAAGAGCGGAAAGGAAAGGAGGGGAGGGGATATTGGTAGCTACGCTTGGCAAGTAGTCATTTTGACACCTACCTTTTGTCCAATGCTGGAAGGTGCATGAGTCGAACCAAGCTATAATCTGAGATTATAACCGGATTCGAACCCACAACACCCGCCAGGGCATGTGGTTCGCTGGTACTTGTACCTTTGAACCATAGAGGCGCTGGACAAAAGGAGACTGCAAAATCCACTTATCAAGATAGCGACCCTTTTGGTTGGGTTATCGACACATATTGTGTCTCTTCCTACATATATTGCAGATTACCACCGCCCAATCCTAGATAAAATGTTAATTTACATTGAAAACACTAAAAAACTGCTGTTCGGTTTGGTTCGAACTTCGAACACTTTTATGGTCGACATTCAAACTCAAAGCTCGAATATTTCAGTCTCAGACATCGAACTCTTGTATTACTTTGAAAAGTATTAATGTTTTTAGTGTCATTTAACTTAAATAAGTGAAATTTCGTCCTTTTTCGAAACACTGTCTTTTTAAATCCACCTAACAATATGATTTAAATTTTTCACAGAATAATTAGTTTCAATCCGTACTTCTGTAGTCAATTGCTAATATTTTCAAACTCTATGTATCACCGCAACTCTATGTATCAATTTAAACATACTGCCATCCGGGGTGAGATTGTACCAGGGGGGGGTGAGATTCTGCCAAAAACCAAAAATGTTTATTTGTGAAAATTTTGTATATCTATAGAAACTGGTGACCTAAATTCAAAATTTTGATGAACATAACATATTTATTCATAACTTAGAATGGAACACAGATAATATTAGCAAACTATTTAGCCTAAGCCGTTACTTCCTTCCTAACTTTAGGAAGTAACGCTTATAAAAAATGTCCCGCATAAACTTGCTATCTTGAAGGTATATAAACTAATCATTTACAATGTATTGAAAGGTTATTATGCGTTGGTAAAGGTTTTGATTACGAAAATAATATTTTTCGAAACTTTGTACTTTTCGAGCTTCACGGGGGTGAGATTGTAAATGCCAAGCCATAATGATCGATCCGATTTGTGGATTTCACAACAAAAATACGTCTGCTAAATAGTTTAAACTAATTTTTACTTTTTCTCTGGAAATTTCAGATACCGTCATTCGGGGATACTTGGCACACCGGAGTTACTTGCAACACTTCGACGCATCGCGCTTTTGACAGCTGTTACGCATTTGTTTTTAACATAACCATTTGTACCCAATGCCATTTTAAAGAAGGGACGTTTGCCTATTGTTTCGTTAAGTTTAATCCATTACATCATTGTTTTGCTAGTTTTTATACGATTGGAAAGAAATTTCACCTTCAGAGTAGGAAAAATGGATGTGTAAAGTTGCGTCAGTTCATTGACAAGGAATTATTTTTGATTGTTTGGTTCCTGTACACAATAAGTGCATCATAGAACCTAACAAATAGCAACTTTGAGCTTTGTTTATATTTTGAACTTAGAATGAACGATGAATTCGTGTTGTTACTTCCAATATGGCGCGGCTTGTAGCACTTGTAAAAAGAGAAATTATCGTAATAGACAGTATGTACTAAGTAAGTTTGCATCTGTACGATGTTAATTTGTCTACCACCATCTCCAGAAAAATAAAAATTGTGAAAAATTCCACGTGCCTTGAAACGGCAATTTGGAGTTCACCGACATGCTGCATTTTCACCGAATAACTTTAAAAAGGCGATAGACAAAATTGGAAAACAAAAAACGCCTCCAGTATCTCTTGTTTTACTACAAAATATCTAAAAATAGCCATTCGCGATTTGAAATCAGATATGAAATTATAAAAAAGGCAAAATCAGAAAAGTGTTGCAAGTAACCCCGTTTACTGGGTAACTTGCAACACCCCTATTTAGTTTATATTTTTTCTCAAAATCATAAATCAAAAGTACTGACCACTATACAAGTTTTGGTTACTTACACTTGGACCTAAACGATATACTTCGAAAGTTATACTAAGCCAAAGTTCAAAAGTGTTGCAAGTATCCCCGGATGACGGTACTTTGAATAAACACTCTAATATAAGACGAATATATCATACCGTGTATTAACTGCCAGTTTTAAGGAGGGGGAGGGGGTGGGATTGGCCACATGTTCTGCGGCCGCGATCAAATAGGTATGCCCCCTTAGGATACACCCCTTCATATATCTCCCCCTTGTCAACCCTAGAAACGCTACTGGCTATATAAAGGCTGACCCTTGACACCGAACTCATTTTTAGTTATTTCAGACCTCTCCGGGTTATTTTCGTTCATACTTTTTGTATGATTCGTTGTTTTTAGCCGACCCCCTGCCCCTAATAGTCCACTTAGTTCATGGACGGCCCCATGTGAACTACTTTATACCGATATTTATGCGTATTGTTTATAAACATGCTAATGTTCACAGTTTAGGTTTTTAGCCTAACTTTATGTTTTTGGCACAATGTCACCCCCTAGAAGGGGTGAGAATGTGCCAAAGTTCATGCACTTCCAGTAAAATTAGGTTTAATTGTAACTAAACCATCTCTACGGTAGTTGTTAATTGAACAATTCAGTATATATTGACAGGTTTGAAATCAACTTAGTTCCTAAATTGTGTGTATACTGAGCTAAAGAACAAAAATATATGCTTTTTTGGCACAATCTCGCCCCGGATGACGGTATCCTAAAACCTATTTTCCAATCAGACTCACTTTTTTATAACTGTTCACTTCCAGGACATCAAATTGGACTATGTTTATGGCGGTCCTAGAAATCTTATTAGAACGAGACTGCTTTGTCACTTTTCTTGGCATACTTCCCAAGCACAGATATCAAATAAGTATTAATCTGAACGTCGTAAAGAATCTTCGACCTGTTGGGACTAGAAGAGTCTGTCACATTTTTTTTCTAAAAGGAAAGTAATCGAAATCACAGTTAAAAGATGGTGTATTTAACTGTCATCCCTGCCTGTGAAACAAAGCGATCACAAAGAAAAGGTTTGGGGACATTTGACCTTGAACTTTTCGTTAATTTTCACTAATTAGTGATTGAAAATAAGATTTATAATAGAATTCACATAATTGCTACATCTATTATAAGTCAATCGGTATCTAAACCATGAAAATCCATTAATAACTGACGCTGGCTATTACTGGCTATTAGCGTTTAAAATCTTTCATTTTTTCGTGACGCTCGCATTTTTTGATTTTTTGGAATGATGTGAATTTTTTGGCGGCTGCGATTCGCCTTTCATCGACAGTAGCGTCCAAATTAAATCGGGCGGTCAGTGTGCAATTCTGAAGTCCTGTAAATGTCCGATACCATAGGACGCACTGTGTGAGCTTTTTGGTACACCCCGTTACCGCGGGTTATTTTAAAAAAGAAAAGAAAATGGATACCCGGGAAACCCGTCGCTCACATTAAATAGAAATAATTTCGCTTACTCAATCTTTGGCTTTTAATGAAAAAAGCTTTGAAAAAGGTTAAATAAATAAATATAAATGTTTGCTTTCTTACCATAAGCTCTCTTCGCAACTTTTCCAGCTCAATAGTAGTAGCTGAGTTATTCTGTAGAGAATGGCTTGGTGTTCCAGAGAACAGATTTATCGTTCCCCGCTGACCACGCTTCAGATCTTCCAATTGTCTGGTTAAAGCCTCCACTTTTGCAACAGCAAGCGTTAATTCTTTTTCTTTTTCACTGAACAACGCCCTTATAGAATCTAGGTCAGTCCCTGCAAATAAAACAATAAAAATAACATGATATTAGAGCATCATTAAGACAAATTGACCGACTTTTAAACTTTCTTTTACCAGAACAGAAGGGGATTATATAGCCAGAACCCTAGAAAAAACCCGATTTAATCCACCTATTGGTGAAAGCAACTTTTGTTATACCATCTCATTTGCCATTTGAGATAGAATTTGACACGCCTTCGTAACATAATTCAACTTTTTGATAACACTATGGTAGTTATCATCAATATATATATGCACGTGTATGTAATATACTGATAAATATGTTTAATATTTGAAAGCAATCAAAAAATATCTTCCTTTTATTTGTAACTAGCTGAACCGACAAATTTCGTATTGCCACACATTAAACTACATTGTACATAAATCGTGAATCTCGGATGACCTTAGTCACAATCTCGAGTTTTACAAGTTCAGGGTGGTTTAATATACAAATTTTCCTCACAGTAAAATAGAATACAACTCCCCCCATTGCTTAGCCTGATAAAATAAAGCGGAGAGCATTTAAACATTCGCCATCATTACAAACCATTTCGCCGAATACCATTTTGTGGAACATCAATTCTCGGTTGACCATAACACGGAATATAGTTTCGCAGAATACCAATTCAAACTTTACGCGGGATGTACCATTTCACGGAAAATCTTTTCGTAGAAAGTACCATTTCGCAGGGGTGACCCAACTGAAGGAAAGTAATAGAGGTCAGTAGATCTAGGGAAATAAATAAACCTAGATAGAGGTGATCTCTACGGGGGGTGCCCCCCCCCCCCCGCAGTGGCCGGCGCTTCCAACAGCAGGTCGCCGGCAACACCCCCGGGCTGTGTACAATTATATTTCTTGAGTTCGATTGGTTTTTGAAGTACGCAAAAATTTCTGTTTTCATTGTATGAGTCCTTATCCCCCTACCACAGAGGTGAGGGGTCTAAAACCATCATAAAAAATTCCTGCTTCCAAAACTCCTCACATGTTAAATTTGGTTCCATTTGCTTGTTTAGTTCTCTAGTTATGAGGATATTTGTATTTCATTTGTATAGGAGCCCCCCCACTATTGAAGGGGGAGGGGTCATAATTCCCCTCCTAAAGAAGGGAGGGGTCTCAATTCACCATAGAAAAAAAATTTCCTGCAAAAACATCCAAATTTGTGTTTCATTTGTATGGGAGCCCCCCCCCCCCCTTAGGTGGGGGAGGGATATCTAACCATCATAAGAACCTTCCTTGGTCCCAAAAACCTCTACATACAAATTTTCACGCCGATTGGTTCAGTAGTTTTCGATTCTATAAGGAACATCCCGACAGACAAACAGACAGAAATCCATTTTTAAAGGTATAAGATAGTTTATAAGATAGTGTGTTTGTTTACTTTCATAAATACATATGATTGTGTATGTATAGGTATGCACAATACGTAATTTTGTAATACAACAACATTAAATTTATGCCATGACAATTGCAAAAACAACATTTAAATTAAACCAAATAGAGAATATTTTTACAATGCCAACGTCATTACGTGCATGACAAATTATTTTATTGGAGTTGCTGGTTTTTAAGTTCTTCAATGGTAAACAGTTAAAAATCTTTTATAATTAATTGGTGAAGAAGAGTTTACTTCATCTAAATGCGAACAAATGCAACCTAATTACATTTAAAAGGAAGCGCAGTACAACGAACGCCAACATCTCCCTTGGAGTCCGAATATTAAAAAAATGTGAACGAGTTAGAGATTCAAAAGTTATTCTAGATCGCTAAATAAAATTGTTAGTAAAGCAAGATGCTCTCCTTTATAAAGCGCTTTAGCTATGATTTTCGAAACACATACACGTTAAAAACACTTTAAATTTACTAAATTTGGTCAATTCTTGAGTATTGTAGCATTTTATGGTCTCCGTTTTCCAGCGCACCCATAAACAGAATAGAATCAGTACGTAAACAATTTTTATTTGCATGCACTCCGTAATTTAAGTTAGACGGCTTTGCATCTTCCATCTTATGAGGACCGCTGAAAGCTTCTAAATATTGTAACATTAAAGGCGCGTCGTGAATTCGCAATGGGGTCAGTCGTTAACGACATAGCTTCACAACGTATTGACTCCACCGGAGAGTATCGAAACAAAAATTTTACGCGATTTCTAGAAACTACAATCTTTTATCGACTGGTAATTCACTCAATGGAGTTTGTTTCGGCTTTGCAGTCTTAAAAAAGCAGAAAAACGTTGATTTTTTCTTTCATCAACGTTTCGAATAATTTGTATTCTTTATCAAGGCTCTAAACTGATCAAAAAAATCATTGTTGTTGTTTAAACTTTGATTTTTTTTAAACGACTTATTAGAATTTGCAGCCAAAGATAACCGTTGCTATTGTTTGCAATCTTCCTTTTGAATTTTGCTCCTTCCTTTTGCAATCTGTCGCTTGCGAGCGAGCGAGTAATGTAAACCATAGGCATCGAGCGATTGACTGCACGCAGGTATTCGTACGCAAGGACTCGCTTCTCGTGTAAACCCGGCATAATTGGGTCTCGGGCCGACTCGCGAGTTAACCAAGCAAAATAAGCCGGCCGAACTAACCTATGTTGGGCGATTGAACGCCGTTCCTCGGACCAAGAGGACTTGAGTTGCCCGTATTAAGCTCGAGATTAATGTCGATGGATTGTCTTGTCGTGGCCATCGTATTCAGTCGTCTCTTCACTCTTGGCCTATATTTTAAAAAGTACAAGGTATACAGCCCTAAGGGTGGTACGAAAGTGTGACGTAGGACTATATCAGATCTTTATTTATTTATTTATTATTGAATCAACAGATCATTATAGATCAAAGACTAATGTAAACTGCATTTCTGGCCGATGTATGTTTATAAGAATCTGTGAGTGCCATTAAGAGAAAAAGTGAAAAATTCAGATTCAATTCTTCATTGAATGCAATGGTGGCTTTGAAAATACGTGGAAGGGGGTTCCTAAGTACAAAGCCTACAACAATTGAGATATAGAGATTTCTCTTAAAAATCACTTGTGTGCATCATAAAGGTTGAAATAGTAATGAATGACCAGCCCACAGATTATTGTATTAAATATGATTATGCTTGACATGTTTCAATAATCTTACTTTAACCCCCTTGTGGCCTTTGAAAGCGCCATTGGTTACAAATAACATTAAAGCCAAAGCACGTTCATCGCAAATATGATGTGCCATTCGAATGTCCTTCTCTTTTGACATGAATGGCAACAGGCACGTAAGTTAGCGGCGTCGATTCACTGTCTTTTGCTCCGAGAAGGTTTTACTAATTTACTTTCTTACCGCTTGTTACATAGCAAAAAATATGGCACTTACGCAAAAATTTCTGTTTTATTTGTATGAGTCCTTATCCTCCTACCACAGGGGTGAGGGGTCTCAAACCATCGTAAAATAAATTCATGTCTCCAAAAACCACCACATGCCAAATTTCGTTCCATTTGCTTGATTAGTTCTCGAGTTATGAGGAAATTTGTATGGAAGCCCCCCTCCTAAACAGGGGAGGGGTCATAATTCATCATAGAAAAAATTCTTGCCTTCCAAAACCTCCACATGCCAAATTTGGTTTCATTTGCTTGATTAGTTCTAAAGTTATGAAGAAATTTGTATTTTATTTGTGTGGGAGCCCCCCTCCTCCTCTTAGAAGGAGAAGGGGTCTCAGTACACCATAGAAAAAATCCTACCTTCTGAAACCCCCACAAGCCAAATGTGGTTCCATTTGCTTGATTAGTTCTCGAGTTTTGAGAAAACTTGTGTTTCATTTGTATGAGAACCCCCCCTCTTACGCCATCCTTAAAATTGCTCTATTACTCCCCCATAAAAATGCTGGACATTTTATCTATCCAGCAACATATAAATTGTTTAATTTCATTCAGTAGTTCAGTAGTTATTAGCATTTGAAATCTTTCATTCAAACGTTGCACTTCTATTTTCGTTTTCACAAAGTGCTACCCAGTCCCAGTATAGTAAACAAAGACGTAGTCCTACGTCAAAAAACCGCCGTATTTATGTTTAAAAAAACGCGGTAGTTCAGAAATCGTCATAGAATAGACCGTGTCAATTCAAAGATCGACGCAAGGAAGCCGCGTTAATTCAAAGTCGTCGAAGAAACCAGTTAAATTTAAAAATCGCTGAAAAACCACGTTAGTTCGAAAAATGAAACGTGTAAAACGAGACTTGAGTGTATGTAAGCATCGGTTGTATGAGATTACCAGTAACAGATTAACAAAAATACACCTTTTTATAAATTTAATGTAATGGTAATGATACAAACCAACCATAATTTGTTAATTTATATCAAAAAATGCACATGCCAGATTTATGGTGGCTCGAAAACCTTGTGACAAACTTGAATTTTATTATACCTAAAAATAAAAATCGGGCATAATATAACGAATCAATACAGTCCCTAAGTTGATAAGCATTTCCTCCTATCAACGCTAATATGCCCACACGGTTAGAGTAAAACTTTAACAGCGTGTTATAACAATAATGTCTAAATAACAAATTTTTTTCACCTAAAATTAAGTAAAAAGAAAACTTATCCAATTTAAACTTATCCAATTCTACTATGCGGCCAATACTCGCATATGGGTCCCATATCGATTTTCATTGTTTTTGAGTTAAGTGAATAATTAATCTTTATATTTAGTATACTTTTTAAAAACATATTGAAATTAACCTGTTCATTTCTACAAAGTATGAAAAAACCAAAGTCATGTGGTCCCATATTAAAAGTACCTGCATAACAGTCCCATAATTTGATATTACCATAACTCCGCCAATTTATATCCAATTTGAACGCCACCGGTGGCATTTGACGCGTATTTTTAGCCAGCTCTGATTTTCTAAAATACTTGGCCACAAAACGACAAGAGTTCACGGTAATTGAGAATTACGGAATAGTGACTGGTATAAGGCGAGGAACCGCTCGTGTAGAAAAGATATTAGCCATGTGGTTACCAAAAGTTGGAAATGTTGGCCGTTTTTCATATGTCAAAGAAGATCAGTCATTCTAAATCGAATTTACCATTTCGGAATCGGCACTCGTAGGTCAATGGATGACCCGTGCTGAACCTTAGACCATATTAAAATTGGTTTAGTGAATCTAATGAGGTAGTAGAACTAATCAATAACATTGACATTTCTTTTTCTAATCTTTTCTTGTTTAGTGAATTTATTTAGTGAATCGTTTTTGTCATTTCGAACCGATAATAGCAGTTTTGGGCAGACCTCCCGGATGGTACCGAGGTTCAAATAAGCCAGTCGTCATATGTTAGAATCTTAGCTGGGAGTGGCTTTTAGAGTTAATAAGATCGTAGCACTAGCCCCGCAATTAACAATTATTCGAAGTCTGTCGAACAGAAGGTCAAGTTTCGAAAACGGAATGTAGCACCTTCTTCTTCTTCTTCAGCAGCATAGAGCCGGGGTGGCTCGTGCTGTTTCAAGCACTCGTCTCCATTCAACTCGGTCTTGGGCCACTCGTCGCCAATTTCCTAGTTGTCTCAGAAGTCGCAAATCGCTTTCGACCTGGTCGAGCCATCGTGCACGTTGGGCCCCCCTGTTCCTGGTGCCGGTGGGGTTGTTGAAGAGGACTATTTTCGTCGCACTGACGTCCGGCATCCTTACGACGTGTCCGGCCCACCGTAGCCTGCTAACTTTCGCTAGATGTACGATGGGAGTCTCCCCAAGCAGTGCCTGTAGCTCGTGATTCATACGCCTCCGCCACTCTCCGCTTTCAGTTTGTACTCCGCCAAATATCGTCCGCAGCACTTTCCGCTCAAACACGGCAAGGGCGCGTATATCCTCCGTAAGCAGCGTCACGGCTTCATGTCCATAAAGAACTACCGGTCTAATAATGGTTTTGTACATTGTTAGCTTCGTGCGGCGGCGTATGCTTCCTGATCGTAGCGTTTTACGAAGGGCAAAGTAGACCCGATTTCCCGCTTGGATGCGCCGCTGGATCTCCTTACTAGTGTTGTTGTCCGCGGTCACCAGCGATCCCAAATACACGAACTCTTCTACCACTTCTAGTTCGTCGCCGTCAACGGTTACCGTCCGTGGGAGGCACACATTTGTCTCCTTTGAGCCTCTTCCTTTCATGTATTTGGTCTTCGACGCATTTATTTTTAGCCCAATTCTCCTAGACTCCGCTTTCAGTCTGGCGTAGATTGCCTCCGCCGTCGCAAAGTTCCTGGCAATGATATCGAAGTCATCTGCAAAGCCTAGAAGTTGGCTACTCTTGGTAAAAATCGTGCCTCTCGTTTCGATGCTCGCTCGTCGGATCACCCCCTCAAGAGCGATGTTGAACAGCATGCAGGATAGACCATCACCTTGTCTCAACCCTCGTCGCGTCTCGAAGGGACTCGAGAGTGTCCCAGAGATGCGTACGAAACACATCACTCGATCCAATGTAGCTCTGATCAGTCGCGTCAGTTTGTCTGGAAAACCGTATTCGTGCATTATCTGCCATAGCTTGTCTCGATCGACTGTATCGTATGCTGCTTTGAAATCAATAAAGATGTGATGCGTGGGCACGTTGTACTCCCGACATTTCTGCAAGATCTGTCGGATAGTAAAAATTTGGTCCGTAGTTGCGCGAGCCCCCATGAAACCCGCCTGATAATTCCCTACGAAACCTTGTGCTATCGGTGACAGCCGGCGTAACAGGATCTGGGAGAGTACCTTGTAGGCGGCATTTACCAGCGTAATACCACGATAGTTGCAGCAGTCTAGCCGATCACCCTTTTTGTAGATGGGACAAACCACTCCTTCCGTCCATTCCTCCGGTAGCTTTTCCTCCTCCCAAATCCTCGAAATAACCCAGTGTAGAGCCTTTGCTAGCGTTTCTCCGCCATGTTTATAAAGCTCTGCCGGTAGGCGGTCCTTCCCAGCGGCTTTATTGGTCTTCAGCAACCTGATTTCTCGTTTGACTTCTTGGAGATCAGGTGCTAGGACATCACTATCTTCCATGGGCGCTCCTAGGTTAATTTCCGTTCCGCCTCCTTCTGCGACTTCGCAATTGAGGTGTTCATCGAAGAACTGCTTCCACCTGTCGACCACCTCGCGCTCGTTTGTAATTAGATTCCCTCCCTCGTCCCTACACATGTCAGGTTTCGGTGTGTAGCCCTTCCGAGTTTGGTTCACCTTCTCATAAAACTTGCGCGTGTCATTAGCTCGGAATAGTTGCTCCAATTCTTCACGATCTCTGTCCTCTGACCAGCCCTCTATGAGAACGTGGTCAATTTGGTTCATTGTACGTTGGTCAGGTGATCTCCAGGTGGCTTTGTGGATATCCTTGCGCGGGAAAAAGGTGCTTCGGATCACCAGGCCTCGGGAAGCTGCGAAGTTTATACATCGTTGGCCGTTATCGTTTGTGTCGGTGTGCAGGCTATGGGGTCCTATCACCGGTCTATACATTTCTTCCCTACCGACCTGGGCGTTCATATCCCCGATGACGATCTTGATGTCTCGAATATAGCACCTAGGCATTGCATTACTTATGAGCAGTTTAGTTCCGACTGATTATTTCGGAACTGGTTTCTGCGATATAACGAATATTCTAATTATTAGGCTTTATCTTGTATTCTAAATTACCACCTCTGACCCTGTAAAAAACCAGTTCCTAAATGACAATTCAAATTATTTTGAAACGTCAAAAGATGGCCCATTGAACCTATTCCAAGAACTTTGATTTCCATTTTGCGAGATATTATATTAAAGCTTGAATGCTCATCCTTGTTCCCACAGAATTCTACTCCAGAGTGGCCAAACCACTTCATTTCTTCTTTATACGAAAGAAGTCCTCTCTATAGATTTCAAAAGCGTTAATACTCAAATGAGAGATATTTTTTGCGAATTGCAATACAACTAGTTCTATGCATACCAGATATTCCTGCGGAATTGTGAGTTCCGGAATTCTGGGACCGTATTTTGTTTAATGGCCAAGTAGTATGATAGATCAAAACTAGAAAAAAAAACACGAATCAAATGTCACCGGTTTCGTAAAAACTGGTTCATAATTGTCAAAATTATGACAATAGCAATACCCTTGTCATGGGACTGCAATGCGAGTACATTTCAAATTTATGTTAAAAGTACCCACATATGAGTCCCACCTGCTTCAATCGTTGTTTTCTGCAACAAAATATTAAGACAAACTTTTAATTTGAGTCGCAATGATCATGACAGAAAGCAAATACCGTGCAAGCACCATACTCAAAACAGTGCCTAATTCTGAACAGTTGCAAATTTTTCTTAAATATTGACAAAATTCTATTATTGACTAGGGTATTGATATTGTCATAATTTTGACAATTATAAACCAGTTTTTACGAAACCGGTGACATTTGATGCATGTTTTACCTTTGTTATACTATAACACGAAATTGATCCGAGTCACATATACCAATCGATAGGGTTCGACGATTCGAGCAATGTCTGTGTGTGTGTGTGTGTGTGTGTGTGTGTGTGTGTGTGTGTGTGTGTGTGTGTGTGTGTGTGTGTGTGTGTGTGTGTGTGTGTGTGTGTGTGTGTGTGTGTGTGTGTGTGTGTGTGTGTGTGTGTGTGTGTGTGTGTGTGTGTGTGTGTGTGTGTGTGTGTGTGTGTGTGTGTGTGTGTGTGTGTGTGTGTGTGTGTGTGTGTGTGTGTGTGTGTGTGTGTGTGTGTGTGTGTGTGTGTGTGTGTGTGTGTGTGTGTGTGTGTGTGTGTGTGTGTGTGTGTGTGTGTGTGTGTGTGTGTGTGTGTGTGTGTGTGTGTGTGTGTGTGTGTGTGTGTGTGTGTGTGTGTGTGTGTGTGTGTGTGTGTGTGTGTGTGTGTGTGTGTGTGTGTGTGTGTGTGTGTGTGTGTGTGTGTGTGTGTGTGTGTGTGTGTGTGTGTGTGTGTGTGTGTGTGTGTGTGTGTGTGTGTGTGTGTGTGTGTGTGTGTGTGTGTGTGTGTGTGTGTGTGTGTGTGTGTGTGTGTGTGTGTGTGTGTGTGTGTGTGTGTGTGTGTGTGTGTGTGTGTGTGTGTGTGTGTGTGTGTGTGTGTGTGTGTGTGTGTGTGTGTGTGTGTGTGTGTGTGTGTGTGTGTGTGTGTGTGTGTGTGTGTGTGTGTGTGTGTGTGTGTGTGTGTGTGTGTGTGTGTGTGTGTGTGTGTGTGTGTGTGTGTGTGTGTGTGTGTGTGTGTGTCTGTGTGTGTGTGTGTGTATGTATGTAATGATTTTTTCTATCGCCTGTTTCTCAGAGATGGCTGAACCAAATCGTTCGTTATTACTTTTGTTTGAAAGGTATTATTGTCTAGTAGATCACTATTGAGTTGTTTCGTGACACGACTTTTCGTTTAAAAGTTATAAGCAAAAATGTGAAAAATACGTGACACGGGTTTCTCCGGAACTATATGACCGATTTCAACGATCTTAGTATCAAATGAAAGCCCTTATTAAAACTAAATTGTTCAGGAATTTTTAATTGAAAATAAACAAGTAGTTTAAAAGTTATGCTTAAAAAACCTGTTTTGACAAGGTAATAATTATCGCCTGTTTCTTAGAGAAAGATTTGAAAGATAATATATCCTAATAGATCGCTATTAAATGATTTTTTGATTGGACGTTTAATTTGAAAGTTATGACCAACCGTATACACCACACCAATATTAATAATAATTTATAATGATTTTAACCAAGATAATTCACCTAATTTCAATTATTTTAATATCAAACGAGAGGTTTTGACACTACGAATATATATGCAAAATTTCATAAAAATTGGTTTTACCGGTCAAAAGATATTAACCCTCGAACACTCGCGCCAACTTTTGTAACACAGTTACTCGCGCGCAAAATAGCCCCAAACCAAAGAAAAAGTGTGCACTAGTTTTGACTGAGAAAATTTGGTTTAGGTTTATCGAGAAGAAGAAAGGAAGAGTTTCTTGAAATTGAAAGCTTTATCGTCTGGTGGAATTTAAATTTTGATTAATCCCCCTAAAAGTGAAATAAAAAAATATTTTTCTGCAGTGTGAATATAACACATTGACGAGTTCTGCAAAGTTATAGAGCATGTTATTACAAGAAATTTTGCTAAAGACAGTAACCTTCTATCTCTGCAGCAAAGATAGAAAAATCTTATTTATTGCACATGAATTTGTAAAACCAGTTTTTCTATTTTTGCTCCTTTTGTAATTATTGTAAGACTTTTTTATGTACTACAAAATTGTACAAATAGTAAAAATACACACAGGGTGTCGATTATTCAGTGAAAATAAAATTCCCTGACTTTTCCAGGTTTTTCCAGGTATATTTCAAAAAAATTCAGACGCAAAATATCTCGTTAATTTCCCTTTTTAAAGTGTTCATTTGGCTTAATTGGTTGTTTACTCTTAAATTGTTATTTTCTAATAAGTTCGTTTTTCCTTTTCATCTTTAAATGCGAAATTTCTATGTGCAAAATTAAAACTAATTCGAACTTAATTAACGCACATCGAAATTAAAGAATTGAGCTAAATAAAAATTGCAAGATGTCTTTTCGGAAAAATGAAAGTAGTCTGCTGGTTTATCCAATTGCCAAAAGGTGGTGGGATAAGCCGTTTTGTCTATTTGATCACATGTAATGAATAGGTAAATCCGTTTCAAACATTTAACTATGCAAAACAATAAATATAGAAGTTGTTGTTGAAGAATTTGATTAGAAGAAACTTTCTGACCCCAAGCCCGATTTGTCTGAGCAGCTATTTCGATTTGTTGGGAAAATTTACGGAAATAATTGTTCGTCAGGAATTTAAAAACTTTGGATGACAAATGACATAACGATGAATCGAGCAACGCAGCATCGTTGCATTATTTGCTTTTATTCGACCTAGGTACTTGCAGCCAACTTTTGATATTCAGGAAAATTTCGGGTTTGCGACTCTATCGACTCTCTGCTCGCAGTCTAGTTTCAAAGATATGACTGATTTGTTGTCAGAATGTTGAGGCTGAGATGGTCTTTCATTCGAATATGCTTAAAGCGTGGGTTTTCACTAGTGTTCGACATGAGAATAAAAATTAAATTCCGGGTTCTGACTCGTTCAGGTTGAATATCGTAGCTAATTTTTACAGACTGATCTTGGTACAGTTTGATTAGTCCTCGTTCCAATTACTGTCCGATCTCGGTCCGGAAGTTTGGAATTATCTAGAGGCAAAATTTGCTTGTTTTAAATGCTGTTTTTTTCTAAATATAAATGAATATTTGTTCTCCAAGCATCGAAGAGTGTTTTAACAATCTTGCTGAATTGACCGCAGTGAAAACAGAAGAAGGATTCTTCCATCAAAGTATGCGGTTTGCGTGTCAACATCCACCAATCTGGTATGAACTTTTTATGTACATCTGTACAAAAGAAGCAAATTTCTATACACAACTTTTGATCTAAATATTCCATTAATATCGAGGAATCCAAAAAATATTAATAATAATCAATTAGATTGTTAGCACTTCGCTTTAAACCCAAAACCGATCAAATCGATCCAACCGTTGATTTGTACACAGCAGAATAGCAGAATGCAAGTAAAAATAACATGTCATATTCTATTTGATTTGGGCACACGCAATGACCTTAAATAAAAAGGTGCCGGATACTTGAAGGCGATGCCATAACTTTTCCGGTATATTTTCTTCCCATGCCAAAAATCCCTGACTTCAAATGAAATTCCCTGACATTCCCTGACTTTTCCAGATTGAAACGAATTTCCCTGACATTTCCAGGTTTTCCCTGATTTTCCAGGTAATCGACACCCTGACACAACTTTGCTGAAAATAGTATACCTGTATGTTTGCTTGTTTAGGAACTGTAGAACCTTGATTATAAAGAATACCCTAATTTTGACTCCGAATTACTCGACTACTAGCAAACGGATACATTTTAAATATTTTACATTTGCTGATAGTTTTGCTGCATACATTTTCCCAACAATTTAAATTAATAATGCATTAAATAATTATGACATTTTGCGCACAATAAGTTTGTTGAAGAATATACGTTAGTTAAACAATGTTTTGTAATTTTATAACAATATGGCGTTGAAAAACCTACACGTGTTGTACAAAATACAACAGCGTGAGTAACCGAAGGTTAATAAAAATTGACGAAAATTATTCAAGAAAACTCTATTGATGTGTATGATTCAAATAGAATGGCATTACAGGAAACTGTGCATAGCTCAAAAACCTATAAACTAGACCTTTACTAGACAATGTATATGCTAAAGAATAAGATTTCCTCTTACTACTTACTTTTATTTGCACTTGCTCAGGTTAATAACAACTTACTTATCCTTACTCAGCAATTTCGTGAAAAAAGGATCTATCAAAATTTAAGTGTTCCTATTTTGTTCAAATTTTGTAAACTTATTGAATTTTCAAAAATTTAATGTAAACCAACGCACTACGCAACGATAACCAATAGATAAATTATGTTCCGAAGACGGGTCGATTTCTAACTCAAATAGCAAGTAAGACCGTATAACAAAGGTACCTTTCACCACTAGGTGGATTAAATCGGGTTTTTTTATAGTTTTGATCCATCATTCTACTTGGCCATTAAACATAATACGGTCCCAGAATTCCGGAACTCACAATTCCGCAGGAATAACTGTTCAGAATTAGGCACTGTTTTGAATATTGTGCTTGCACGGTACTTTGTACAAATGTGGTAAGTATAATTACGCGTAACACGAAATAAACAACAATCAATTGTAATTTTTTAATCGTCTTTTTCTCAACATAATGATTTTCGTTATGAGACTGATATGCGAGTACCGGCAGTATGTATATTTTATTTTTGTATATTATTTTTATGTAGAATAAATATACATAATAGAATTAAATTGGATAAGTTTTCTTTTTATTTAATTTCAGGTTTCGTATTCTACTAAGACACTTCAAAAACCTTCAGACAATTTTTTTAGCTAACGGATTTTACATCCACATTTACATACATTTTTAACCGTTATGTGTTCGACAGGGTACCCTTGTACCTTTTCAGATTTCGAAGAACGAAATTCTAAACTTTTCTTCGATCCAGTATTCTGAAACTCTGTGACATCTAAGAACTAGTTGAATTACAACTTTTTATAAAATAAGTTTTCATGTAGCACTTAAGGGGATGGAAAGGGGTGGCATAGAAATTTTTTATCCTTTAGTGCCCGACAAGGGTACCCGGGTACCCACAAATTGAAACGCTTGTAACTTTGGCAATTTATGACCGATTTGGACTTTTTTGCCACCCAACGATTCAGGAACTTATCCACTTCCAGTGTGGTTACAACAGAGCCGGAAGAGGTCGTCTGGTTCCCGGAAATCCGGTATTCCAAGGATGTGTTCCGAAATAAAAGCACTTTTTAATATAATCGTAGTAATACGGGTATCAAAAATCCTCAAATTACTACGAAAGGTCATTTTTCATAGTTCTGAAACAATATAATGCTTTATCCTCGGAATGGTCATTCTGCAACAAGTTCCCGTGGGGCCTCCTGTGGCCATAGAACTGTTTTGATTGCGTAAGGACGTAAGGATTCATTTTCTATGAAACTTAATTTTTTTCGTCAAGCGTAACTGTGTTTAGAAATGAGGTCAATATTTAATATAAAGCCTAAATTATGCTTTAAATCTGGTGAAGTGTTATCGATACGGACACACCTTCGAATTTAAAAGAAAAACTCTTTGAATCCTACGTCTTAAATGAATCGGATTTTAGAAAACTAAAATTACGAGACATTTTGATGTTTCTTACCGAAAGCGGTATTAAACTATAGGCTCTTAAGGACTGTATCGAAAAGTCTTTAGCAACATATATTCGTGAATAAAAATGAAATACGATTATTATTTCAATTTTTATTTTCGGTTTATTGAAGATCAGTACGATTTGAAACAATAACATGTCTTACATTAGTCAAAATATTAGGTCCTAAAGAATGAGCGCACGTTTGATAAAACTCCTCCCAGCAAATACTGCACACTAGCTTTTGTACATTTCCTGGATGCTGCTGTTAAATTTTTCTTGCATTACTCCATGCTTTGGTAAACTGTTTCTTTCCTCCTGAAGATCCTCTTGACAATCGACCAGTAACGTTCAATTGGTCAGAGCTCTGGACAATTTGGTGGATTGATGTTTTTCTCGACGAATTGGATATGATTGTCTGAAAGGCACTGTAGTACAGGCTTAGCGCTATGTACAGATGCCAAATTCGGCCAAAAGAGAGAGGGGAGACTGATACTGTTTGTAGAGGGGCCACAATATTTTTACAATTATTCATCTTTGTAAGTTTGAGCATTTATTGCACATTTTGTGAAGAAAATACGCATCGCAGACCATAAGTACAAAAAGCATGCCATACTAAAACTTTCTGTCCAAACTTTCCCAGCGCAATCGTACAGTCGGTATGGTCCACCACCTCGTCCGCCGATTTCGTGAAGAATTTCGGCCCTGGAAGCGCTTTTGAATCCTGTTTGACGTAAGTTTCGTCGTCCATATAGATGCACTTGTTGCCGTTGTCTATTATTATTCGTTTATAGTTACCGTGCCCTTATTTAGCCTCGAGATTGTTGCTCTCCGGATTTGTTAGAATCCTCATGCTTCTTGTATGGCTTTGCGGAGTTCCAGACGCTGATTCACTGAATTATTGCAATGCTTATTTTAAGTATTTTAGCCAAATAAGACGTTGTTACCAATCAGTGTCGTTTGATATGACTTGTTACTTCAGAATCTACCGGGGGCTAACTGGAACCAGGTTTTCTTCCGGACCAAGGCAGATCCTTCAAGGATAACTCTTCTTTATTTATCGATGATATTTTTCGCTTGTGCTTAAACCGCTTACCGATTTGGTTGATAAAAAACACCGTTTTCAGTGAACCAAGGGTGCAGAATTTTTTTTCTGATTTCAAGATCAATCCGAGGTATAGCGAAAAGTAAAAAAATAATCGAAACAAATCGATTGCATAACTTTTTCTAGATATTTAAACAAACTTTTGCTTGCAGCACATAAAAATTGCTTCACGCATTTTTAGGTAAAATCATTTTAAAAGTTGCTAATTACTCCGATACAGTCCTTATCATGAGTATACCCCCGAGGGGGTGTACAATCCACTCGGGGGTACAAAAATCTCTCGGTATGTGTTTGTTTGTGTTTGTCCAAATCCTTCATCCACCCCTTCCTATTCCTTCTGTTTTCCTTCCCGTCCTCATCAGGTAAATGATGACACGGGCAAGATGGGCAAGGCTCAAATCTTCCACGTGATTGTGAGGAACGTGCTGCTCGAGCCAAAGATACTGATACCTGATACCTGATACCATACTGTTGCTGCTCATCAAATAGCACAGCAATAGACACTATATTGTTTTCGTTTACTTATCGTTAACAAAGGCAAAGCAAGACAAATCGTATTAATCCACTTCGTCCATAGAGGACGCAGCGATAAAATTCGTTACATTTATTCTCAGATGCAACACATACTTTCACTCGAAACGATGTATTAAGATCAATTAAAGGTAATGACATTATATTTCATGAAAAACTGAAACAAAATTCGTCATTATTAGCATAAGCATAAGCAAAGGATACTGCCCGTGTGCTGCTACTCCGTTATTGTCCAGGACCGATGAAAATTGCAAAATGATGGCTGGAAAAAGCATACTTGGGACAGCACGCTATTTTTCATTGTGCAACCTTATCAGGTCCCTGCATGCTGATCAATACCGACGCCGGCCACGTCCGAATGCGGGTCCTGGTGGGATGGAAAGGAATGTTAGTCCAATACTTGTTGCTACTAAAGACCAGGGAATCCTCTGCATCTTCACAAGTATTTCGGGAAAGGAATTGTTGTTAGTAGATGGGCGGAGCTAGATGGATAATGTAAGTAGCTAAGCATCAGTCATATGAGACTAGCCTGGATATTCGAAAATTTTCTTGTAAAGCCAGTAACTACGAAAATTAAGATATAAAAAATACCTTTTTAACAAGTTTAATATAATGCCAATGGTGCTCATATACAACCATAATTTAATTTATATCGAAAAATACTATGCACATGCGAGATTTACGGCTCAAAACCCACGTAACAACTTGAACTTCCTTCATCTTCAGTCATAGAATTTAACTCTTGCAGTACGGAAATATCCACTGTATGTCAAAACATTCGCTGCCTTCGGTGTACTTAATTGTTGGTCATATCCTGTCCTTACTCGCTATCGCTCGTTCGGATCCATTGATGGTAATTGTGCGCCTCTGAACGATCTTCTGGCAGTGGAATGTATGGTAGCGGCAGCGAAAGCAAAAGCAAAAGTCTCGGTGAGAAAATTAACTCTTCATATAGCGCTTATAAGGGCTGGGGGTTGACTTTGCTCGCTCTCCTTTCAGTGGGAAAATCCAGTGGGGAAGTGGACAATGGACCAAACAAACACCGGCTGCTATGCTAACAAAACTTTATTCTACTCTTCTTCGGCTTATTGCTACTGCTGCGAAGTGAACGGCTGTCTGTTCGTACTAAAAATTTTCTTCCATATAAGTATGGTTTAAAGTAATTAATGGCCCAATGAATAGCCGTTAATTCTTTCAAAATTACAGGCTTATTTTTTTCGCCTGGGGTGAATGTTTTGCTTGCAAAGGCTATTGGTAAATTTCCATTTTCTGATTCTTGCGATAGAACAGCTCCGCATCCAATGTCTGAAGCGTCTGTGGTAAGTATGAAATCTTTTTCGAAATTAGGATATTGAAGTATTTTTGGTGAAATTAATGAATTTCTTAAATTATCAAAGGCTTTTTGACAGTTTGCGTTCCAGATAAAATTTGTGTTTTTCTTAAGAAGTTGATTAAGCGGGTGTGCTATTATAGCAAAATTTGGTACGAATTTTCTGTAATAGTTACAAAAGGCTACAAATCGTCTAACTTCGTCAGCGTTTCTAGGTATTGGATAATTTTTAATTGCTTTAAATTTTGAATCATCAGGTGCCATACCTTGATCCGTAATTTTATGACCAAGATAAGTCACTTCTGTACTGAAAAATTTGCATTTTTGGGCGTTGAGTTTTAAATTGTAAAATCTTAATCGTTCAAACACTTGTTTTAAATTTGAAATATGGTGATTAACTGAACATCCTATTACTACGATGTCGTCAATGTATATGAAAGCTAATTCTGGGGTTAAACCTGCCATTGCTATAGTCATCATTCTCTGAAAACTGTTTGGGCTGATATTTAAACCAAACGGTAGTCTTGTGAATTGATAATGACCGTTTTTTGTTGAGAATGCTGTAAATTTTCTGGATTCTGCATCAAGAGGAATTTGATGAAATCCTGACATCAAATCTAAAGTTGTGAAATATTTAGCTCTACCTAGTTGATCTAAAATGTCATCTATCCTAGGTAACGGAAAGCGGTCAGCAAGTATCTTCTTGTTTAGTTGTCTAAAGTCTACAACTAAACGCCATTTTTTGGTGTTATCTATTGATTTCTTGGGTACGAGTAGTATTGGTGAATTGTACGACGATACTGAGGGTTCTATAATTCTACTTTCTAACATTTTATTCACCTGACGATTTATTTCGTCATTTTGGGAATGAATAGTTTTGTAATTAGGTATGTATACAGGGATGTTGTCAGTTGTGACAATGTTTTGGGTGTAGAAGTTGTTTTGACTAACTTCTTCCTCTTCGAGACAAAATATGTCTTGATATTGTTTTATCAAGTTATTGAATTGTTCTCTGGCATATAATGGTATTTGTTCTATATTAATATCTTTTAATATTTGTTTAAATCTATTATTATCATTTGTTCTAGATTTTTGTGGTATAATGTAGTCGTTTAAATGACTTAAGGTTGGTTTAAATTTGGTATATGCTATAAATGTTGGTTCATTAGTAGTATTTACAAATTTTACATAGGGTTTTTGTGGAGAAACTATTGTGTTTCCGCAGAAGATTCCTGGATGGATTTCTTCCGAATGGACTACCATATCTTCTGATATGTTTAAGTATGGTATCCTTCTGACAACCTCGCTTCGGCCTGGTAACATAAAGCCTTCTTGCAAGTTGTCTTCTATGGGTATGGTTATTTGGATATTTCCTACATTGAAATTTAATAACCAAGATTCGTAATCTATTAGACATTTATATGAGGTTAAAAAGTCACGGCCTAAAATTCCGTCTGCAACTATCGGTAAATTAGGTGTTACTAAATGAAATTTATGATTCAATCTTATGCTATCATTAAAGCATAGTGTTGTATTTACTATTCCTAAAGTTTCTACTGTATTGTCGGTTATACCAGTTAATTTTATCTTATTACTAGTATTTACAAGTTGATCAGGGCGTATATTCTGAGCTTTAAATAGCGAAATATCGGCTCCTGTATCAATAATTAGGTTACAACTTTTATTTTGAGTCATGTGCACTTTGACTCGAATAAAATTTGATGTAGATAAATTTACTGTAAGGATAGGTTTGTTTGTCAGTAACAATTGTCCAGGTTGTCGACGTCTCTGAGCAGTTGTTACTGATTGACAAAAAATTGATTGGGATTTACTAGTTGTTGATTTGGGTTTATTATTTGTTGAGCATTGGGTTGCTCTGTATGTTCGTGGTATGTTATCATATTGGTTGGTTGTACCATTTCATTTTGCATTAGCTCTTGATTGGTTAGATATGTTCTTGCGTATCGTTGATTGTTGTTGTTTTGTGGATGAGCGAATCTTTGATTATATCCGCGTCCTCCATTTTGATAACATCCTCGAGTGTTGCCTCGTGCATTACCTCGGTAACTTCCATGTCCACGCATTTGAGGATTGTAGTTATTGTGAGTGTTTTGAAATCTTCGTGGTTCTGTACCTCCGAAATTTCTTTGATTGTTTCCTCTGTAGTGCGATTGTTGGTGGTAATTTCCTCTACTACCTGAATTGTTATAACGCCTGTTCATTTGTAATACAGATGAAGCGTTATTTTCTGTTTTCTTGTTGTCACTTTCCATCATGAGGTTGATGGCTTCTTGAACAGAATCGAATTTTCCGATTCTGAGCATCAATTTAGTGTCATTAATTTTTGCATTTTCCATTAGTACTTGAATGGCTGCTTTTTTGGACATATTTGTTGCAACTTCGCTAGGAATGCCTTCTCTAACGTATGTTTGCTGCAATTTTTCTGTTAAAGCTTCAACTTGTTTGAAGTCTTCGTTAGTCTTTATTTTTAAGTTTTTCAGATTGGCTGAGGCCAAATCTGAAGTGCTTTTGTCTGTGCAGTGTGTTTTGAGTTTTTCGATAATTTCGTCGAATTCTTGTGGTGGACCAGCAAACAGATTTCTAGCTTTTCCACTCAATTTTGTCATAATTAGTTGCAATGCAGATTCTTTATTCTCTGCTGGTATTAAAGATTTTACTAAATTTAATGCATCTATAAATGCATTGAGAGTTTCGGGTTGGCCATTGTATGCCGGAATTAATCCCGATAATTCTGAAGCGGTTTTTATGGATAATGCCATTTTGCTTGGAATTATGTTTTCTTTTAAATTAACAGTTGCGTCTTTTTGGATGTTAGAATCACTTTTTGCTCTTAGTAATGAGTCTTCGTGATTTGGATTTACTTGTAAAAATCTAGGTTTTGAAGAACTTGTTCCCGGATCACTATCGTAATCTTTCTGGGTAATTTTTGTGTTATTTAGAATTTTAATACACTTTTCGTATATTGTTTTTAAATTGACATAATTGTCTACTATCTTATTCCAATTATCAGTTGATAATCTGAATTCGAATGTTTTTAGTATAGTTCTGTATTCTAAAAAATATTCCTCTAGCAATGTTCTTTTTGTTTCAATTCCGTGTAAAGTTCTTGATCGAGTCTTACTTTTTTCTAAATTGAAATATTCTCTTTTGATCAAATTTTCTATGATTTTCAATCTATCCATCAATACGGAATGAACATTCTAGTAGGCTGGTAGGATATGGTTAATTTAATTTAAAATGCTTACTCGTTGTAGAGCAAGAAAAATTTTCTTTTAGTGATAATAGTAATTTTTGTTACTTGTGTGATCGTAAACGATGTGTTACGATGTATAATGTATGAATTTGTAAAAATATATTCGTTATTATTTTTGATTCAGTTTGCGTATAATAAAAGTTTTTTTTTTTTTCTTACCAAGCCATTACTATGGCTCTGCCTCCAATATGATGTTCGGCTGCTTCTGTGTGTCGTAGGATGCCACGACGTGTAGATATGATGATGACTCCTGTTATGGTTTGTAGTTTTTTGGCTGCATACGCCAGTAATTCTCTTGTTTTAACCGGCTTTCCTAATACTGCTAATCCCTGGATTGTAGATTTCCTGATGGTGTACTCGTTGTGTTGTATGCTATAGGTGATCAGCTTCTCTTCCTTCAGTATTTGTAACACGTCCTTTGTTGTGTTGGTTCTAATTGTTATTTGTATCTCCTGATGTTGTTCCAGCCGTTGTTCTAACGTGCGTAGTTCTGCTTCTGCCATGTTTTTGCGTATTGTTCTGTGTTGAATTATTTCTTATTTCCAGAACCAATAATTGGTGTTGGTCCGGTGTTGCACTTTTTTTCTTCTTTGATTCCTATCACACATGTAGTAGTCTTTTTATTCTTCTATTAATCGTACTGTATTAGTCTTTTACACTTCACTTATTCCTGTGGTTTGTTGGGCGTGGGGTGCTCTGATAGAACATTTTCCAATGATACTGCTTGCCGGATGGCTACGTTGGTGCGCACCCGTTCGTATTTTATAATGGACCTATACGTCACGTAAATTAGTCCAATTATAGCTGCTGCCAATCCTATGTATGCGAGTGTAGTTGTTGCATTAGCGGCCTTTTCCAAATGTGCCGTTTGCTGTACATTACTATTGATAATCTTTATCACATCTTCATGTATTTCGGGTTTTTCCTTGGATTTTTCGTTGCCCATTTTGAGGTTTTCCACACACGCGAAGGATCGTTTGTTTAATGTACCCCGGAATGTTGTCACTTTAACAGGTTCTTTTCGTGCAATCACTTTTGTTCTAAACAATTTGTCCAATAGTTCAGTCTTCTACCTGAGACGTAGTCCTACGTCATTTTTCGTCACAGACACAGAACACAGAAATTTGATTTATTCACTAGTGACCTAGTCACTTTTGCTTCTTGTGCATTTTCGGTGTGTTCAATATTTTTCAAGACACAAAAAGGTATTCATCACGTCACTTGTAGCATCGTTTTTCATACTGGTTTAATTTGTTCTATACCGTCCGGTGTATCATTTGTTGTATCAGCAATTTTTGCGCACTCGTCGTTCAACCGAACGCGACACTGCTGTTTGGGTTTCGCGAATTTGCTTTTCTCACACCGGTAGCGTCGTATATCGCGTGCATATGGTAACTGTTCAATTGAGTTCATCACATTGAGGTAGGTAATGTTTGTTTGCACTGTTCGTTTCACTATTTTTGGAATTTTCTGTCTAATTTCACAAAGTTCACTACCGTGTTTCTTCTTGCAGTTTCACTGCTTACGGTCGCCATCAAATATTTTCTTTTCTGTTCTTGTTCAGTAAGCGATAGCCCGTTCGGGGTCGCGTTGAACACACATCAAAGTTTGTGGTCGAAAAGCTTTTTTTATTGTGATCAAGGCTGGTTTTATAGCCAGTGAATAATCGGAATTAATCGTTAGTATACTTTTGGTAATCGATTCTTTTGGTTAGTTCTTAACGTTAGAATGAGACAGACAGTTGGGACTTTGAAACTTGGTTCTATGTAAATATAATTAACTTGACTAAGCACTTGCGTACCGGCAGGTGTGTTGCATTATGCTTTTGATTATTGAACGTTTACGTTTACGTTGACTGTTGATTGAACTGTTTTTGTTTTGAATGGAATGGAATGCAATGTTTTGTTTTGATGTGAGTTGTGTATGTTGGGTACGTATAGTACAGATGGTTGAAAATGGAATGGGGTGATTTTCTCTGGGTGGGCTGCTTTTATAGCTGCGGGATGATGACAGTGTGTGTTGCGCGATGCTAACAGTGTATGCTGCTGGGTGCGGGTTATTTTCGGCTGGAGACTGTAAGGAGGCTCTATTTTGCCCGGCCCACTCTTTATTACAGGGCGGCTCGGGTGTACTCTATCGGGTCTTATGATTCTTGTCAGACGCACAAACAAAGATGACAAAAGGAATAACAATTACCTCGTGGTACGTAATCTCCCTGATGGCGACGGTGGTTCCGGCCAGCGATCGTTGTACACTTTCGCGATGCCGTAAATACAGACGACTACCAATCTGATATCTATCTTCCGGGCTCGACTAAGGAACTCGTTCCGTTCTATCCGCTTTCGCCCTTCACCGCACTAATGACACTTCCCCACTTTCCCGTGATGGCCAGGTTAGAATGTCGACACACCGATCAACCCGCATTCCCGCACTTCGATCGTTCCTTTTATTAGCTTTTTGACGACGTGAAACCACCGAGTATTTTTTTTTAAACCGAAACCGGCACAATTTTTTTGTTACGAGAAGATTGCCAAACGCGAACGTGCGAGCTTATTGACCGTCTGAAACTCTCTGCCTTGTATCTCCCCAGCTTCGTGCTAGCTGGCTCGCTTCGCTCGAGTAACGGTACTTTTTTTATCTCTGTACACGCATACATCGCCTGTGCCTGTACTCCGCACGTATTCAGCAACGAGAGTTTCTTGCCGCGGGAGAATTACGCCCTAACTGTCCCTAATATTTACACATATGACAAATTTGCTAACCTATCTAGACATTACATAATCGTTCACCGATCGAAAACCTAACACAAACAAACTAATTTCGGTGAACGATTTCCGTGCGTAGTGGTGAGCATGGTTGCCAAATAAAACATAAAAACAAATTCTTTCTACTCGACGGGGAAATTGTAACCGCGGATTTTGTAGTGCCAATAAAATAACAATTTTACGTGTGAAATAGTGTCTTGTTTAACTATAGTAATATAGTATTGTGCAGCCGTAGTGATTTTACATCAGGCTAAGTAGAAGAACAGTTGCAATTGCAGCTTGTTCTTGTTAAATTTTGATTAATTTAATATCCCTCCAGCGCGCTACCATAGCAGCTGCGGCGGCGATTATTGTTTTTATCTGTACACTCTGCATGTATGTTGCTATAGCGTCACGCTCCCGTGTTTAGTGTGTGTTGTGCGATGATTTGCTCGGCCTGTGGATTGGCAATCGTAGTATCAGATTTGCCGCTGGAACGTATGGGCAAGTGTGCACGGGTATTCCACTACAAGTGTACGCCGCTCAACAAGGCAACGGCAAAGATGCTTACCGATAACGACAATCTTTGCTTCAAATGCAATGATTGTCTATCAGATCAGTGTTGTGGTGGGCAGCAGAATGATTTGATTTCGGATGTCAAAAGAATAGAGGAAGAGATGAAAAGAATATCTTCACTCTCGGATTCTATCGTTGGCATGCGAGAACCAATTTCTGCCCAGATAGGCGACGTGTTGAAAAACGGTATGGCACAACTGAATGGGTCTCTTGAAAATTTGATGTGTGAGAAATTGGAATCATTCACTAAGTCGATTTTGGAAATTAATGAGCAAAAGAATTTAGCTGCAATTAACAATGCTTGCGTACGATCTGGATTCGTTCTGAATCCGATCAGATTGGTAAAAAGCGTAAAATAGATAATTGTGATAATGATGATGTTTTTCACGACGGCGCAACTTTTGCGGAGGTCGTGAAAAAACATAATAAAGGTAAAACATCTAAAAACAATAATGTTAATAATAATTAAATTAGTAACAGTCACAATACCGGGTTCAAACCGGCTAAACGTAAGACTCGTCCGGTTATTGTGATTAAACCTAAAGAGTCTAAACAAGCTTGCGATGAAACCCGTAAATTTTTGAAACAACAGTTAGATCCCAGAACACATAAAATTAGTAATTTCCGGAACGGTAAGGATGGTTCAATTATTGTTGAAGGTGCCTTAGGCGAAAATATACATACAGTGAAAAATGGCATTGAAAGCAATCTGGGCGAAAACTATAGCGCTATTGTTCCCACGTCGGTCGGTGCCAAGATTGAAAGTAGTGGGCATGAGTGATAAATTTTCATCGGATGATTTCATTGACTTCTTAAAAAGTCAAAATGAATGTATAATAATAAATGATGTAAAAGTGATAAATATGTATGAAAACCCACGCTTCACTTACAACAAGTTTAGCGCTGTGATTGAAGTCGATGTAGCAACGTACGATTCAATGTTATCTGCAAAACAAATAAATATAGAATTTGATCGATGCTTTGTTGTTCCCGCAATTAATGTGTTAAGATGTTTCAAATGTGGGGAGTTTGGACACAAGAGCATGGATTGCAAGAATTGTGATACCTGCTCGAAGTGTAGCCAAAAACATAAGACATCTGACTGCATCTCAACTGTATTGAAATGTGTTAATTGTACAAACATTAATGAAGAACGCAATACAAGTTTAGACGTTAACCATGCCGTATTTAGCTCAGAGTGTTTAATCTATAGAAAACTCTTTGAGCAAAAGAAAAGCAGCTTGCGTTTCAATAAATAGCAACAAAATTCCAAGAAAAGAGTTAATGAACTAGATTTTTTATATTTTAATATTACGGGATTGTCCACCAACTACGTTGCATTACGTCAGATTGTGGAAGAAAAACGTCCACATTTGGTGTTTTTATCAGAAACTCACATTGTGGAAATGGAAGCATTTTATCAATATAGCATTCCGGGATATACCGTTGCGGCTTGTTTATCACACTCAAGACATACTGGCGGTGTTGCTATTTATGCCAGAGAATCAGTTCAACAGTTGTGCGTGGGATGAAAATGGGTAATTATGGTGTATTGTATCACTCTCCCAGTTCTAGTAACCAGCGTTTCGTTGAAATTTTAGAAAACTGGCTAGATGCCTAGATACATTTCTTGACTCTTGTAAAATAAACATTTTGGCAGGTGATTTTAATATTAATTGGCTTGATAACTCAAACTCGCAACAATTGAAACGTCTTGTTGAATTTTTCAATTTAAGACAGACTGTAAATGAATACACGCGTATTTCCCAGCACAGCAGAACTTTAATTGACCATGTCTATTCTAATTTAGATATTGTGCGTTCATTGGCAGATATAAGTTCGAAAATAACCGATCATGAAACATTAGTTATTAAAGTTGTGAATAATTTACATAATAATGAGGAATTAGTAAAATTTAAATGCTGGAGAAAATACTCGAAACAGGCTATTTCGAATCTTGTTGAGAGAAGCGTAGGTTTCCCACTCGCGACTGGCAATTTACATGAAACTGCAGCTCTTCTTACAAATACTCTAAAGACGTGTACGAATCAATTAGTTGAACAAAAATTTGTTTCGTTGAAAAACTCGAACAGCTAGTACAATTTAGATCTCCTGCGCCTTAAACGTAAGAGAAACAAAAGGTACAAAAAGTTTCGTAGATTGTAGCGAAAATCATTGGAATAAGTACACGATAGCGCGAAATAAATATTCACAAGAGATTAACAAAACTCGCCGTGAATATATCCAGTGGAAGATCTATCAGCATCAAAACAACAGCAAAGAGTTGTGGAAAATTTTGAAGAATTTATTGAAACCAAGTAATTGCAAACCGCAATCCATAATTTTTAATGGCACGTTAGAACAGTCTGAACAAGTAATCGCGTCTAAGTTTAATAATGATTTTGTCGAGAGTGTATCATTAATCAATCAATCCATTGACTTAGTCGATGAACCGGATGAAATAAAACAGCCAATCAATAGTAGCTGTAGATTTGAAGGTTTTCACCAAATTACATTAGAAGAACTTAGAAAAATTTGCTTTTCATTAGGAAAATCAACTGGAGTAGATAACGTAAATGCTAGAGTTATTCAAGATTGCTTTCATGTCATTGGCTACGCCGTATTGGAGGTGATTAATAAATCGTTGCAAACTGGGCATGTTCCTCAAGTGTGGAAAGAATCGTTGATTATTCCGATTCAAAAGGTTGCTGGAATGATTAAAGCCGAAGAGTTTCGTCCCATCAACATGTTGCACACTTTAGAAAAAATCCTAGAACTTGCTGTTAAAAGCCAGCTGCTGGAATATTTAAGTAATAATTCCTTGTTGATACCGGAACAATCGGACTATCGAGAAGGTCATTCTTGTGAAACCGCTTTGAATTTGGTGTTGGCAAAGTGGAAAGACTACATAGAGCGTAAAGACATAATAGTTGCTGTTTTCTTGGATCTGAAACGCGCTTTTAAGACAATATCGAGGTCCTTATTGTTGAGAACAATCAAGCGCTTTGGAATTACGAGTATTGCATTCAAATGGTTTGAAAGCTATTTGTCTAGCAGAACACAACGGACCGCTTTTAATGATTCTGTATCTAGTCCAGTGGGTAACAATCTTGGTGTACCCCAGGGTAGTGTGTTGGGGCCCCTTTTGTTTATTATGTACATTAACGACATGCGAAGGGTTTTACGTTTTTATGACATCAATCTTTTTGCAGATGACACCGTGTTGTTCATTGCAACCAAAGATTTAGATGAAGCTGTATTACATTTGAACGAAAATTTAGGACCCCTTCATCCGGGGCGAGATTGTGCCAAAAAAGCATATATTTTTGTTCTTTAGCTCAGTATACACACAATTTAGGAACTAAGTTGATTTCAAACCTGTCAATATATACTAAATTGTTCAATTAACAAGTACCGTAGAGATGGTTTAGTTACAATGAAACCTAATTTTACTGGAAGTGCATGAACTTTGGCACAATCTCACCCCTTCTAGGGGGTGACATTGTGCTAAAAATATAAAGTTAGGCTAAAAACCTAAACTGTGAACATCAGCATGTTTATAAACAATACACATAAATATCAGTATAAAGTAGTCCACATGGGGCCGTCCATGAACTAAGTGGACTATTAGGGGCAGGGGGTCGGCCAAAAACAACGAATCATACAAAAAGTATGAACGAAAATAACCCGGAGAGGTCTGAAATAACTAAAAATGAGTTCGTAGTCAATGGATGGCCTTTATATAGCCAGTAGCGTTTCTAGGGTTAACAAGGGGGAGGTATATGAAGGTGTGTATCCTAAGGGGGCATACCTATTTGATCATTTAACAGAAGTAACCATTACTTCGTTCGAGAACCCGCGGTCGCAGAACATGTAATCTATCCCACCCCTCCCCCCTCCTTAAAACTGGCAATTTATACACGGTATAATATATTCGTCTTATTAGAGTGTTTATTCAAAGTAGCTGAGATTTCCAGAGAAAATGTAAAAATTAGTTTAAATTATTTAGCAGACCTATGCTGCTGTTTGCTCCAAAATGGATGATGCAATCTTATCTGTCAAAATATTGTGCAAAATATAGTAAAGAATATGAGCGTGCTGGTGTATACTGACGTATTTTTGTTGTGTATGTGAAATCCACAAATTGGATCGATCATTATGGCTTGGCACAATCTCACCCCCGTGAAGCTCGAAAAGTACAAAGTTTCGAAAAATATTATTTTCGTAATCAAAACCTTTGCCAACGCATAATAACCTTTCAATACATTGTAAATGATTGATTAGTTTATATACCTTCAAGATATGCGTTCAGTTTATGCGGGACATTTTTTACAAGCGTTACTTCCGCGTATTTTTGATCGCGAACTTTGAAACCCTGTTTAGGCTAAATAGTTTGCTAATATTATCTGTGATCCATTCTAAGTTATGAATAAATATGTTATGTTCATTATCATTTTGAATTTAGGTCACCAGTTTCTATAGATATAATAAATTTTCACAAATTAACATTAACATCTCACCCCCGTGGCACAATCTCACCCCGGATGGCGGTATCTGAGTAAATGGTTGAAATATAAGCAACTGAAATTGAATATAACTAAAACAAAATGTATGGTTATTTCGCGAAATCGATTAGATGAAACTGTCTCAATCCAGATTGATAACGAGACAATTGAACGCGTTCGGGAGATTAAATAGCTTGGAGTGATTATTGATGACAAACTAAAGTTCAATGCTCACATCCCAAGTAACAATTCCAAGTTTTATTACGTTCGTATAGCGGTTTTCATGACCAATTTCATAAAACCGCTAATAAAACTATGAGCTCCACCAGAACTTTCTGATGACCGCTATAAAACTGCTTTCTGACCAAGTGGCCCACGCCTCAGAATGTTTTCATAACCGCTATGAGAATCAGGCTATAAACTCAAGTAGTCGTATTACGCTCTGCTAAAAGCAGCAATAAAACCGATTAAGCTTTCGCTACTTGACAGCCATCGCCATAATTTAAAAAAGCTTTTCGCTTTTTGTTTTTCGCTTTATGCTTTACGCTTTTTGCTTTTCGCTTTACTAGCAAACGCCAGATAAGTTCGGTAGCTTTGTCAGCTTGAAAATATATCCGTGAGCAGAAAAGTTTCAGTTTTACTGACAGATCATTCTGAACGATTTGGTTTATAGCGACCAGAATAAAATAGCCCATAGAATATTTATTAATTTTAAGCAATTTCGTTGGTTTGCACTATGTGCGCATTTAATTTCATCGTGCATTTTGATATGATAGGTCGATAAAATCAGCGCGCCACTGAAATTTTGCAATTTTCGAAAACTGGTTGTTTTAACAAATTGAAAATATTCAGTTAGTCAATCTCAATTTCTAGCAAAATCATTTTAGTTGCTTCCTCTGACAGGAAAACCGATTGATAATTACCTTCTTTATGCAAAATACTTTGCTTTGATGAATTGTTGTTTGTCAGCTAAAACAAAATACTACAATATGGCAATATGGCTGCGCATAAAAAAATGATTTTGGTGTTGAACTTTGGTATTCTTCATAATAGCAGCAAAAAAACTGTTTGGTTAGGGTGTTACCATTTTAATAGCTCTATAAAACTAACAGATTTATTGCGGTTTGACAAGTAACCGTGATAAGATCAATTTTGATTGGTGCGCCATTTTTTAGGAGACGTGCTGCAGCCAACAAGTTTTAACATGGTAATATAAGCAACCACAATAAATTCGTTTTATTAACAATTTTATTATGGTTTTCTAGCTAGCTATAAGTGTGTTTGGACTCGTATCCTCTTGGTATTGCGCAATACCAAGAGGATACAAGTCCAAACACACTTATAGCTAGCTAGAAAACCATAATAAAACTGCTAATAAAGCAAATTTATTGTGGTTGCTTATATTACCACGTTAAAACTTGTTGGCTGCATCACGTCTCTTATATACTTACCATAAGTGTGGCGTGGCAATACAAAATGGCGCACCAATCAAAATTGATCTTATCGCGGTTACTTGTCAAACCGCAATAAATCTGTTAGTTTTATAGAGCTATTAAAACGGTAACACCCTAACCAAACAGTTTTTTTGCTGCTATTATGAAGAATACCAAAGTTCAACACCAAAATCATTTTTTTATGCGAAGCCATATTGCCATATTCTAGTATTTTGTTTAGCTCGCAAACAAAAATTCATCAAAGCAAAATATTTTGCAGAAAGAAGGTTATTATCAATCGGGTTTCCTGTCAGAGGAAGCAACTAAAACGATTTTGCTAGAAATTGAGATTGACTAATGTAGTGTCTGTCTCGGTTGCCTCCGACCGAGCCCTCCGGAACACGGAACAACAACGTCCGTAAACGTCTACGTTCGTCCAAAAACTGACTCTTTGTTTTTAGAGCAAGCTTTATCATGCCATGTGTCAGTATACGTGAGTCTCATATTGAGCGATTCAAGATTGCTCTCCTTGTCTCTTACCGTTCGTATGACAAATTCTCGCAACACATGCAAAGCAATTTCAGTTACACTGAAACAAATGATTTAGTTTCATTAGATTTATTTTACGTTAATTCTTCTAACTTCGTACGTTCCCTACAACTAACTGAATATTTTCAATTTGTTAAAACAACCAGTTTTCAAAAATTGCAAAATTTCAGTGGCACGCTGATTTTATCGACCTATCATATCAAAATGCACGATGAAATTAAATACGTACATAGTGCAAACCAAAGAAATTGCTTAAAATTTAATAAATATTCTATGGGATATTTTATTCTGGTCGCTATAAACCAAATCTTTCAGAATGATCTGTCAGTAAAACGAAAACTTTTCTGCACACGGATATATTTTCAAGTTGACAAAGCTAGCGAACTTATCAGGCGTTTGCTAGAAAAGCGAAAAGCAAAAAGCGAAAAGCTTTTTTAAATTATGGCGATGGCTGTCAAGCAGCGAAAGCTTAATCGGTTTTATTGCTGCTTTTAGCAGAGCGTGATACGACTACTTGAGTTTATAACCTGATTCTCATAGCGGTTATGAAAACATTCTGAGGAGTGGGCCACTTGGTCAG
Organism: Sabethes cyaneus; assembly: GCF_943734655.1. Classification (NCBI taxonomy): domain Eukaryota; kingdom Metazoa; phylum Arthropoda; class Insecta; order Diptera; family Culicidae; genus Sabethes; species Sabethes cyaneus. The sequence goes on from NC_071354.1 coordinate 122,732,492, forward strand.
GAAGCAGTTTTATATCGGTCATCAGAAAGTTCTGGTGGAGCTCATAGTTTTATTAGCGGTTTTATGAAATTGGTCATGAAAACCGCTATACGAACGTAATAAAACTTGGAATTGTTACTTGGGAATGTCATCAAGAAAATTGCCAAGAAGTATGGAATTCTATGCCGATTGAAAAACGATTTAACGATTTGCAGTAAAATACAGCTATACAAATCAATTATCTCTCCTCACTTGGACTTTTGCCCATCCATTTTATTCCTAGCCAATGAAACACAAATATTGAGGCTTCAACGCTTGCAGAATAAAATAATGCGTTTGATTTTAAAATGTGATAGATTTACTTCCTCGATCTTTATGCTGGATGCTTTGCAATGGTTATCTGTGAAGCAAAGAATTGTTTACTTGACTATGGTGTTTATTTTTAAAGTAGTCAACGGTTTGCTACCTCGATATTTGTTTGATCGAATTGAAAGAGGAAGACACCTTCATAGATATAACACTAGATCGCACTAGTATCGCTCTACAATTTTTCGTTTTTACCTGTGTAAAAGAACCGACTATCAATTCTAGTTTTGCAAATTGTTTCTCCTGGCTACCATCTACGCGTGTGATATTATATTTCAAGTGACTCGAGTCGTTTGCTGTGAAATTTTCATCCGTCAAATCTGCGCTAGTGAACTGCTGATCGAACGATGGCGTCTACCTGCAGAACATGTAGCTCCGCAGTCAATGGAATTGACAGAGTTATATGCCGTGGCAACTGCCGATCGATGTTTCACCGCATTTGCATCCCTGGATTACAGCGTTCCACTTTGGATGCGATATCCACATACGGTGATAATTTGTTCTGGCTTTGCGATGAGTGCGCCAGCAGCTTCAATAAGTGGTTGCAGCAGCCCGACCCCGTCACCACCGTCGCCCCTGTCGACGATTCGTCTAAGTTGTGTGATGCAGTCGATAAATTGAATACTGCTGTCGCCGATCTCTCATACCGCATCGAAAAACATTTCCCGTGTGGATCTTCAGTTCCTGCTTTGAAAATATTTAGCTCGCGACGGCAGCCTGGCGAATTACCCACACCAAAGCGGAGCCGAGTGGACAGTGCTAAAGACTATGCCTCTGCGGTTGCTGTTTGTGGCACCAGATCCATTCAGCGTACAAAAAAAACAGTTGCCGATGAGCGGCAGCAATTTTGGTTATATTTGAGCCGCCTGGATCCGAGCCATAGAGTGGATGATATTGTTGCTATGACACAGGAGTGTCTTGATATTACCAATACACCGAAAACTATTATGCTAGTGAAAAAGAATGTGGATCTCTCGTCGCTTAATTTTGTTTCGTTCCGAGTTGAGGTGCCAAAAGAGTTGAAGGATACTGCTCTGATGGCGTCTACTTGGCCTACTAGAGTTTTGGTTCACGAATTTGACTTCGATCAGGAGCGATCTACCAGATTTCGCCAATAGTACCTTGACTCATTCAAATGTTTTAATTTCGGACAGCGGGAGTCAACTGACTCTCACACAAGTTAAGTACCATTCTTTTTATATTCCCGACGATGAATGCCAAAGTACCGTTTCACGTTGTAGTGCACCTGACTCCATTTTTCCTTCGCCTCGTCAATCGTCCATCGCGCACTGGACAGCGGATACCTGCGAAGAGAGCCCGTTGCTTCTTTATTATCAAAATGCTTGCGGTATGAATTCAAACATTGACGACTACATGCTCGCGTTTTCGGATGATTTCTTCGACATCATCACACTTACGGAGACTTGGCTCGACGACCGCACCCAATCTGCCTACTTGTTCGGAGCTGAGTACGACGGCTTCCGCTGTGATCGCGGCCCCAACAACAGCATGAAGAAGACTGGTGGAGGTACGCTCATCGCTGTTCGTCGCAATATGAAAGCCCACGTTATCAATGAAGCTGCATGGAACATCCTCGAGTAAGTTTGGCTATCCATACAGCTAGCCGATCGCAAATTATTTATTTGTGTTATTTATTTTCCACCGGATCGAGTTCGTGACAATCATCTGATTGATATACATATTCAGTCTGTTTTGTCGATCACTGCTAGAGCTAAGCCGTCAGATGAGATTATTATTATTGGAGATTTCAATTTGCCGAGTATTCACTGGCGCCCTTCCCGAGATGGTTTTTTATATCCTGATCCAGATCACTCTGTCTTGCATACCTCGGCTTTGGATCTTCTCGATGGTTACAACACGGCAACCTTGCAGCAAATTAATAGCAACGTAAATGAAAATGGGCGTTGTCTCGATCTCTGTTTCGTCAGCACTAGCGACATCGCTCCCAAGCTGACGTATGCACCTGCGCCTCTCGTTAAACTGGTTCCTCATCACCCACCCCTTGTTCTGTCGATAGCTAACCGTCACAGTGTTGTGTACTCTGAGCCACCTACTCGTATTCGTTTCAACTTTCGCCAAGCTGACTATGAGGGTTTAGTTAGCGAACTACACAACATTGACTGGGTGGGCGCCTTGAATCCCAATAGTCAACGAGTTCTCATTAATCATGAACGGATTGATTGACCGTTACGTTCCACAAGTTCAAACACGTTCGAGGAAATATCTTCCATGGCAGACAAAGGAACTTCGACGTTTGAAAGCAAAAAAGAAAGCTGCCTTTAGAAGACTTTCTGCTAGTGGTGCACTATTGCTTCGTGAATATTATCGACGTATTAACTATGAATACAAAGCTCTCAGGCGACGTTGCTACTCGAACTACAGATGACAAATGGAGCGAAAGTTAAAGTCAGATCCCAAGATGTTCTGGAATTTTGTTTACGAACAACGAAAAGTGTCAGGTATGCCTTCCAGTATGGAATTTGGTGGCGATAAAGATGATAGTGCCGCCGCTATATGCAGTATGTTTGCATCGAAATTCTCTAGCGTGTTTTGCAACGAAGTGCTTACTTCTGCACAAATCTCGGACGCCGCAAACCATGTTCCTCGTCTTGGACACTCCTTCGCTTCTATTGACATCGATAACCACATGATTCTGGCAGCTGCCGCCAAACTGAAGCATTCGTGTTCTCCAGGTCCGGATGGGATTCCGGCAACGCTGATTAAAAAGTGCATCTCTGGCTTGGTCCAACCTCTCACTCATTTGTTTCGCCTATCTCTTTCCACAGGAAGATTTCCAGTTGCTTGGAAACAGGCATTTATGTTTCCTGTTCACAAAAAGGGCGATCGAGTGAATGTCGACAACTAACGGGGAATTTCTGCACTGTGTGCTGCGTCAAAATTATTCGAGCTGGTCGTCATTAAATCAATATTTTCGCATTGCCAACAAGCCATTGCAGACGAGCAACACGGTTTTATCCCTAAACGGTCCTGCACCACGAATCTACTGTGTTTTACAAGTTATGCGACGGACAGCTTTATTGGACGATCCCAAACAGATGCGGTATATACAGACTTGTCCGCAGCCTTCGATAAGGTTAATCACCGTATCACAGTCGCTAAATTGGATCGGTACGGTTTTTGCGGCAATCTGCTAAGCTGGCTAGAATCTTACTTAACTTGACGAACCCTGAGCGTAAAAATTGGTGACGAGATCTCCGATTCGTTCCCCGTTACTTCCGGGATTGCGCAAGGTAGTCTCTGAGTCCACTAGTGTTCGTTCTGTATTTCAACGACATAATCTGCTCAATAAAATGTCCAAGACTCGCCTTTGCGGATGATTTGAAGCTATTCAATAGGATCCATAGCACTACCGACGCGCTATTTCTTCAAGAACAACTTGATATGTTTGCTAACTAGTGCGAAGTGCTCTATGATTACGTTTACGAGGAAAAATCAGCCGTTACGTTTCGACTATAATATCAACGGAATTTCAACGTTGACCATGTAAAAGATCTCGGTGTGTTATTGGATGTTAAATTGACCTTCAAACAGCATATATCGCTCATTGTTGCCAAAGCCTCTAGGCAGTTAGGCTTAATTATGCGAATGACTCGTGACTTCCGCAGTATCGAGTGCTTAGTAACGCTTTACGGGTCGCTTGTTCGGTCTTCATTAGAATATTGCTCTGCTGTATGGATTCCGCACTACAACAATGCCATTCAACGCATCGAAAGCATCCAGCGCCGATTCGTACGCTACGCGCTTCGAATGCTGCCTTGGAGACAGCCCACGAGGAATACACGATACGAGGATCGCTGCCAGCTCATTCGATTAGACACCCTCGAATTGCGCCGAGAAACAGCGCGCGCCATGGTAGTTTCCGATATCCTGACTTCCAACATCGATTGCCCTGACATTCTTCGCCAGATCAATCTAAATGCACCATTAAGAGTGTTGCGAAGGATTCCTCTGCTTAACCTGCCTTTTCGTCGCACCAACTACAGTGCTAATGGCGCCATCACTGGTCTGCAACGTGCATTCAATCGTGTTTCAACAGCGTTTGACTTTCATCTGTCTAAGCAAGTGTTACGTTCTAAATTTGTCTCAATGTTTCGATGTTTGCTGTATTAGGTATTAAGAGCCATTAGGGCATTGTTGCCTGTTGGTAAAGTTATAATAAATAAACGCGAATGAAGTAAGAACACCACCAGAACATTTTTTGGCATATGCTTCACAAAATTCATTGTTTTACAAAGGAATAAATGTTTTCAATTCGATGCCAACACACATTAAACGCGCATCAACACTTCCGGAGTTTAAGAGATTATGTATTTCACACGTTAAAACAGTTTTTTAGACCTATTTTTCTTAATTGTCGAATAATGTACTACACGAACGAAGTTTCAAAAACCATTTTTTATATTTGGACGAATTGTTTTATATAGCATTTTATTTATTTAGTTCACTTGAAGATTGTAACTGACGAAGTTTTCTTAGATGCAGCAGAAAGCCGCATTGTAATCCATCGCAGTTAGCTTCTATTGTCCAGCCGAAGCTAGTCACAAAACGCTATTGTCCGTTCAACCGAACGTGATGCACAAAGGCTATTATTCTGAACATGTATTAAATCTATTTACCGCAAGTGTATAAAAGGCGAATAATAAATAGCAATTATTCAGTGCACTAGCAACCACCGCTGTTGGCGGATGGTTGCCGTAAGATAAATCTAGCGTTTTATTTTAGTGTGAAAATAACCAGTCCCGTTGGTAATCGGCCCCCCTAACGACGATCCGGAACAATATATATATATATATATATATATATATATATATATATATATATATATATATATATATATATATATATATATATATATATATATATATATATATATATATATATATATATATATATATATATGGGTCATTCCACGGGAAATTTACAGTCAAATTTTTTTTTCTCTTCGTAATATTTTTTTTACGTTCTTTGTCCAAAAAAAATCGACACGTATTTTTCTATTTCGATGTTACTGTTGGAATTCGCAAGATATGATTTTTTAAAGTATTGTAATCTGAAAAAATCACTATTTTTTAAATGCTGATTATAAACATAGTTTGTAATATCAAAAAATGACTTTCTACCAGATGTGTTCACTATTCCACAAGCTTTCAAAATTGGTATAACATACCCCCTTTCGATTGTTTTTCAATAGTTAAATAGTGCATTTTTATAAACAATTGCAATTTTTTCAAAGTTGGAACTTTTTTTTCTCGATTTTTTTTATTTTAAAATATTTGTTGATCTTTCTCGAAGAAACATGCAAAATTTGGAAATGGAGAAATGAAAACTCTAGAAGTTATGAATTTTTATATCGAAGCGCGCACATTAATGCAAACGACCGGACGAACGCGCGTGGTTCTACGACACGTTACACTTAATAGCATCAAAGGCGGCCTCGTTATGAAGCTGCCCGTGGGTTAGAGCATCGATTGAGCATAACCGCTCGTTTGCATTAATATGCGCGCTTCGATATAAACATGCATAGCTTCTAGAGTTTTCATTTCTCCATTTCCAAATTTTGCATGTTTCTTCGAGAAAGATGAAGAAATATTTTAAAATAAAAAAAATCGAGAAAAAAAAGTTCCAACTTTGAAAAAATTGCAATTGTTTATAAAAATGCACTATTTAACTATTGAAAAACAATCGAAAGGGGGTATGTTATACCAATTTTGAAAGCTTGTGGAATAGTGAATACATCTGGTAGAAAGTCATTTTTTGATATTACAAACTATGTTTACAATCAGCATTTAAAAAATAGTGATTTTTTCAGATTACAATACTTTCAAAAATCATATCTTGCGAATTCCAACAGTAACATCGAAATAGAAAAATACGTGTCGATTTTTTTTGGACAAAGAACGTAAAAAAATATTCCGAAGAGAAAAAAAATTTTGACTGTAAATTTCCCGTGGAATGACCCATATATATATATATATATTTTGTTCCGGATCGTCGTTAGGGGGGCCGATTACCAACGGGACTGGTTATTTTCACACTAAAATAAAACGCTAGATTTATCTTACGGCATATATATATATATATATATATATATATATATATATATATATATATATATATATATATATATATCTATACCTATAAAAAAGGATTTCTGTCTGTCCTATGTTCCTTATAGAATCAAAAACTACTGAACCAATCGGCGTGAAAATTTGCATGTAGAGGTTTTTGGGGTCAGGAAAGGTTTTAGTGATGGTTAGAGACCCCTCCCCCCACTAAGAGGGGGGGGCTCCCATACAAATGAAATACAAATTTCCTCATAACTCGAGAACTAATCAAGCGAATTGAACCAAATTTGGCATGTATGTGTTTTTGGAGACAATTTTTTTTTCAATGATGAATTGGGACCCCTCCCCACTTTAGGAGGGGGGGTCCTATACAAACGAAATACAAATTTCCTCATAACTCGAGAACTAATCCAGCAAATGGAACCAAATTTGGCGTGTAGGTGTTTTTGGAGGCAAGAATTTTTTCTGTGATGAATTAGGACCTCTTCCCACATTAGGAGGGGGGGCTCCAATACAAATGAATTACAAATTTCCCCATAACTCGAGAACTAATCAAGCAAATAGAACCAAATTCGGCATGTGGAGGTTTTTGGAGGCAAAAATATTTTCTACGGTGAATTAGGGTCCTTCCACACTTCAAGAGGGGGGGCTTCTACACAAATGAAATACAAATTTCCTCATAATTCGAGAACTAATCAAGCAAATGGAACCATATTTGGCATGTGGGTGTTTTTGGAGGCAACCATTTTTCCCATGATGAATTAGGACTTCTTACCTTTTTAGGAGGGGGGGGGGGGGCTCCCATTCAAACGAAATACAAATTTGCTCATAACTTTAGAACTAATCAAGCAAATGGAACCAAATTTGGCATGTGAGAGTTTTAGATGGTAGAATTTTTTTTTCTGTGGTGTATTACAACCCCTTTCCCTTTTAAAAGGGTGGGCTCCCATACAAATGAAATACAAATTTCCTTATAATTTGAGTACTAATCTAGCAAATGGAACCAAATTTAGCATGTAGGAGATTTTTGAGTCTTGAATTTATTTTATGATAGTTAGAGACCTCTCACCCCTGTGGTAGGGGGATATGGACTCTCATACAAATAAAACAGAAATTTTTGCGAAACTCAAAAACTAATCCAACTCGAGAAATTCGAGACTCTTCCATAAAACATTAATCAATAACAAGACCACAAAAACTATCTATAGTAGGGTAATTTGCCAATGATCGCACAGCTAAGCCCCTGAGTTTTGAGTTTTAACGATATTTTCTAAATAAATAATTACAAATAGACAGAAACCTAAAAATCTGAATCAGATGCAAAATCTGTTCACATTACATGGCCATTTTCACGAAATAAATAAGTTTTTCGTGAAAAAATATGCGATTTTTTGACAACCCTTGAATGCCCAATCGTTGAACACTTCTGAAGCCGTATTGTCCTATAGTTGGACACTTATAGTCCAATGGTTGGACATGCAATATATTGCACCGACCTCAAAGCTAATTTGATAGCTTACTATTAAGAATGAATACACTTTGAGATATATTCATTAAAAATAATCAGCAATTAGTTAACATGTTACTAATTATTAATATATTTCTTAAGGGATGGTAATTTCCCTTTCTAATCTTCGATGCCCTTATGCTACATATCTGTTGCTTTCCCGCAAATTTTTCTCTCTTTACGATTCCCTCGAAGCATACTTTTGTTCCTTATTCTTCTATTTCCTGCGGCCTAATGGCAAGATGTGTTTTTACAAGGAAAACTATGTTTGTTTCTTTCCTGGTTACTCGAAACAAATTTGTTAGCAAGCTAATAATCTGAAAAACTGCGAATATCCGTTTCCTTAAAGTCTAAAAAATGCTCCATTCATCTTCGTTTTATCATCGAAACTTTATTTATAAAAGAAATAAAATTATAAAATTTTTCAAAAGTAATGATAAAAAATTCTTTAGCTCTCAAAAAATATGAAAAACTTGCTCGCCATTGTTGGCGCACATTTAGAAAACAAAATACTTTCAACGTTATATAAAAAAATTGTTTCAACCCAATATTATTGTACAATATTCATAGAAGTATCTTACGTTGGCTGTCAGTACCATTAACACCGCAACGTTTCGGTGATTCAAACTTCTTAATTTTCTTCAAGTCTTTAGACTAAAATGATGATTTTTGTGATTACCCTAATTCAGGAGCAGGTACTTTTAGCACCAAATCAATTACACGATAATAAAATTTCTCAGATAAGGTGCAAGTACAAATAATTTAAACAAATCTGGAGTAGCTTTAATTTGCAATAGGACTATTTTTCTTGGAATTGTTGTATTAACAGCAAAAAATCAAAAGCATGTATATAAAATAAAAAATTAATACCATTACATAAATTTTCATCGGAAAGCTTTTGCGTACAAATGAAAACCATTTGTAAACAGTGCCGTAAACATAAAAACTGTCAAATTCACATGCATAATGAGAAGTAATGCGGGTTTTTTTCATGCTATTTCAGTACTTGTACAACCTTAGGACAATCGTTGCTTTATTGTCCAATGATTAAACAGTCAAATTTTAATACTTTAAAAATTATAAAAAAAAATTATTTTCCTTGAAAATGTCTGTCTGTCTGTCTGTCTGTCTGTCTGTCCGTATGTTCCTTATAGAATCGAAAACTACTGAACCAATCGGCATGAAAATATGCATGTAGAGGTTTTTTGGGGCCAGGAAAGGTTTTAGTGATGGTTAGAAACCCCTCCCCTCACTAAGAGGGGGGGCTCCCATACAAATCAAACACAAATTTCTGCATAACTCGACAACTAATCAAGCAAATAGAACAAAATTTGGCATGTGGGTGTTTTCGGTGACAAGAATTTATTCTATGGTAAATTGAGACCCCTCCCCTCTTTATAAGGGGAATTATAACTCCTCTTCTCTTAAAAAGGGGGGGCTTCCATACAAATTTCCTCATAACTCGAGAACTAATCAAGCAAATGGAACCAAATTTGGCATGTGAAGGTTTTCGAGGGCAAGAATATTTTCTATAGTAAATTTTGACCCCTCCCCACTTTAAGAGGGGGGGCTCCTGTACCAAAGAAACACAATTTTCCTCATAACTCGAGAAGTAATTAAGCAAATGGAACCACATTTGGCATGTGGGTGTTTTTGGAGACAAAAATTTTTTCTATGATGAATTGGTACTCCTCCCCGTTTTAGGAGGGGGGGGATCCTATACACATGAAATACAAATTTCCTCATAACTGAAGAACTAATCAAGCAAATGGAACCAAATTTGGCATGTGAAAGTTTTCGAGGGCAAGAATATTTTCTATGGTGAATAAGGACCCCTCCCCACTTTAAGAGGGGGGGCTCCTATACAAATGAAATACAAATTTCCTCATAACTCGAGAGCTAATCAAGCAAATGAAACCAAATTTGGCATGTGAAAGTTTTCGAGGGCAATAATATTTTCTATGGTGAATTAGGACCCCTCCCAACTTTAAGAGGGGGGCTCCTATACAAACGAAATACAAATTTCCTCATAACTCGAGAACTAATCAAGCAAATGGAACCAAATTTGGCACGTGGGTGTTTTTGGAGACACAATTTTTTTCTATGATGAATTGAAACCCCTACCCACTTTATGAGGGGGGGCTCCTATACAAATGAAATTCAAATTTCCTCATAACTCGAGAACTAATCAAGCAAATAGAACCAAATTTGGCATGTGGAGGTTTCTGGAGGCAAAAATATTTTCTATGGTGAATTAGGACTCCTCCCAACTTTAAGAGGGGGTGCTTCTACACAAATGAAATACAAATTTCCTCATAATTCGAGAACTAATCAAGCGAATGGAACCATATTTGGCATGTGGGTGTTTTTGGAGGCAACCATTTTTTCTATGATGAATTAGGACCCCTTACCTTTTTAAGAGAGGGGGGGCTCTCATACAAACGAAATACAAATTTCCTCATAACTCTAGAACTAATCAAGCAAATGGAACCAAATTTATCATGTGGGTGTTTTTGTAGGCAAGAATATTTTCTATGGTATATTTTCTATGGATTTCCCCACTTTAAGAGGGGGGGGGGGGCTCCTATACAAATGAAAAACAAATTTTCTCATAACTCGAGAATTAATCAAGCAAATGGAACCAAATGTGACATCTAAGTGGTTTTGGACGCAAGATTTTTTTCTATGGTGAATTGAGACCCCTCTCTTTTTTAGAAAGCGAGTTATGGCCCATCTCCCCTTTAAGAGGGTGGGCTTCCATACAAATGAAATGTAAATTTCCTCTTATCTCGAGAACTAATCAATCAAATGGAACCAAATTTGGCATGTGGGAGTTTTAGATGGCAGAAATTTTTTCTATGGTGAATTACGACCCTTCCCCTTTTAAGAGGGGAGCTCCCATACAAATGAAATTCAAATTTCCTTATAACTTGAGAACTAATCAAGCAAATGGAACCAAATTTGGCATGTGGGAGATTTTGGAATCTTGAATTTATTTTACGATAGTTAGAGACCTCTCACCCCTGTGGTAGGGGGATATGGACTCTCATACAAATAAAACAGAATTTTTTGCGAAACTCAAAAACTAATCAAACTCGAGAAATTCGAGACTCTTCCATAAAACATTAGTCAATACAAGACCACAAAAACTATCTATAGTAACACTAGATCATTCAGGACGAGAGTCGCGAGTGTTGCCGGTGACCCGCCGTCGGAAGCGCAGCCCACTGGGGGGCTTGCAAAACTCGAGATTGTGACAAAGATCATCCGAGATTCATGATTTATGTACAACACAGGTTAATTTGTGGCAATACGAAGTTTGTCGGGTCAGCTAGTATATATATATATCTATACCTATAAAGAAGGATTTCTGTCTGTCTGTCCTGTGTTCCTTATAGAATCAAAAACTACTGAACCAATCGGCGTGAAAATTTGCATGTAGAGGTTTTTGGGGCCAGGAAAGGTTTTAGTGATGGTTAGAGACCCCTCCCCCCACTAAGAGGGGGGGCTCCCATACAAATGAAACACAAATTTCTGCATAACTCGAGAACTAATCAAGCAAATAGAACCAAATTTGGCATGTGGGTGTTTTCGGTGACAAGAATTTATTCTAGGGTAATTTGAGACCCCTCCCCTCTTTATAAGGGGAATTATAACTCCTCTCCCCTTTAAGAGGGGGGGTTTCCATACAAATTTCCTCATAACTCGAGAACTAATCAAGCAAATGGAACCAAATTTGGCATGTGAAGGTTTTCGAGGGCAAGAAAATTTTCTATGTTGAATTAGGACCCCTCCTCACTTTAAGAGGGGGGGCTCCTGTACAAATGAAATACCAATTTCCTCATAACTCGAGAACTAATCAAGCAAATGGAACCAAATTTGGCATGTGTGTGTTTTTGAAGACAAAATTTTTTTCTATGATGAATTGGGACCCCTCCCCACTTTAAGAGGGGGGGGGGCTCCATACAAACGAAATACAAATTTCCTTATAACTCGAGAGCTAATCCAGCAAATGGAACCAAATTTGGCATGTAGCTGTTTTTGGAGGCAAGAATGTTTTCTATGATGAATAAGAACCTCTCCCCACTTTAGGAGGGGGGCTCCTATACAAATGAAATACAAATTTCCTCATAACTCGAGAACTAATCAAGCAAATAGAACCAAATTTGGCATGTGGGTGTTTTCGGTGACAAGAATTTATCTATTCCCCTCTTTATAAGTGGAATTGTAACTCCTCTCCCCTTTAAGAGGGGGAGCTTCCATACAAATTTCCTCATAACTCGAGAACTAATCAAGCAAATGGAACCAACTTTGGCATGTGAAGGTTTTCGAGTGCAAGAAAATTTTCTACGGTGAATTAGGACCCCTCCCCACTCTAAGAGGGGGGGCTCCTGTACAAATGAAATACAAATTTCCTCCTAACTCAAGAACTAATCAAGCAAATAGAACAACATTTGGCATGTGGGTGTTTTTTTTGGTGACAAGAATTTATTCTATGGTGAATTGAGACCCCTCCCCTCTTTATAAGACGAATTATAACTCCTCTCCCCTTTAAGAGGGGGAACTTCCATACAAATTTCCTCATAACTCGAGAACTAATCAAGCAAATGCAACCAAATTTGGCATGTGAAGGTTTTCGAGAGCAAGAAAATTTTCTATGGTGAATTAGGACCCCTCCCCACTTTAAAAGGAGGGGCTCCTGTACAAATGAAATACAAATTTCCACATAACTAATCAAGCGAATTGAACCAAATTTGGCATGTGTGTGTTTTCGGAGACAATTTTTTTTTCAATGATGAATTGGGACCCCTCCCCACTTTAGGAGGGGGAGGGTCCAATACAAACGAAATACAAATTTCCTCATAACTTGAGAACTAATCCAGCAAATGGAACCAAATTTGGCGTGTAGGTGTTTTTGGAGGCAAGAATTTTTTCTGTGATGAATTAGGACCTCTTCCCACATTAGGAGGGGGGGGCTCCAATACAAATGAAATACAAATTTCCCCATAACTCGAGAACTAATCAAGCAAATAGAACCAAATTCGGCATGTGGAGGTTTTTGGAGGCAAAACTATTTTCTACGATGAATTAGGATCCTTCCACACTTCAAGAGGAGGGGCTTCTACACAAATGAAATACAAATTTCCTCATAATTCGTGAACTAATCAAGCAAATGGAACCATATTTGGCATGTGGGTGTTTTTGGAGGCAACCATTTTTCCCATGATGAATTAGGACTTCTTACCTTTTTAGGAGGGGGGGGGGCTCCCATTCAAACGAAATACAAATTTGCTCATAACTTTAGAACTAATCAAGCAAATGGAACCAAATTTGGCATGTGAGAGTTTTAGATGGCAGAATTTTTTTTCTGTGGTGTATTATGACCCCTTTCCCTTTTAAGAGGGTGGGCTCCCATACAAATGAAATACAAATTTCCTTATAATTTGAGTACTAATCAAGCAAATGGAACCAAATTTAGCATGTAGGAGGTTTTTGAGTCTTGAATTTATTTTATGATAGTTAGAGACCTCTCACCCCTGTGGTAGGACTGTGGGATATGGACTCTCATACAAATAAAACAGAAATTTTTGCGAAACTCAAAAACTAATCCAACTCGAGAAATTCGAGACTCTTCCATAAAACATTAATCAATAACAAGACCACAAAAACTATCTATAGTAACACTAGATCATTCAGGACGAGCCGGTCGCGAGTGTTGCCGGTGACCTGCCGTCGGAAGCGCCGCCCACTGGGGGGCTTGCAAAACTCGAGAAGTGACAAAGATCATCCGAGATTCATGATTTATGTACAACACAGGTTAATTTGTGGCAATACGAAGTTTGTCGGGTCAGCTAGTATATATATATATATATATATATATATATATATATATATATATATATATATATATGACCCGACAAACTTCGTATTGCCACAAATTAACCTGTGTTGTACATAATCATGAATCTCGGATGATCTTTGTCACAATCTCGAGTTTTGCAAGCCCCCCAGTGGACGGCGCTTCCGACGGCGGGTCACCGGCAACACTCGCGACCGTCTCGTCCTGAATGATCTAGTGTTACTATAGACAGTTTTTGTGGTCTTGTATTGACTAATGTTTTATGGAAGAGTCTCGAATTTCTCGAGTTCGATTAGTTTTTGAGTTTCGCAAAAATTTCTGTTTTATTTGTATGAGAGTCCATATCCCCTACCACAGGGGTGAGAGGTCTCTAACTATCGTAAAATAAATTCAAGACTCCAAAATCTCCCACATGCCAAATTTGGTTCCATTTGATTGATTAGTTCTCGAGATAAGAGGAAATTTACATTTAATTTGTATGGAAGCCCACCCTCTTAAAGGGGAGATGGGCCATAACTCGCTTTCTAAAGAAGAGAAGGGTCTCAATTCACCATAGAAAAAAATCTTGCGTCCAAAACCACTTACATGTCAAATTTGGTTCCATTTGCTTGATTAGTTCTCGAGTTATGAGGAAATTTGTTTTTCATTTGTATAGGAGCCCCCCCTTTTAAGGTTGGGAGGGGTCCTAATTCACCATAGAAAATATTCTTGCTCTCGAAAACTTTCACATGCCAAATTTGGTTTCATTAGCTTGATTAGCTCTTGAGTTATGAGGAAATTTATATTTCATTTGTATAGGAGCCCCCCTCCTAAAGTGAGGAGGGGTCCCAGTTCATCATAGAAAAAATTTTTGTCTCCAAAAACACCCACGTGTCAAATTTGGTTCCATTTGCTTGATTAGTTCTCGAGTTATGAGGAAATTTGTATTTCGTTTGTATAGGAGCCCCCCCTCTTAAAGTGGGGAGGGGTTCTAATTCACCATATAAAATATTCATGCCCTAGAAAACTTTTACATGCCAAATTTGGTTCCATTTGCTTGATTAATTCTCGAGTTATGAGGAAATTTGCATTTCATTTGTATAGGAGCCCCCCTTCCTAAAGTGGGGAGGGGTCCCAATTCATCATACAAAAAAATTTTGTCTCCAAAAACACCCACGTGCCAAGTTTTGTTCTATTTGCTTGATTAGTTCTCGAGTTATGAGGAAATTTGTATTTCGTTTGTATAGGAGCCCCCCCTCTTAAAGTGGGGAGGGGTCCTTATTTACCATAGAAAATATCCTTGCCCTTGAAAACTTTCACATGCCAAATTTGGTTCCATTTGCTTGATTAGTTCTTCAGTTATGAGGAAATATGTATTTCATGTGTATAAGATCCCCCCCTCCTAAAACGGGGAGGGGTCCCAATTCATCATAGAAAAAAATTTTGTATCCAAAAACACCTACATGCCAAATTTGGTTCCATTTGCTTAATTAGTTCTCGAGTTATGAGGAAAATTGTGTTTCTTTGGTACAGGAGCCCCCCCTCTTAAAGTGGGAAGGGGTCCTAACTTACTATAGAAAATATTCTTGCCCTCGAAAACCTTCACATGCCAAATTTGGTTCCATTTGCTTGATTAGTTCTCGAGTTATGAGGAAATTTGTATGGAAGCCCCCCCCTTTTTAAGAGAAGAGGAGTTATAATTCCCCTTATAAAGAGGGAAGGGGTCTCAATTTACCATAGAATAAATTCTTGTCACCGAAAACACCCACATGCCAAATTTTGTTCTATTTGCTTGATTAGTTGTCGAGTTATGCAGAAATTTGTGTTTCATTTGTATGGGAGCCCCCCCTCTTAGTGGGGGGAGGGGTTTATAACCATCACTAAAACCTTTCCTGGCCCCAAAAAACCTCTACATGCATATTTTCATGCCGATTGGTTCAGTAGTTTTCGATTCTATAAGGAACATACGGACAGACAGACAGACAGACAGACAGACAGAAATCCTTCTTTATAGGTATAGATATATATATAATTTTTTTAAACAATAAGTATTATCACATTAACTACTATGTTCGCCACGATGGTGATGATGGATTTTTGATTTTATGTTTACGTAATTAAAAAAAAGAATAGTCTACAAAAGTTTGAGCCACGCGCGCGGATTACAGATATAATGTAGTTGTTTAATAATTTTGGAGAAATTTATATCTGCATATCGTCTTGCTCAAACCTTTGTGGGGGAATGTGGCGGGACCATCATCATCATCATCATCATCATTCAGCTAAAGGATAACTCCTACTAGTCAGTAAACCTAGGAAAACACATGCACCTAAGGCTGTGAACCATTTCGCGAAATTTTTAACTTTTTAGTTAAAATTTGACAGTTCGATAGTTATTTCTCCTCGAGTGGTTAAAATCAGTTCGGAATGCGAACCATTTCATATTCGACAGATTGATAGTTGTTTTACTCAATGAGAGCATATATAATGTAAGGATGAAGATATGTTTTTATAACAGCGAATTTATTTATTCAGTCCAGGTTGGAATTGGATGAATTTTTGGTGTTCATTTGCTCCTATTTGATAGATAAAATTTATCTCATTTCATTTCGGGTTGAATAAATAAATTTGTTATATTTGTAATCCACACATTGGTGAAAAATTAGAGGGGTTGTGTACAAGACACGACCGCATATATAGGTGACGCAGGACTACGTAAGTCTCTTTGTAGTGATAGTGGCATGTATTCATGCTTGTAATCATTCGATTCTTCATGTATACATGCTATATGCAACATATATACATGCTACATGCGTTGTATGTAACATTTATCAAAGTAGTAACATTGCATACGTTCAATTCTCAAAAGATTGTGCATTTGAAAACAATTTAACAAAATCAAGAACACAAACTATTGCTTTCCTGCTACCTTACTGAAATTAAAGATTGTTTTTATTATCCATGGTTTCCCACGTTGAAGGGATTTTACCAATTCAATCCTATTTTATCAACAGCACATCTTTTCACTACACTTCTAAGGCTTCGTACACAAATTACGTAACGCTTAGAGGGGAGGGAGGGGTGTCGAGCTTGCGTTACTATTTGTTACATAGGGGGGAGGGGGAGTCATGAGAATAGTTACGTAACAAATTTATTAATAGCAAAAAGGCAGTTACCAAACGAGGATAGGATGTGTTGGAGGTAGAAAACAGTGAATCGGTTTATACTGATGAAAATTCTGGTACAAAATTATGGTTTGTAGCTGAATGAGATAATCCTTTTAAATTTCCAGTTACATATTACGGTTCAAGACCATTTCAGCTTAACATGGGCCGATGGCCGATTGTGGTTTTTAATATGAAGCTCTTGCTGATTTGGTTGAATTCTTTAAAAATTAAATTAAATATGCGGTTTATGCCATTTTCATTCAATGTTGAGTACCAGGGGGGGAGGTTTGGTTCACGTTACGTAATTTAATGGGGGGGGGGGTTGTGCCAAGCGTTACTTAATGTTACATAGGGGAGGGAGGGGGTCAAAAACCCGGAATTTTTGCCTTACGTAATTTGTGTACCACGCCTAATGAAACGGCAAGCATGCGTATTCATACCGAGTCGTATTATAACCGAACAGTACAGCTGTAGCACATTTTCCCAACACAGATATCAAGTTCGCCGAGGTTTAATCGTCTCGCAGTAAAGAATTTGCGATCTGTTGGGACAACGAATTTGTGTCATTTTTTCTGGCACACTTCCCTAACACAGACATCAAATTGGACTAGGTTTAATCGCGTTCGTAAGAAATCTGATGGCACGAGGGGGCTTTGTTACTCTCTCTGGCGTACTTCCCAAGCAAGGACGTCAAAATGGTCTAGGTTGAACCGCGGTGTTAAGAAATCTTGTTGAAATGAGGAAACTTTGTCACTTGTTTTGGCTTACTACCCAGATATCAAATTGGTATAGGTTTAGATCATTGTAAAGAATCTTCAACCAATCACGATTCACGAAGCGAGAATTCTGGTAAAACATAGGTTCATTATTTTCAATTTTTCAATAGTTCAACATCAAGAATCCATAATTTTCTTCATTTGGGCCAATTCTTAAGATTTTCCAATCGATTGGTGTAAGAATATTGAAAATCGATCGGAAAACCGCTGAGCTGTTAGCGCTCAAAACCTTTCACTTTTCGTGACGCTCGCATTTTTCGATTTTTTGGAATGACACCCTATCTCAAAACGTGCCGTAAGACGTAGTCCTACGTCAAAACAATGTTTTCATTGACGTACTTGACGAATTTATACATTAAGGCATTATTAAATAGACAAACGACCACCCGGAAGGAAGGGCGTTCAAATGGGAGAAAAAGCTCTTTTATATCGCGAACTATTGGAAGTCGCTAAAGTGGGGCGAAGGAGAAAAGCTTCGCAATACATTAAATAACGAAGGTAATAGAAAATAACAATTTCCGAACAAAACGACAGAGTTGACGAAAAAAGGTACCGGCTAGGAGAGTAACTAAAAAGAAAACAAATATGATTTTTTTTCGATAGGCAGGTGACAAAGAGTTAGTCTCTCTCTCTGTACCTTGGCGCGAGAAACAGAAAGGGTATAATAAAAGAATAAAAAATCAGAAGGGTTGTGCACAAGACACGACCGCATAGGTGACGTAGGACCACGTAAGTCTCTTTGTAGCGATAGTAGGATGTATCCATGTATATAATAATACGATTCTTCATGTATACTAGCTACATCCGTAACGGTCATCAAAGTAGAAACATTGTATACATTCAATCCTCAACCGATTTTGGAGTTATATCCATGAATTGATTGAATCTATTTTATTAAAACGAAACCAAGTTAGTAACTAAACCAAACAGTAAATAAATTTGTATGATATGTTTCTACGTTGAATAGTGCTTTTCCTCCGGTAATCGGTAGACGGTACGCGCGAGTTTTCAAAAAGTTGAAAATTTTTTTGTTTTTGAAACTTTTCTGCGGCTTACAAAAGGACACGGATAAAGCATTTACAACCTGCAGACGTATTGGAAGTCGCAGAAAATGTCGCCTGTAACCAGAAAACTTATTACCGTCATTGGTTGGTCGTCCGCAATGGTGAAAAATGCAACTTTTCCCTCGTTGACTGTGTTAATTATGGTATTAACTGGGCAAGAAAATATAATAAACTCTTCAATCGTTGTGTGGCCCTTAAAAGAACCGATTGTTTGATTATCATAACTCCTGCTTGCAATAAACTTGCACTAACGCATTAAACGTAATTCTCTGTTCGGTAAATTGGAGTACCGATAACCGCTACTAGGGATGGGAATCGAAAGCCAAAGTATCGATATTTGGTATCGCAATATATCGGACCGATCCGATACTGAGTAATGAGTATATCGCAACCAAAATATCGATACTTCGATATTCACCGATATCGGAATCTGAAATATTCAGATACAATCCGGCAGGGGCTTGCGATGCGGCCACCTGCCTCGTTTATGTTACCGGCATCTCCGCACCTCCAAGATACCGTATACGTTCCACTCGACAGTATTCGCATCAGATTTATCGGTCAGGCGGGCGCTTTTTAACTGGAAGAAGCAGCACTAAAACTAATCAGTTTCAAACAATTTTTTGTTCAATAGATTGGTCTAAAATGCAACAAAATATCCTGGCAAGATTTTGTTGAAAAACCCGGTGATTTGCTGCATAGTTTGTTATATTTCAACAGAAGCAGCATAAATGCTTACATTAAAGCCTATAATCAGAAAAGTGTTAGATGTAATTTAGATTCGCATAAGTTAACCTGCTCACATTATTTATTCACATTGTATTATTCTAGGGGGGGGAATATTAAAGATAATCTACATCTCAAGAAATAAAATTCAAAATTAGAATCAGGCATTGGCAAAACACCGAACTTAGCGTATACGGTCGTTACCATTTCCTAAAACGACGCAACCAAGTTCATCTCTTTTTCAAACAAACACGAATTGTGGCTAGCAATTCATCGGTGGTGTTGAATTTGTAATACTTCTAGCATCAGTTTTCAATTCACCCGGTTAACACATTTCCGGAAACATCTAATAAACTGATGTTAAGAAAAAAGTTTTTCGATTTTTTGAAATATTTTGAGTGACACAAGGCATGGCTGGATTTATGAGATACGCATTTTTAGCTCGCTTCACAGTTCACAGTATGAATGGTTCTTGCAAATCAATCAGCGCTTGCAGCGATACGATATTCGGTGGTGGCTTCAAGAAACAATTAACCCAACAGTCTGTTGATATCAGCATCCACCGTAGAAGAGTATTCTCAAGTTTGCAAAAACACACCTGGAGGCGCTTCATATTCATTTCAGTTGGCCGTGTTTGTGAATGAAATAGATAAGGGAATACGAAAACCTAACGCTAGCAAAGAGACACACATCCAGCATAGGGTACTGGAGGGTATTTTCAGCAGGTTTCTAAATTCAGCATATTTACCTTTTCTTTCGCCAATAAAAACACTTTGCCGACATACAATTTTAATATGTTATAACTCAACTAACTAATAATTTTCTCAAGACTGTAAGTAATCTACTAGTTTTTATTCAAAGAACGTCAAAACCACCTGTTCTTGCACTATAACTAGGCCATAGGCCGAAAAAATAGACGCCATCGCTTAATGGGCTGAAAATATCCTCATGTGCCCTATATCCGAGGATTTTTTACGAAGCTAGCACACGCAATCCTGAATGTTACCGAAGTGTTAAAAATCGACGTCTGAAAGACAACACCGAAACAGGTTGCGGTTGCTTTTTTGAGCGTGCAGTTCATT
The DNA here is from genome assembly GCF_943734655.1 of Sabethes cyaneus. Lineage (NCBI taxonomy): Eukaryota > Metazoa > Arthropoda > Insecta > Diptera > Culicidae > Sabethes > Sabethes cyaneus. Next base: position 122,753,105 of record NC_071354.1, read on the forward strand.
TCATCAGGCACGGCAGCAGCGTATCGACTCAAATAAACTTTGTAGAATTTTTTAAATGCGATATGCTGTATGGTTAGGAGGGCTCCGTAGCCGCAAGGTTACCGAGTCTGCTTTGACAAGCGAGTGGTCGTGGGTTCGAATCTTAGTAGAATCAAGCCATTCTCGATGTCAAGTGACTTTAGCATGGGTTTATTCTCAGGCCCCTCCATTTACCCTTCCTTCGTGCTGAATTCTATATTTACCCTCTGAAGCCTCTTAACAGTGCAAATGTCCCTCCTATAGTTAAGTGTACTGGTCAGAGGTACGAATGAGTCCTCGCCAGGGACGGCTATAATATGGGATAGTGCTGGCAGCGAGGAATAAGTGGGTAAAGTAGATTAAGCTTTGAAGGAAGGGTAAACCCCAATACACGCAAGCACGCATAAAATTTAATAAGCATATCGCTCACTCAATAGCGATTATAGCAAAAAGAAATGCAGTGCAGGTCATACAGCAAACACCCGGGCGATATTACAATAGATCAACTATACTGGTCGCAGTAATGAGTCCACACATGGAAAAAAAAATGCTGTATGGTTCAGCTTTTAGACATGCCTGTTTGGAATGCTTGAGAACCACCCCAACAACATCTCTATAACAAGCTGTAGTGAACGTCAGCGACAGCATGTCCTGGGCTCAAAATTTGACAGCGGGCCCAAATCAGACTGCTGGCAGTTGAGTGAAATGCAGTGCTGACATGCTATCTCACTTTCGCACACACGAGATGTTGGCGGTGAAAACATGGTTGCCTGCGGATGGGGTGTTAAGAACTGAAAAACGTAAGTTCGATGATTTGGCAAAAAGTTATGCGTGAAGAGCTGGCATTTTTGCAGCTTTCGATACCTATAATATCGGATGAAAAGGTATCGATATCCGATAATATCGCAAGGCAAAATATCGATGCCAGATACTCGATATATCGAACGAAAATATCGATACCTATCCGGTATCGATAAAATATCGCACATCCCTACCGCTAACCAGGCACGGCTTGTTGCAACGGACCAACCGGAAAGCCTCAGCAGCTATGCGATCAACGAAACCGTTCGTGTGTGGTCCTGAATCACGATGAAATACCACTCCAAATGGCCAGCTGCAAGTGACGTGGCATGCTTCATGCTTCTGGTCGTTTTGTTGTCGCGAGCAGCATATGTCCTCCCAATTCCAGAACTCCTGTCGCCAGATATTTCATCACGGCAGCGAAATGGTGCTTCAGCTCCAACACACGGTCACACGGCCAGCCGCCGATGAACACGTGCACGAGTCGAACGTGACTCCCGTTTGCCCTGGCAAACGATGTTGGCACTAGCTCAGCTAGCGTTTGAATGATGCTGTCCGCCGGCTTACCACGTATTATGTACCAGAGCAAGCGACAAGAAATGACCACACCCATTTTTCATGGTCCTTCATTCTATCATCTACGTGAAATAAAAAATAGAGCATTTTAATTTCAGTCTGAACAAAAGAGCAAAGTTACCAGTGAGCCGTTCGCCTTTTGCTGCCAAAGAAAAATTACGCTACGTTTTATTACTGTAGCATGGATAAATTTGTTGTTAATCTAATCTAATCTAATCTCACAATAACGAAGGATAAATTTGTGTTGCTAAGATGCAAAAGATGTTACTAAAACTCTTTCATTTGATTAAATCCAATTTCATTTATTTTGACGCTTGGCCGAACACATTTACTTGGAGGTAGTATATTTGTTGGCTGCAACCAGCACAACCAGCGTCCAGCAGCAACAAGCGAACAGCAGCGCGAGAGGTGATCGGTTAAAATTATTTGAAAGAAGCGAACAATCAGATCAATCTAAGTTAAATAGAATTTAAATCTGTGAGTGAAAATTCAACAAATCTTCATAAACATATGTTTCGTTCTTAAAAGAACGGTTTTTCGACGTGATATGCTGGAAATTTAAGCCTTCTTTGCCGTCTTCTTGGGCAGCAACAAAACAGGTTAGACGTGCCATCACGGCAACGAAATGAACCACCAGCAACAAGCGAACAAAACCACGAGGTGATCGGTCATAATTATTTGATAAGAAGCGAACAATCAGATCAATCTAAATTAAATAGAATTAAAATCGGTGAGCAAAAATTCCTCAAATCTTCATGAACATATGTTTCGTTCTTAAAAGAACGGTTTTTCGACGTGATATGCTGGAAATTTAAGCCTTCTTTTCCGTCTTCTTAGGCAGCAACAAAACAGTTTGGATGTTCGGAAAGACACTTCTCATAGCAGCGGTGACACGGGACAGCAATTTGTTCAACTCTTCGTTGTTGCGGATGGCCTGCTGCAAGTGACGATAATTCTGATCGTTTCGTTGTCGCGAACAGCATATGTCCTCCCAATTCCAGAACTCCTGTCGCCAGATATTCCATCACGGCAGCGAAATGAGTTCTTCAGCTCCAACACTAGGGATGTGCGATATTTTATCGATACCGGATAGGTATCGATATTTTCGTTCGATATATCGAGTATCTGGCATCGATATTTTGCCTTGCGATATTATCGGATATCGATACCTTTTCATCCGATATTATAGGTATCGAAAGCTGCAAAAATGCCAGCTCTTCACGCATAACTTTTTGCCAAATCATCGAACTTACGTTTTTCAGTTCTTAACACCCCATCCGCAGGCAACCATGTTTTCACCGCCAACATCTCGTGTGTGCGAAAGTGAGATAGCATGTCAGCACTGCATTTCACTCAACTGCCAGCAGTCTGATTTGGGCCCGCTGTCAAATTTTGAGCCCAGGACATGCTGTCGCTGACGTTCACTACAGCTTGTTATAGAGATGTTGTTGGGGTGGTTCTCAAGCATTCCAAACAGGCATGTCTAAAAGCTGAACCATACAGCATTTTTTTTTCCATGTGTGGACTCATTACTGCGACCAGTATAGTTGATCTATTGTAATATCGCCCGGGTGTTTGCTGTATGACCTGCACTGCATTTCTTTTTGCTATAATCGCTATTGAGTGAGCGATATGCTTATTAAATTTTATGCGTGCTTGCGTGTATTGGGGTTTACCCTTCCTTCAAAGCTTAATCTACTTTACCCACTTATTCCTCGCTGCCAGCACTATCCCATATTATAGCCGTCCCTGGCGAGGACTCATTCGTACCTCTGACCAGTACACTTAACTATAGGAGGGACATTTGCACTGTTAAGAGGCTTCAGAGGGTAAATATAGAATTCAGCACGAAGGAAGGGTAAATGGAGGGGCCTGAGAATAAACCCATGCTAAAGTCACTTGACATCGAGAATGGCTTGATTCTACTAAGATTCGAACCCACGACCACTCGCTTGTCAAAGCAGACTCGGTAACCTTGCGGCTACGGAGCCCTCCTAACCATACAGCATATCGCATTTAAAAAATTCTACAAAGTTTATTTGAGTCGATACGCTGCTGCCGTGCCTGATGAAATGAACTGCACGCTCAAAAAAGCAACCGCAACCTGTTTCGGTGTTGTCTTTCAGACGTCGATTTTTAACACTTCGGTAACATTCAGGATTGCGTGTGCTAGCTTCGTAAAAAATCCTCGGATATAGGGCACATGAGGATATTTTCAGCCCATTAAGCGATGGCGTCTATTTTTTCGGCCTATGGCCTAGTTATAGTGCAAGAACAGGTGGTTTTGACGTTCTTTGAATAAAAACTAGTAGATTACTTACAGTCTTGAGAAAATTAGCATATTAGTTAGTTGAGTTATAACATATTAAAATTGTATGTCGGCAAAGTGTTTTTATTGGCGAAAGAAAAGGTAAATATGCTGAATTTAGAAACCTGCTGAAAATACCCTCCAGTACCCTATGCTGGATGTGTGTCTCTTTGCTAGCGTTAGGTTTTCGTATTCCCTTATCTATTTCATTCACAAACACGGCCAACTGAAATGAATATGAAGCGCCTCCAGGTGTGTTTTTGCAAACTTGAGAATACTCTTCTACGGTGGATGCTGATATCAACAGACTGTTGGGTTAATTGTTTCTTGAAGCCACCACCGAATATCGTATCGCTGCAAGCGCTGATTGATTTGCAAGAACCATTCATACTGTGAACTGTGAAGCGAGCTAAAAATGCGTATCTCATAAATCCAGCCATGCCTTGTGTCACTCAAAATATTTCAAAAAATCGAAAAACTTTTTTCTTAACATCAGTTTATTAGATGTTTCCGGAAATGTGTTAACCGGGTGAATTGAAAACTGATGCTAGAAGTATTACAAATTCAACACCACCGATGAATTGCTAGCCACAATTCGTGTTTGTTTGAAAAAGAGATGAACTTGGTTGCGTCGTTTTAGGAAATGGTAACGACCGTATACGCTAAGTTCGGTGTTTTGCCAATGCCTGATTCTAATTTTGAATTTTATTTCTTGAGATGTAGATTATCTTTAATATTCCCCCCCCTAGAATAATACAATGTGAATAAATAATGTGAGCAGGTTAACTTATGCGAATCTAAATTACATCTAACACTTTTCTGATTATAGGCTTTAATGTAAGCATTTATGCTGCTTCTGTTGAAATATAACAAACTATGCAGCAAATCACCGGGTTTTTCAACAAAATCTTGCCAGGATATTTTGTTGCATTTTAGACCAATCTATTGAACAAAAAATTGTTTGAAACTGATTAGTTTTAGTGCTGCTTCTTCCAGTTAAAAAGCGCCCGCCTGACCGATAAATCTGATGCGAATACTGTCGAGTGGAACGTATACGGTATCTTGGAGGTGCGGAGATGCCGGTAACATAAACGAGGCAGGTGGCCGCATCGCAAGCCCCTGCCGGATTGTATCTGAATATTTCAGATTCCGATATCGGTGAATATCGAAGTATCGATATTTTGGTTGCGATATACTCATTACTCAGTATCGGATCGGTCCGATATATTGCGATACCAAATATCGATACTTTGGCTTTCGATTCCCATCCCTATCCAACACACGGTCACACGGTCAGCCGCCAATGAACACGTGCACGAGTCGAACGTGACTTCCGTTTGCCTGGCAAACGATGTTGGCACTAGCTCAGCTAGCGTTTGAATAATGCTGTTCGCCGGTTTACCACGTATTATGTACCAGAGCAAGCGACAAGAAACGACCACACCCATTTTTCATGGTCCTTCATTCTATCATCTACGTGAAATAAAAAATAGAGCATTTCAATTTCAGTCTGAACAAAAGAGCAAAGTTACCAGGGAGCCGTTCGCCTTTTGCTGCCAAAGAAAAATTATGCTACGTATTATTACTGTATGGATAAATTTGTGTTGCTAAGATGCAAAAGATGTTACTAAAACTCTTTCATTTGATTAAATCCAATTTCATTTATTTTGACGCTTGGCCGAACACATTTACTTGGAGGTAGTATATTTGTTGGCTGCAACCAGCACAACCAGCGTCCAGCAGCAACAAGCGAACAGCAGCGCGAGAGGTGATCGGTTAAAATTATTTGAAAGAAGCGAACAATCAGATCAATCTAAGTTAAATAGAATTTAAATCTTTTCCGTCTTCTTAGGCAGCAACAAAACAGTTTGGATGTTCGGAGAGACACTTCTCATAGCAGCGGTGACACGGGACAGCAATTTGTTCAACTCTTCGTTGTTGCGGATGGCCAGCTGCAAGTGACGATAATTCTGATCGTTTCGTTGTCGCGAGCAGCATATGTCCTCCCAATTCCAGAACTGCTGTCGCCAGATATTCCATCACGGCAGCGATCATTGAGTGCTCCAGCTCCAACACCTCGTCTGGTGAATTTGCATGTCTTCGTTGCCTTATCCGTGGGAAGCAGCAACAGCTGAAGCTCAACAATTTTCGATTGGATTCTATAGGGCGTAAATTAAATACAATCGAACAGCAGCGCGAGAGGTGATCGGTTAAAATTATTTGAAAGAAGCGAACAATCAGATCAATCTAAGTTAAATAGAATTTAAATCTGTGAGTGAAAATCCAACAAATCTTCATAAACATATGTTTCGTTCTTAAAAGAACGGTTTTTCAACGTGATATGCTGGAAATTTAAGCCTTCTTTGCCGTCTTCTTGGGCAGCAACAAAACAGTTTAGACGTGCCATCACGGCAACGAAATGAACCACTAGCAACAAGCGAACAAAACCACGAGGTGATCGGTCATAATTATTTGATAAGAAGCGAACAATCAGACCAGCGCCTCTATGGTTCAAAGGTACAAGTACCAGCGAACCACATGCCCTGGCGGGTGTTGTGGGTTCGAATCCGGTTGTAATCTCAGATTACAGCTTGGTTCGACTCATGCACCTTCCAGTATTGGACAAAAGGTAGGAGTCAAAATGACTACTTATCAAGCATAGCTACCAATACCCCCCCCCCCCCCCCCTTCCTTTCCGCTCTTCCCCACCTTCACCAAAAAAATTTTCATTTCTTTCCCTACCGACCATCGTTTCAAAAAATATTAATATATTTTCAATATTTTCAATCGATTTCCCGATCAATTGGTGTAAATATCTTGGAAATCTATTGAAAATTGACTGAATTATAAGCCGAAGCGTGAAAACGCGTTTCTACTTTGATGACATCATTTCCAACAACCAATCACGAAGCGAGAATTCTGGTAAAACATAGGTTCATTATTTTCAATTTTTTAATAGTTCAGCATCAAGAATCCACACTTTTCTTTATTTGGGTCAATTCTTAGAAGATTTTCCAATCGATTGGTGTAAGAATATTGAAAATCGATTGGAAAACCGCGCAGCTATTAGTGCTCAAAACCTTTCATTTTTCGTGACGCTCGCATTTTTCGATTTTTTGGAATGACACCCTATCTCAAAACTTGCCGTAAGACGTAGTCCTACGTCAAAACTTATTTTTATGATGGCTCAACATTGACTTTAAAAGCATTTGTTTATCCGAGAAAATAATTTTCGGGGAAAGTCGAAAATGCGGTTATTAGACGATGCGCAAAAAATCCAGAAAAGAGAGATACTTAATAAACTGTAAGATAGCAGATGAAGATAATATGTGGTTGGAAGAATAGATATTAATAATTATAATAATACCTGCTGCAGAATAATTTGGTTTTGTTTCCTGATGTAAGTTAACTCTTTTAAATAAATGAACGCTCCACTTATTTTTAACTTTAGGTTACTCGTTGTTTAATATTTTTCTGGATATTGGTTCTTTCTTACCAATAGCTTTCTGGTAAATAGTACTTTCTGGGAATCGATTCTCTGGAATTTGATACTTGGAATTGGTTTTCTGGAATTTAGTACTTCCTGAGCATTGGTTTTCTGGAGAATGATTCTTTCTGGGGAATATCCTTCGGTATTTTCTGGTGTTTAGTTTTCAAGAGAAAGTCGGACAACTATTCGTTGGTCTAAAGGTGGCGGTTTTCTAGCGGAACGTACAGAACATTTTCGACAAAAATGTTTGAACGTATACTCTCAAGCATTCAAACATTGTTGAAGGAAATGTGCATGTTTTGTTGAGAGATATTGTTGACTTTAATATCATTTACACGGAATTAGGAGCCAAAACTAGCCAAACGGAATTTGCGCGCCTCGCATCATTAATGCCTAATACTCTGATCTCTGATGTACTTAGCTTCAACGCCAATATAATTTGTGACCTCGAAATATAAAACGTTACTTTTCGGGGAAATGGTACAATGGTAGTATTATATTCGGGGAAATGGTGTTCGGGGAAGTAGTAGGGTAACTGATCTTGATTAATATCATCCTTACTATTTTTCATAGTACTTTCGCAGTCATTCGCAGTTTTCTACAAAACTACAACGATTTTCAACAAAAATTTGGTATTTGTGGAAAGAACCACTACAGACGATTCTATTTCTGGACATGGAACAATATTTTGATATCTACTTGATTTATAATTTGATTTTTAATAACAGCGAAATTATGATCTTGGTTCGTACCATGCTGATCTTGGTTCGTATCATTTATGATCTTGGTTCGTATCATAATTTCCAAAAGATATATTATTGAATATTAAAGTCTTACAAATGGTATTGACATACTTTTTGTGCTGTATACAACATCTTTGTTCGCTTTATCTACCTAGCAGTGTTAAATGTACTTATACATAGTCAATATTTTGACTATTTTGAATAAGGTAAATTCAGACATTTTTTAAATTTTCTCCTGCCATATTTAACATAAACTTGGACACAAATACTCTAAAATGACTTTTTAAACAAAGAAAACGTTTTGCGTAAATCGAAACCGCATAAAAATCGTATATTTATCGGGATTTGCGTAACAAACGCGTAAATTCAGGAATTCGCTCGCGCTGGTTGGAACCAAAGTAGTTATAGAGGACTTACTGTGCGTTAACCTATTCTACAGTGGAGATACACACATGTACAATTCAACATTGGGTGTATTCAACATTGTTTGCTAAATGCATGAAATTAATTGTATAGCGAATTTGTTTATTCAATCCGGATTGGAACAGGATGAATTTTTTGTGTTTATTTGCTCCTGACAGATAGAATTAATCGAGTTGCAACCCGGATTGAGTTTGCTAATAATGAACTTCAAATTTGATTTAGAAAAGTTTAAATGTTTTATGTTTCCAAAAACATACGGCAATGAAATGAAACCTCCTAGATTATGTGATTTCTCTCATCTTGTTTCTGGTTCATGTGATTTAATTTGTATCCGTTTGCCGGTAGTCGAATAATTCGGGGTCAAAATTTGGGTATTTAATATACTAAAACTGCTACAGTTCCTAAACAAGCAAAGATAGAGATTTACAATGTTTAGCAAAGTTGTGTATTTTTATTATTTGTACAACATTGTAAAACGTGAAAAAGTCATACAACAAGAGCTAAAATAGAAAAACTGGTTTTACGATTCATATAAAGGGATACCTCGATATGAGACAATCTCGTTGTAAAACAACCTCGGTATAAGACAATTCGATATAAGACAATTTTTACCTCGATATAAGAAAAATTCCTTTGACATAATTGATAACGACACCAGGGCCAATTTTCCATTCCAAAAGCGGCCATGAAGTAGTTCATTATTTCAAAATAATCCTAAATATTGTAAAAAACTAATAGCTAAAACAATAACAAATAGTTCAAAAACGTAAACACACAACACAGAGCTAAACTGGCAATTTGATAAAATCAATGTTTCGATATAAGACAACTTTTTGAAATTATAAATTGTCTTATATCGAGATAAGGAATAGGATTTTTCTATCTTCGCTGAAACGATAGAAGGCTACTATATTCAGCCAAATTTCTTGTAATAATATGTTCTAAAATTTTGCAAAACACTTCAATGCATTATATTGCAACTAGAGAAAAATAAATTTTTTATTTCACTTTTAGGGGAATTAATCAAAATTTTAATACCACCGGACGATAGAACTTTTTATGTCAAAAAACTCTTCTAAAGGTTTCATAAATCTGAAACCAAGTTTTCCCACTGAAAAGTTTAGGGGAGACCAGGTAGACTTGATCCCTTGTGACACTTGATCCATTCATTGTTTCTCAGTAAATACAATGTTGTTTTTATGCAGAAAAAACAAAGTTGTACGTTTCAATCAACTAACAAAATTTCAAAACAAAAATGTGATTAATTTTTACATTGCAAGGAAAATATAATATAATAAGATTTGCAACGGAATAATTCTCTATACTTCTTTTTTTAGTGAAGTCCAACTTTTTGGCTACGGAAAACTGCCTTGAAATTTTTGAATTGCTTTTCAAACAAAAAATTAGCTAAATATGTTTATTCATTGATGCTGTATACATTTTACAATAAAACTTGTATATATTTTACAAAATTAATTTTCAGTAAAACTTACTACGACAGGTACACTTGATCCACATAATTTCAGTGACATTTGATCCTTTTGTTAGGAAATGAAGAGCTTGGAGGCCGTTATGTCGTAAATAATAAAATGAACGATTCTCCATATCGTAAACATTCGTTATGTAAAAATCACGAATAGTCTGGAAATCCGGTCAGAACAACCGCAAAAATGTTCAGTTTGAATGTAATAACACTTAAACGATATGTGAGAAAACGAAAAAATGCTTCTGAAAAGATCATTTACCAACCGGACTATGGAGGAGCAACCTGTGCATTTTCCAAGGACGAAGAAAGACTGCTCGGACAAAGAATTCATCTGAACACAACAACTCATCTTCTTTGAAGAATTCTATTAATCAGATACCAAAATCGATGATTCCGAACAATACAATTATCAAAACCCTGTAAATATAAAACCATTTCCAAAGGCATCACCACGTAAAAATATGCGAAGAGTAAGAAAACGAGGAGATACACATCCTTACAAATGCACCAACGAAATTGAAGCTGGAGGTTGCTCTGATTATTAAGCAGGAAAAATATAATGCTTCAAAAATTAAAAAGCAACGAAAAAGTTCTCGTCGCAAATTATAAAAGATGTCCAAAGCTATACTTTTACAGATCGACGCACTTAACGATTTCTAAATACTTTTTATACTTTTGAATTAAACTGTTGTACACTAAATAATGATACTATATGATCTAGGACTATTTTAATAAAACTTCCAAATGAAAGTTGAGCTTTAAAAATATATATTTGCAAATGGATCAATTGTGCCTAAACGGGGGATCAAGTCTCCCGCATATTTTGAATATGTACGATTTTCTGTACTTTCCAAAATATCTCATATCTTTTGTTTAGCGCTACGTATCACTAACTGATAAATTGTAGGTAGTAAGCTGTATTGTAAACTGCCGAAAAATTGAAAACCCAGGTTTTTTCTAGCAGACTTTTGAGAAATATACATAAAACAAAATGGGGATCAAGTCTCCCTTGTTTCCTCTAATGCGCACATTTTTTTGGGTCTGGGCCACTCTAATTCACTTTTTATAAGCATGAACCTATAAGCATATTGATTTGATTTTATTTTTTTTGCTTGATTATGGTGCTGATTTGTAGAATCTGATGCGATTTCTGCGTGGCAGGTGTGGTTAAAAAGTAAAAAACGCACAGCGCCTCTAACGGTGACTAGCTTCAACTGATAGTACGAACCAGGATCATTTGCAGTACGAACTAAGATCAACAAACTAAGCTTTAACCAGACGCAATAAGGCATGTGGTTTAGAATATTATGGTTCAATAATGAAAGAATATAGATAAATCGATGTTTTAAAATAGTTTTTTACCGGTACTTCATGCACTAAAGTACTGTGACCGCACATAATTGCGATCAGCTCCTAATTCCGATCACTCAGCCTAAAGTCATTTTTTCAAAAATTGAACCAAAATCTGTAGTAAATGAGTATGCTCCGTTATTGTGCTATGTTTTTAGGTGTCAATTGTTGAAAAATTACTGTTTTTGGGGAACCGAGCACTTCAAAATAAATTAAATACGACAGGCAGTCGCAAAAAACGCCATCAAAATGTATTTTCTTAGCCGAAGTGCTAAGCGCACGATCAAATTTGCTAAGATCATAGCAGCGTGGAAACATATTACCTTCTTCGGTATTCTATCATAACAAATAGATACAAGCATATACTTACTTACTTAATTGGCCTAACGTCTTATGACAAGGCCTGCGCAGTATAATTTCTCCATCTGTTTCGGTCCATGGCAACTGATCTCCAGTTCCGCGGGCACCCAGTGCTCGCCAGATCTCGCTCCACCTGGTCTTGCCACCTCGCTCGCTGTGCCCCTCTTCGTCTTGTTCCTACCGGATTTGATGCGAAAACCATTTTTGCAGGATAGTTGTCCGGCATTCTAGCAACATGTCCTGCCCAACGTATCCGTCCAGCTTTAACCACTTTCTGAATACTTGGTTCGCCGTAAAGACGCGCGAGCTCGTGGTTCATTCTTCGCCTCCATACACCGTTCTCTTGCACTCCGCCAAAGATGGTTCTTAGCACCCGCCGTTCGAAAACACCGAGTGCTCGTAGGTCCTCTTCTAGCAATGTCCACGTTTCGTGCCCGTAGAGGACAACCGGTCTAATTAGCGTTTTGTACAGTGTGCACTTTGTACGGGGGCTCAAATTGTTCGACCGCAAGTGTTTGTGGAGTCCGTAGTAGGCCCGACTTCCGCTGATAATACGTTTTTTAATCTCACGGCTGGTATTGTTGTCCTCTGTTGCCAGCGAGCCAAGGTATACGAACTCGTCGACTACCTCGAACTCATCCCCGTCGATTACCACGGTGCTGCCCAAGCGAGCCCTGTCGCGCTCGGTCCCGCCCGCCAGCATATACTTCGTTTTAGACGTATTTATCTGCAATCCAATCTTCTCTGCTTCGCGTTTCAGTCTGGTGTACTGATCTTCCACCGCCTCAAATGTTCTGCCGACAGCATCCACGTCGTCAGCAAAGCAGATAAATTGACTGGATTTATTGAAAATCGTGCCCCGCATTTCGATCGCCGCTCGCCTTATAACACCTTCAAGCGCAATGTTGAATAGCAGGCAGGAAAGACCATCTCCTTGTCGAAGTCCCCTGCGAGATTCGAATGGGTCCGACAATCCACCCGAGATTCTCACACAGCACTGGATCCCATCCATCGTAGCCATGATAAGTCTAGTGAGCTTACCCGGAAAGCCGTTTTCGTCCAAAATTTTCCATAGCTCTTGTCGGTTTACGCTATCATATGCGGCTTTGAAATCGATGAACAGGTGGTGCGTGGGGACTCGGAATTCGCGGCACTTCTGGAGGATCTGCCGCAGGGTGAAGATTTGGTCTGTTGTAGACCGACCCTCCATGAAGCCGGCCTGGTAACTTCCCACAAATTTATTAGCTATTGGCGATAGTCGATGAAAGAGGACTTGGGACAGCACTTTGTAGGCGGCATTCAGGATACAAGCATATATAACCGTTTTATATCATATTTGGCTGAAAATATGCTGAATTTGCGGAATTTATTCCATTAAAGTGATTGATTGGAATTATGAACATAACTTTTTTCCTGCTTTTAATTCCGATCACTATATCAAAGTTATAAGCTCTTAAAATGCATGTTAACGAAGTTGCTATTTGGATTTTAGGATTATTCGCAAAATGATACATGGTGAAAATATTGAAATCTTTTGACGTAGAACTACGTCTTACGACAGGATGTCAATCCAAAATTTGGAGTCAAGCCAGCGTCACGAAAGAATGAAAAATATTGAACGCTAATAGCACCTCCAATTTAAAACGGATTTTGATCATAAACGATGCAGCAATTGTACGGCTTTCTTAAAATGATTGTTTGCCAATCATTATTTAGTGAAAATTAACGAAAACTTTCATTTTTTTCATTTTTAATTTCATTTTTTAGCGCATAAGGGGGTCTAGGAGACCAGGTCGCAAGTAAGAAATTTCTATACCTTCCATGCTATGCTAAGGTAGAGGGAGAGGTTTGGCATCTCAGAATAATAATCTTGCTGATCGAGTGAATCCTGGGGCCCGATGCCAGATAGGGAGATGATAGATCGGAAAGTAGTGGATAGCTGAGATAAAGCTGAGAATAGTGTTGAATATAAAAACAGAATGAGATTGCAGCGTATAGATGATGCAAATGCCGTGTAGTTCTTTAATCAAAATGCTGTTGGGGACACATACCCTACCTTGTACCTACATACCTGCTATAAAGGGTACCTGGCGTAATCTTCGTTACCAACCACAGTTTACAGGTCCTATTTCGTATTTTGTATCTGTTCCGTTTAAACTTCCTCCCTTTCTGTCATTTACGTGTTAGTTCTAGTCCAGTTGAGCTTGCCGCTTTGACGGCCTTGGTATCGGTTACGGGTTAAACAGATTTTGAAGTAAGACCGATGCCATTGTATTGCTTCTTCGAAACATGTTCGCGACTCGTGAAAATTAACGAAAACTTTCAAGCTAAAATTTTTCCACAAATTTTCCGTATGATAGTCTTGTTTCCCAGGCTGCGGACAGACGGATGACCATTACACACGCCATTATTAATGCCTGTTCTCTTATTATAACATATTACTTTGAGGACTTTGAGTTTTCTCTTAGAACTTTGTTGATAGCTGGATGCGTGTGGCAGATTTCTATACTGATATACTCCGATTTTGGCACTGGTAAAAATCCTCTTTTTTGGTATCACAAAATACCTCTCCTACCAAAAATACGCTCCAATTTACTAAGCAAGATAATATTATTATGCTGTTTGTTGTTTCTCACTTTACGCTACACATATATCAATATGGTGTAAAATTCTTTAATATTCGAGTTTTCTTCGCGAAATACAGCCTAACGTAGTTCTACGCCAACTACGCGGTCATATCTGGAAAACAACCCTTCTGATTTGAAGGCTGAATGTGGCTCAGTTCTATTATAATTGTAGCAATTGAAAGAAGGGAAAGGTTTCATAATCCGCTTGTCGTGCTCTAATGATAATAATGATCATTAACGCAAGCAGAAGATGACTGGTAGGAGAATTGTCGTCAGACTCTATAAACGCAAAATATTTCAGAGCCACTTTCACTTTCGTATCCATTTGGTACAAATTGACAATAGTTTTATACGTCGACAGCTAATCATGACGTGATCGGAATTAGATACACCTGTGATCGGAATCACCCCTTAAAATTGATGATCGGAATTAGGTGCACTGATACAGCATACTTGGATGCATTTTTTGTAACTTTCGGTTAATAATTTAGGCATTTCAACATTTTTCCATGAAACATAATTGAAAATACTTGCTAAAGACACATACTATGTAAATAAATGTGTAACCTTTATTTTTCAGTAGGGACTCAAAGATGAATCATGCCTTAGGTGATCGGAATTAGGTGCTTTCACGGTACTTTCACGTAGTTTTAAAAGACAGCTTTGATGGTGGCCTTAGAAGCCGAATCAGACACATTCCAAGCGCATCTATCCCATGAGAGCAAATTTTGAAAGTAGTAATATTAAAAATATTTGTATGTAGTATGTTCAAACATACTATAAAGCTTACAAAAATCCTGAATTGTCATATTGTTTATTGACAATTCATGCTAAAATGCATCTAGCAAGTGGGAGGTTAACAATATAGATTTTTTCATCATTTAGGCAAGGCTGCAATTAATTCTCTGTCAATAGTTTTAAGCCAAAATAATTTAAAACTGTATATCGTCAAAACATGTTTCATTACTAGGGTAACATTTTGTTCATACAGAGTTTTTTGAAAAATGAAAGCATTTTCCAGATAAGCGGCCTTTAAAAACAGGTACTTTTATAATGGTGTCCCGTAACGAAAATTTTGCATTTATTTCCATATACCAGAGAATTTAAATCCGAATTTTTTGAAACTATGGATTTTCTTTAATCATATATGTACAATCAAAATCGCGCTGTGCTTGACTATTGATAAGCATTTTTATGTAAAATAAAATAGGTGCTTCAAAATGGTGTCCCGTAACGTTTTGTTTAACGCAAAAAGTAATTGAATGAAAAAGCACTTATCACATCATGTTTCAACTAACCTTTATCGACGATAACAAATCTATTATTTTGATGACCGAATGCAAGTAAATATGTATTTACTATAAGTATGTATAAATATGATTACAATATAATAATATATTGTAATATTAGGGAATGTGCGGTAAAGACGGGCACCTCAAGATTAAAATTCAATATCTACACAAGTATCTCTGTTTGATACAGCCATACTACTACTAAATTTTGTTCAAAACTTATACTTTAACATCAAAAACATTACCTAGTAATCATATTTTTTAGACATTGTACAGAAAAACGGACACATTATATGAAAGGTGGACACCGCAAAAAAGGTGTGATGCCTGATGAGTAATACCTAACGAGGTATGATACCAGTCGTCGTATGTTCGAATCTCGACTGGATGGTGCTGCCAAAGTCAGTAGGATCGTTGTACAAGCCCCGTAGAGTGATTTATCTATTTTGGGCAGACGTTGCGCGTACGTTATTTTGGACATTTACGGCAAAATCAAATAGAAGTAACCAGAATAAAGTACGCGTAAAGCCTATCCAAAATAGACAAATCAACCTAATTGTTTTGTACTCTAATAACTAGCTGCAGAGTCTCTCGACAAAGGGTGGCTCCAGGCAAAGGGTGAACATGTGCATTCCATAACCTCTGTTTACTAACTTCTACCCCTACGTCCACGTGTTGCCGGCTGGGGTACGCAATCTCGGTTACTGTAGGCTAACAGTGAAGGGGACAGAGTGGCTTCCTCCCACCTTGAGGTGGCAGCCACGTCAGTGAGATAGGGACCTGAGGCTAACAACCCACTGTACCCGAAAACAAAAAAAAAAAAGTTAATGAAAAAGAAAGAAAGTCTCTCGATAAAGAAGAAGGGTTAAGTCTTAAAGACATTTATACCTAACGCCGTTTTCGACTTACTTCAATACTTTAGCATTAAAATACTTGAATAGACTAAAAATTTGGAATTCCGTTTCTGAAAGTTGTTTAGTCAGCTTTTTTAGCACACTAGCGAGACAGCCTAGCCCAGAGAACATTTTTTAGCTTGCAAGATGCATAGTAAGTGTCGTACTTCGAACGGCATCATTTTCAGCTACTTTTTTTAGCGTTTCATTTTTGAAAGTTTTCATGACCCTTTTCAACTGTTTTATTTTTTTATATTTTATATAACTGTTTTATGACTGCAGAATAATTTGCAAGTTCAACAAAGTTATTTTAAAGAATAGGCAAAATTAGTCTTTTATAGCAACTTATGTTATAGTTATAGTTCGCAACATGAGTTGTTAATGTTGCATGAAATAGTAGAGTTGCTTAAAAACTTTTAAATTTATGCGTTATGATACGTTAACTGATACGTCTGAAGTAAAACAAAATACCTAATTTTCGAATATTTGCTATTTAATACCATTTTGGCGTGCAGCGCAAATAAAGCATACCTTTCGCATCAAGACGAACCTTATTTGCCGTTTTAAATTTTTTCAAATAAAATTTTTGAATTTTGTTATTTTGGCCAAAATCATGCAAAATCTTACATAGGGGGAGAGGGCGATTAGTCAACAATGGGGAAAACTCGTTACATAATTAATGCACAGCCCCTACATTTTAATTACTAATGTGTCCAAACCCTAAGATTAGGCAAGCATTTCATTATTATACTTCAGTATAGTTCTCACATGGGTATTTCTCTTTACCTGGAAGTAAACTTTACCTTACATGTACTTCGTTACGTATGTCTTATTACCAGACTATAACACACCAAATCAGTACACTATTGTTACAAAATATAGTGAATATAGACCAGATATAAAAAATATGACGGCCTGAACAGAAATCTAGAGAAAATAAACCATATAATGCAGTTTACTTTTTTCGTTACGGGACACCATTTGCAGAATACCGTTTGCCCAACAGCGCATGGTGTCCCGTAACGAAATGATTTTTATTATATCTTAAAAACTAAACCAAAAACCTGAATATACTTTTACATTTTGAGTTTCAGGCTGCCTTCAGCTAAAAATTTTCGGAACATGTCGACTTTGAAAAACTTGAAAGAGAGCAGAGTTTTGCAAATGTTTGAATCATGTTCAGAATACGCATTTTCTGCGATGGTGTCCCGTAACGAAAAGTATTCCGCCACTATTCAATGATGCTTATTATAATAAATATTTCGCCCTCGTATTGAGAAAGTACTACTAAATAGCATCTCAAAACACATATTTTGAAAGATATTCGTTAGACTGTTGGTAAAATATGAACAAATTTGCTTCGAAAAAACGGTTGCTCATGGTGTCTCGTAACGCTGGAATGTGTCATCAGCATCTGTTAAAAATTTAACTATTTGAGCAGTAAATTTTATGGCAAATAATAAAAGTCACGGAACGAAAAATAACAGAAGATAGTTTTAAGTTTGATTTGAATTCAAATTTTATAATATTGATTGAAATAACAGTGAATAAGTTTATAGTACGATTCAAGATCATTTTTTGCATAGTACGAACTAAGATCAATCACCCTACATTCGGGGAAATGGTTTTCGGGAAAGTGGTTCATTCGGGAAAGTGGTTCATTCGGGAAAACAATTCATTCGGGGAAACGGTTTTTGGGAAAATTTTGTACAAAAGAACAAAAAGTAAAGTGTCCAAAGTTGCTTAAGATAAAATCATCAAATGAGTAATTAAAGCTGGATTTCGGTTGGAAATTGAGACTGTCCAAAATTAGGCACCGTCTGGAATATTGTGCTGGCATGGTATATAGTTTTGTAGTAAAGATGCAACGATATTTCTGTAAAAACCAACCAAAAAGGGACATATTCCGGTGTTCGTTACTTACCTAATGTTACATTGTAGTTTTTTTGTAAATCAACTTGACCCCGCAGAGCGCGTAATCTTCGAAGTTTTGATTCTTGTGCCTCAACCCTTTCGCGAAGTCTACGCAAGCGTTCTCCTTCAGCTACGGCAACAACTTCGCATGCCTCTTGCGCTTTTAGAAATCGCAATCTTTGTTCTCGGGCAGCTAACAACTGCTGTTGTGTATCGATTTGTTGTTGCTGTCTTAGTGCCATCATTCTTAATTCAGATGTATTTAGTCGTATAGGTGCCTGTAATGTAAAAATGAAACAATAAAAAATGGAAATAAAAGACTAAAGCAATTGAAATTACATTAACCACGGGAGAAGATAAGTTAACATGTGTCTCGACGGTTAGGATTTAAAAGTACTTAAAATTGAAATTAAAAATGAAGAAAACTTATCCAATTTAATTCTACTATGTATATTTATAATAAAATTATTAATATACATATAATTAATATAATTTATTATAAAATATACATAGTAGAATTAAATTGGATAAGTTTTCTTCTTTTTTAATTTTAGGTTTCGTATTCTACTAAGACGCTCCAAAAACTTCAATGAAACGTACTTGCATAGCAGAGCAATGGCCATCTTTGTGTTGCTCGCGCTTGGTCAGCTTAGCTTTAGATTGAGAAGTGTTTGGAAAAACGAAATTTAACATAAAATAAAATCGTATATAAGCAGTTCTAAGTGAAATAGGTAATCCGGTGCATCAAACTAGATTCCGTGTTGGCCGATCATTCAAAAAATTCCAGGGCCTAATTCATTTTGGAAAAGTAAATCTTGAAAGCACCTGTGGAACAATCTTAATTGGAGCCATTGATACTAAATTGAATCGAAGATTACCCTGAAACTTTTCGACATTAGAGCAATGATAGGACCCCGACTTGGCTGACAACATGTTCTAATAGCTCCAATGAAGCTGGTCTCATAGTCAGTATCGCTAAATCGACATTTACAATTGCTCTGACGCAATTTTCAAATCATTCCCGATAATAACCTTTATCATTTAATACTACTCAGAAACGTATGTGTGGGTCTTCACTTACATTCATTAAACGCGTGAAAGAAAAAGCTCCATATCGGTTATCAATAACGGTGAAAAACCGTTTTAATCCACCTATTGGTGAAAGGAACCTTTGTTATACCATCTCATTTGTCATTTGACTTAGAATTCGACACGCCTTCGGAACATAATTCAACTTTTATAACACTATGGTAGTTATCATCAATACATATGCATGTCTATGTAATATACTGATAAATTTGTATAATATTTCAAAGCAATCAAAAAATGTCTTCCTTTTATCTGTAATTTGTTATTTTGAGTTAATAGCGGGGTCGCATTCTGGGGATTGGTTTAAGTTAGAAACTGGCCGTTTTCCTGGATGTATTCGGAATGTTCCTAGAACTTGTCCGGCTGTGGGCAATGGAATCCTGGACTCTCTATATGACGACAAATGAGCTACTTTTTCAATTTTGGGTACTTAAAAATGCCACATGTTGTATTTTAGTTCAACTCAGAAACTGATCCCCGATCCGGAATATTCCCGGACGTGTTCAGATGTGCCGATGATGTCTTGAACATTTTATACGACTACCAATGGTATAGTTTTGCAATTTCGTGTACTTGGAGGGTGTCGCATGATTCAAGGTGCAAGTTTCATATATTCTGGAACTTGTTCCGAACATATCATCGGAACCGTACATCCGATCCAAATTCTGTTCAATAGAATTCTTCTAGGCCACAAAACTTTGCGTTTGGTTGTTATTCAGTCAAATCGGTCCAGGCATTTCCAAAAAGCAGATAATCATTTAACCACATGTTTGAAGACACTACAGTTGCTATTGCCTTAATTTCTTCGCGTACGGAAAGTAGCGTTGGGACTGATAGGCGAATTGATCACCGTGAACTCTTCTCCATCTGCAACCTTTCTCCTATATAGCGGTTGAGCATGATGAAGCGTGCAATTTTAACACTTGTCTCTGCTGAAGCACATTGGATTGTCAAGTGTGAAGTCGCGGTTAGTAAAGTGGGCGGAACAGAACTCGTAGTCAGTTTCTACTTCGACGTGCGTTTGTTCTCTCGACGAATTGCAATGACTTCGCCGAGCGGAGTAAATGATTTTGAATGTATTGTTCACTGTATTATAACGGAGATGGTCAAGAAGCGAATAGCAAGAATAACGACCTTTCACCAAGTCGTAACGATGGACGTACAGCGCAAATCTTCTCATTTCACGTAGAGCAACGATCGGACTGACGGTAAGCTTAGTACATCTTAGTCACTTAATTGTTGGAGATTCAATCATCCACTGGTAAGCTTAGTACATCTTACGCGTGGATGAGCTTGTTAACGTGACTAGTTTAGCTTCACTGATTGAGTCGTTTCTCCACCGAAGGTAAGCTTAGTACATCTTGCGTATCGGTGAACAAGCTATTGTGCGCGTAGCTGCGGAGTACACACAGCTCGTTAACAATACAATCGTGGAGAATGGTGGATGAGTGCATCCACTTGCGCCATTTTTAGTCACTAATTTTATGATTTCAGTGCGCGATTCGTCCAGTAAATGTTGATTTACTTTCGTAATTGCGTGGCGTCCGACCAGTCTCGAACTAACTTTAGAGAGGCGTTCACCCACCGGTGATAAGCTTAGTACATCTTATCATATGAGTGAACTTGCTGTTGCGCGCGTAGTTGCTGGACACACAGGTCGTAGAATGGCAGCTAATGACGCTGCTCGTCTAATTGCGGTGGTCGTTGAACGTGGCAGGCACACAGGTCGATAACAATGCGATGATGAGAACAGTGGATGAGTGCATCCACAGCCGAGAATGAGTGGATGAGTACATCCACTGCCGAGATTAATGGACGAGTATATCCACTATCGAGTATGATGATGATTCACCCGTTAGTACAGCGCTTCGTCACTTTCACGGCTTGTACAAAAGTTTATTCCACCAGGTTTACACGCAGATTGTTCGCAGGCACTTAAAGCCGTTGGGATTGAAGTCCCGGTTAGTAAACGACTTCTGCGCTTCGTCAGTTCCACGACATCGGTGGGAATTTGTTCCGTCAGATTTTAACACAGTTTGTTCCAAACCGCTTTGGGTCGTTGGGATTGAAGTCCCGGTTAGAATAACGACCCACACAGAACGTCATCATTTCACTGTGAGTGTTACCCGCTTTTGCGCCCGACGATGCTCGAAATAATTGTTGTTCACCCACTGATGGTAAGCTCAGTGCGTCTTACACCTGGGTGAACTTGCTGTTGTGCGGGTAATTTCAGCGCACACACAGGTCGAAGAATGGCAGCTGGTGACGCTGCTCGCAGGATGGGAGCGGTGAGGCTGCTCCTTGAATGACGGGTTGTCGGGCGCAATGATGATCTTAGCAGTGGCGGTTACTCCATCAAACATGATGCCGGTCCCCGGAGTTCGACGGTTGTCGGCTGCTGCGCTGGTACGATGCTTGCAGGTCCGCGGAGTTCGACGCGGATCCGGTTCGAAGGACCATTATGTCGTAGCCAGTGGAAGGAGCAGAGTGGAGGAGTAACTGTCTAGCAGGAGGGTAGCCTTCCTTGTCGGGACAAGTTTTTCTTTTCACGGATAACACGAAATAAACTTGTCTACTTTAATTTCACATATTTAAAATACAGCGACTATATACAACTATTTACACTTTAATATAGCGCGACGATTTGGCATCTACATGCCTGCTGACTATACGGCATCTGAATGCCTACTGACTTTCAACTCTCTTGCTGCTGCTGTTCAGAGTAGTTTTATAACTTTCGGCCACAATGTCATTATTGTTGGCAGAGCAAATAAAGGTTAGTTTAATTGTTGACAGCAATTGCGCGCGAACTGGTGCGCTTGGGTTAGCAGTAACTCACCGTTGGCTCACAGCGAGTCGAAGCTTAGTACTGGTTGGAGTATTCCAACAAATATTTTATCCGGCAAGTTGAAAGCATGGAATGGTATATCCATAAATTTGCAATTACTCGGCACTATTTGATTTTGTACAACTATAATGCAAGCCAAATATATTAACAAGCCGAAAATGTTTGATGACTCATCCCGTACCCTACATCTTTACATCTTTTCGGCTTCTATAAGACTCACCTGTTACCTTAGGCGGTATGCTGGCCTCTACGTGCGCCGGAGCGGTCACCTCACGTAACACTTCAAAGTTGGAGGGACCAGCTATTTCGTGTGATGCACCATCTAATGATATATTGCCCACTTCAGAATACACTGAATCACTACGATTTCCTTTTCTTCTCAAACGGTACAGTTTACAGCGCTCTGCCACCGTCAACGCAGGCCTCTTAGCTGGTACAGTTAATAATAAGTAAGTAGTTTTGTGCATCTGATTTTACAATGTCTCAATTTGTTCAAGCAAAATATATGCGTAAATACCGCAAGTGAGTCCCTGCTCACGGACTTCACTTAAATTGATTGTATGTTATTAATAACAATTTCATATGGTAACTACGGTGATGACTGAACGAATACCGTAGGGAATTTGGAAAAATTGTTCAACTTTACGTGGAAATTCCAGGAGTTACTCGCAAAATACAATCTTCTAATAAAAATCATACAAAAGGCAGATATTTTGTGATTCGAATGGTATGCGAACCATGAAAATATTTTCAGAATTGGCTGAGCTATAAGCATTCAAAATCTATCACTTTGTCGTGTCGCGGTCATTTTTGCTTCTCCAACGTGCCACCCTATTAAAGTAAGACGTAGTCCTACGTCAAAAAGGATTTGTAGTGCAAGTAATTTTCTTTTATGTATGGCCACGAAAAATCCAATGTCCCGCTAACCAATGCAAATAAATACCATAATAAACCATATACAGTTGGATTTCGAATTTGGCATAGTTCGATTTTTGCAACAAAAGTATTCGTTTTCCAAGATATTTCACTTCCAAAAATATGCTTAAATATAGTTGGATTTCGAATTTGGTAACAAACGCGTGTCACCTATGTTGCCAAAATCGAGACCGTTCCAAAATCGAGATCTTTTTCAACCTAAATAAATTATTCCTATATGCAACATACATTGCTTATTTGTCAATATGTTTTCGCTGTTAGTCATTTTTAACCCTTTAGTGGCCATGTATTCATCCCTTTAACGCCCAAGTTGTGAAGAAAATTATATGAACTGCTGGGCAAATACACTTAAGTCGCTTTTTATGCGGTTTTTTACGCGGTTTCTTTTTACGCGACTATTTTACGCGGTTTTCGGAATTTACGCGGCTTTTGTTACGCGGTTTTCGGAATTTACGCGGTTTTTTTACGCAGTTTTGATTTACGCGGGACGTATCCTGCGCGTAAAAAGCGACTTGAGTGTAATGCAGTTTTTCGGCTAGTTCATTGGAGACAATTTGGGGGGAAGGCTAACATGACTTTTATAACTTTTGAGGTTTGTAAACGTAACACAGCTAGAGAAAAAAGAAAAAGAAGACATAATTTTATTTTTTCAGCCATCTTTTCTTCTTCTTTTTCGTTTTTTTAGGGTGTGTTTCGTTTACAAACCTCAAAAATTATAAAAGTCTTTGCCAAGTTACTACCAACAAAACAAAAAAAAGTTTGTTCCAATACGTTGTGTAGTTTCTGAGAAAAGGGTACATAAAGTTTGAAAATCGTGGTTTTCAGGAGCGGCGTCAAAGAAAAATCTGTTCTCCGCATTCAAGGTTGAAACTTCACAGCTAGCTATTTGGAGCACAAGAAAATTTACGGGACTGGTAGGACGATCCTCCTCCTCCTCGTCGTCGTCGTCGTCAGCCGTCAGTCGTCAGCCGAGGTGGTTCGTGCTGTTTTGAGCTCCATTCAATTCGCTCTCGGGTTACTCGTCGCGTATTTCCCAGGTGTCTCTGAAGTTCGGCTCGTTTGAGCCTGGGTCATTTATTTATTTGATCTTCAAATATTTCATTTATTTCATCGAAAAAGGGTCTCAGTTTTGGCACGGTTTCGATTTTGGCAACATAGCCGACACGCATTTGTTGCCAAATTTGAAATCCTACTGTACCCCAATCAGTAGATCTTGAGAAATGCTTTTGACGTAGGACTACGTCTTACGGTAAGTTTTGAGATAGGGTGTCATTCCGAAAAATCGAAAAATGCGTGCGTCACGAAAAATGAAAGGTTTTGAACGCTGATAGCTCAGCGGTTTTCCGATCGATTTTCAATATTAAGAATTGACCCAAATGAAGAAAAGTATGGATTCTTGATGTTGAACTATTGAAGAATTGAAAATAATGAACCTATGTTTTACCAGAATTCTCGCTTCGTGATTGGTTGGAAGATTCTTTACGATGATCTAAACCTATACCAATTTGATATCTGTGCTTGGGAAGTAAGCCAAAACAAGTGACAAAGTTTCCTCATTTCAACAAGATTTCTTAACACCGCAGTTAAACCTAGACCATTTTGATGTCCTTGCTTGAGAAGTACGCCAGAGAGAGTGACAAAGCCCCATCGAGTCAACAGATTTCTTACAAACGCGATTAGTGATGTCCGTTAATCGTTCGATTAATTCAACTAATCGAATAACACAAGGAATATTCGAATAATTTTTAATCGAATAATGCCAGCACGAGTAGTTGAATTAATCGAATTGTTCAATCAGTACGTATAATCCCCGAATAATGCTCGGTAATCGTTCATAATCGTTCGATTAATCGAATTATTCAAAGAAATATTCGAATATTTCTAATCGAAGACCACTAGCACGAATAGTTGAATTAATCGATTAGTGCAGACAAGGCTCACCGATTAATCGGTAATCGAATAATTGAAAATTTCGGACATCACTAAACGCGATTAAACCTAATCCAATCTGATGTCTGTGTTAGGGAAGTGTGCCAGAAAAAATGACACAAGTTCGTTATCCCAACAGATCGCAAATTCTTTACTGCGAGACGATTAAACCTCGGCGAACTTGATATCTGTGTTGGAAAAATGTGCTACAGCTGTAGTGTTCGGTTATTATACGGCTCTGTTAGAATACGCATGCTTGCCGAAGTGTAGTGAAAAAATATGCTGTTGATAAAATAGGATTGAATTGGTAAAATCTCTTCAACGTGGGAAACCATGGATAATAAAAACAATCTTTAATTTCAGTAAGGTAGCAGGAAAGTAATAGTTTGTGTTCTTGATTTTGTTAAATTGTTTTCAAATTCACAATCTTTTGCGAATTGAACGTATGCAATGTTACTAGTTTGATAAATGTTACATACAACGCATGTAGCATGTATATATGTTGCATATAGCATGTATACATGAAGAATCGAATGATTACAAGTATGAATACATGCTACTATCACTACAAAGAGACTTACGTAGTCCTGCGTCACCTATATATGCGGTCGTGTCTTGTACACAACCCCTCTGATTTTTTCTTTCCTTCGTTACCCCATATTCTGCTTAAACGCCAAAGATTAACTTTGAATTGTCGACTAACATTTGAAAGGGACGTATAAGCCAACTGTCAAACAGAACGAGTGAGAGTTCATTTTCCTATGCTGCTCCAGCAAAAAATAACTCTCACTCGTTCTGTTTGACAGTTGGCTTATCCGCCCCTTTCAAATGTTGGTCGACAATTGTTTTTATGACGGTCAATGTTAACCTTAAGAATATATTCTCATTAATGTATGATATTATTCGAGAATAGTTTTCAGGAAAAATATAATTTCGGGAAAGAAAATATCGGGAAAACGGGGCAAAGAGATGAAACAGTCTATTCGGGAGAGTTGTACTACGCGTAACGCTGCTATATAGACAGTAGGATCGTTACACTAGCTCCGTAATTATCCTGTACCCCAATTACCGATTGGGGAATCTTTCGATAAAGAACGGTCAAGTCTTATGAAGTTTATAATCCAAGGCTTTGCTTTGTGCTACGCGTAAAGGTTTTTTAGGAAAATAGTATATTCTGGAAAATGGAAAATCGTTTTCGGGGAAAAGTCATACGACTCTTCTGCAGATTGATATATTCCGCAAGAAAGTTTTCACCAAAATGCGAAAATTGGTTCCATTTATTAAATTTTTTGGAGAATAATCTATTCTGTGAAATGGTTTTCAGGCGAATGGTATACTCTGGGAGAAATATTTCTGGGGAATGGTACATTCTGGGAAATTTTTTTCTGGGGAATGGTTTTCGGGCAAATTGCATTCTGGCAAAAAAATTCTGGGGGATGGGTTTCGAGCAAATATCTTACAACCTAATATTTTTATTACCGTCGGACTACGTCTTACCACAGGTTGCCTAAAACTTACTTGCACTGCACGGATAGCTCTTGACGGATTTTGTAAACATAAAAAGGTTGCAATTGTAGATCAATAACATTTAGTCAATTTCTAACGCATTTACATTCAATTTTTTCATATCAAAAAAGGGTCTCGACAAATGCGTGTTGCCAAATTCGAAATCCTACTGTATATGCAAGAAATTGACATCGTTGAAGTAGACGAGGAATATCAAAGGTGCAAGATGACTGCCCTGTGGGATCCCAGAGTAAGTAGTGAAAGAACTTGAGAAATACCCCGTCGATTTAAACTTCTAGGCGATTGGAGAGATATGAATTGAACCACCGTAGCAACGGACCTCCAATTCCGAGCTTTTCCAATTTACTAATTTCGATTTGGTCTTTCTGTTTATCGAAGGCAGCGGATAGGTCCGTGTAAATAAATGTAACATGCATGCCGATTTCCACACTGTTAAGAAGACACATGTTCTGATTGATACAGAACAGGTTGCTCATCGAAGCAGCCAGGGCGTTGATAAAGTGTTTCAACAGAATAGACGAAATACCATCTGGTCCAAGGAAACGAAAGAATTTTAGCTTCGCAGCAGCTGATATAACCATCGCTGCGTCGATAAGAAGGTGAGTCAAACAGTTGCCAGGTACAAAACACGTACTATGGCATTACATTTTTCGCTTCTCGCCATAAAATTAAAATAATTAATGCTTTCATTTGTTTACGCTTTTTCGATGGTTATTAGATAACGTTTGACAGAAAATATCGCAATTACGTTGATGGAATAGTGTCCTAAAGTTGAAAAATGCACATAATTTGCGAGGCACTTCTGAGCTGATTCAGGTTAAGTTGTAATTATTAACAAGCAAATTACTATATTTTTACATTTTTAATTATCAAAGATGTTACGTATTTTTCTAGAAATAATTTGGTCGCTTTACTCTGAACAAAATAAATTTCGAATGAAAAAAATATTTAAAAGTACCTAGGTACACTCAAAATATTCTGCACATAACTAATGGTAAATTTCCATATGAAATTCCAGATGATTATCATGTGCCACATATAAGCACAATCCGCCCAGAAATACACATCAAAATTTTACGCATATGAATAGTACGTGCAATTATACACATAAAAAATATACGCATATTTTATGATTAGTATGTACAAAGGTTTCGCGTACCCATAAATTATAACTGTTTGGTATATAAAGTTCATTAACTTGGCACATTGCAAAAATCTATGTGTGGAACACATAGAAATTATACGGAAAGTTTTCTCAGTGTACTCGTAAAGTACCCACAAGCAGAGATGCCAGAAGTGAAGACATGTCTTCATTTTGAAGACATTCTGGTTACAAAAAAGTGAAATGTCTTCGCTTGAAGACTTGTGAAGACATGTCTTCACCATGCAATTTAAATGAGCGGAAAGCCGAAAGAAGACAAATGAAGACATTTTTCCTTGATTCGTGAAGACTTTTCAAAAAATCACCTGGCATCCCTGCCCACAAGCACTTAAATTGAAGTTCCGACCAAATTTTTATTGAAATTTACACCTTTTGCTGGAATGTATTTACAGCTGAATCTCACATATCGCGTGTTCTTTACACCACACATTTATATTTGGAAAACTAATTAATAAATTAATTATTTGAAGTAGGCATCTACATGGCTCAAGTGAAATGCAAACCCTTAACAAAAAATTTATTTTTTATAGGTACCTACGTTTAAGTTTTTGTTTGATCTTGCGCATAAATGTAAATTCTACAATCAAAAAAGAGCACTCACCATATATAATCCGTTGATATTACAGTTTATATTGATACATCATATACTATTGAACGTATCAATCATTAAATTATATCGATTTATCTGTTCTATTTTACCTATAAACACATTACAAATCAATTTACGAAAACAAGAAACATTCGCAAATATTTATCATCGATCATCAACAAAAAATACTTCACGTCACATTTTAAGTTTTCTTGCTTTCTTCAAAGCCCTATAAAGGTAAACCACTACAAAGGTATAAAGTCTGCCTGGACGGCCTGGACCAGAGATGCCATATTTTCTAAAAAAAATGTCTACAACTGCTCGAAAACCGAAAAAATCGAGCAGTTTTCCGGCTACTCGAATTTTCTGGTTTAAAAATAATCTGCACACTTTTTTAGGAAGTCTGTGAAAGTTTAAAGAGCTTCGAACAAAAATCTGCACCAAAACAATAAAAGTCAGAAAAACTGCAAATATCTGCAAATTTATAATGATCTGCAAGACCGTTCCAAAAATCTGGAATTTGCAGACAAATCTGCAAGTCTGGTATCCCTGGCCTGGACTGAAATTCGGTCCATTTCGCTATTATACACTCAGCCAAATTCCGATATGATTTTCATAACATGGTTCGTGCATCAATACCAGGGATGCCAGATGATTTTTTGAAAAGTCTTCACAAATCCCAGGGCTATTCGCATTGACGGCATTAAACGATCTCTTGCACACTCATAGAAATGCCCGTATGTACGTGTGGGTGAAAATTTGCCAAAATGTTTCGATCTCTTGCGCTCTTTAAGAAATCCCTATTCCGCTTCACCCCTACAGTAAACTTTTGGAGGTGGCAGCAGCTTACGTTCGTCAACGCGAATAGAGCTTTCTGACAACTCATGCACTCACACTAGCGAACACGAAATACGCGTGTATATACATGATGTTTACATCATTTTGGCGAACAGCTGATGCTGGAGGAACAAACCGAAAAATAGCGATTACTAGTTGTGCTGCTGCGTTTGCCACACTGCAGAGCACATATTTCAATCAAATTTTCCATTCTGTTCCAAGTTCAAGCACATATTTTGAAAATTTGCTGGTATTTAAGCCAGCGGAAGACGAAATTCATTCTGTACCTTGGTGACAAAGGAATGCATCTCTTTTGTTTACTGTTGTTGTTTGCCTCATTTTCAAGAACCAATACACACATAACTGGAAAGCTCTATGGTGTGCTTGTCAAACTCCATATATTCGATGCGTTACTAACATGCACCAAAAATTTGGCTCTTAGGGTTACCATTTTTTCCAAATTAGAGTGACCAAGAAATTTTTGCAATATTTTTATAAATTTTTTACTTTCAATTAAAACGTTTTTTTAATTGGTTAGAAATTGAAATAACAGTGAAGAAAAAATTTGACTTACATATAAAACTAAATCGCTTGTGAAACTTTAAGCTCGTTTTAATTAATTACAATAAAAATTCATTACGACAATTATCAATGACCTTCAAACAAAACAAGTTTGGTTAGCTTATTACGAATAGACAGAATACTTGTTACTATTGAGTATTTGTGTTTTTATGAAGAACGAACATTGGAAGAACTGGGATTGGGTTGTTTTTGAAATACTACTGCAAATACTAAATAGGAGGAATTTTTTTATGGGGATGATGATTTCGATGCTAGGTACGAAATTTTCGCTTGACACCACCCCCCTGACAAATCCAGAAAAATGTCTTCATTTGTCTTCTTCCGGCTTTCCAGATTTTTTTACCCATTTGAATTGCATGGTGAAGACATGTCTTCAAGTGAAGACATTTCAAAATAAAAGTCTTCTTTGTAGCAAAAATGTCTTCAAAATGAAGACATGTCTTCACTTCTGGCATCTCTGATCAATACCCGCTTGCCGCTTACGAAAATTTCGGATGCCTGGCAGAAATCGAACAGAACCAGTCTTCATTTTTCGCCCGATTCTCTTTATGTCAAATGTGACACTTTGAGACAGGAGAAAAGCGGTTCCTCAATTTTTCAGTTTCGGGCAAAAGGTAAGAGAATAATATCTTAGATTATTAATAGTACATAGATACGCCACTCTGCGCGATTTTGCGTGGTGGTAAAGAGACATCTGTGGCGGCTGGGTGAACCACTGTTTGATGGTATTTGTAAAGCACATACACGCTAAACGTTAGCTGCTTATTTTTTGGTAAATTTTAACACAAATTGATTTTTGAGTCAGGGATTGTTCAAAGCAGATGCCAAACATTTTTTAGGATTCAAAAAAGCAAAATAGAAAAATGCTCACGACGCGTAGGATAAGTGCGAGTCGTTTCGTTATCTCATAAGCTATTTATGCAATACAGTAGACTCTCGGAAAAGTTAATCGATTGGGGAATCGGTCGATTAACTTTTCCGAACTATTAACTTTTCTGAGTAGTCCTAAAACACAGAGAACAGACATCCATTCAGGAACAAATTTTTCGGGAATTTTTGGATAAAATTTCAAATTAAAATCACCTAATATGCTAGCGACACCACCACTATAGTTTCCCAACTAAATGATTCATTTGATTTGCACACTGACAACCTTTGGCTCCTCTGACGCTAGTATATATGGACTATATGCGTTATGCTAGCGCCAGAAGCTAGCTGTTGTGAGTTTAGTGTAGAATTTCATGTGCCTTTAGCGACACCATCACTATAGTTTCCCAACTAATTTGACATAAGTTTTATCCAAGTGGGGACCTTTCGCTTTGATGTCTGTTCTCTGTGCCTAAAAGTCATTGAAAATGATGAATACAAAAGCTAAAAATGCATTCCGGGATATAGGATACATATTTTTATGTACCTTGAAGTTGTAATGGAAAGAAATATGTAGCAATATCTTTATGAAATTATAGTTTCATAGTTTTTTTTATAAAATAATACCTTTCACTAAGTTTAAAACAGTCGGTTACACTAGTTTACTTTTGTTTTTTCGTAGTCTACGTTTTGATTAAAAATAAGCGTTCGCCTAGGCGTTCGCGCTAATTTTTAGTTCCTTGTTGTTCCTTCTTTTGCATTTAAAATTCAATCTGAGTTTGCGTTTTTCCAGTATATTTCCAAAAATCCGGAAGTAACTATATGCCCGTATTGAACTATTGTTGCAAGAGTTTAATTTAATCCCAGTTATGATGCGACTCTGTATGAAACTGTGGAAAGGTGACAATAAGCCGAAAAATGAGAAATAAAGATAGAAGGTAAATACACAAGTGTGAAGAAACGCTTGGACAACCAATAAATTCAAACTCTCAGAAAAGTTAAGGCAAAAATTAACTTTTTAGAGCGTTGCATGAGAGCTGATATACGCTTAACTTTTCTGAACAATTAACTTTTCAGAGAGTTAACTTTTCTGAGAGTCTACTGTATAATGTTTGCTTTCTACTACCATCTACGTTATAAGTATTGACAAAATCATTAAAATTACAGTAATGATTGTTAGTGACAATATTTTATGCTGGTTGGTGAACTCAAATCCAGGTCAAGAAGATGTTGGGTTCGGCGCTCGACCGGAATAACCTGCCAACATTTTGTTCATTTCAAACCCAACATGCGTACGAGTATAAGGTTTTGCAAGGTGACGTCACGAATGAACGCAATTCATCCGTTTGACATCCACTCGTGTTTGTTTTTGTTAGGCAAACACTGGTGCTTTGAATACAGCAACGTATTGTAAAGATATCGATAATCTATTCGATATTGCAAATTCATCTACCTTTCAGGAGAAAAAAGTAAGTACATATTACATATACTTTTGGTGGCATCATTAATTACGTAACGTTTAAATTTTTGCGAACAAGAGTTTGTCAAAGGAAGTATTCATAGAATGCTTCATTATTTAGGGATATAACGTTTCAAACGTTACCTCCCTTATGTAACAATTCTTAGCGTTACGTTATTCATATGTGCCACCTGCATTTCTTTAATCACTTTATACATCGTGAATTTAAACCAATCTAAAGGCCCCCATACACGTACGCATATGTTGGGTTGGAAATGAACAAAATGTTGGAGGGTCATTCCGATCGAGCGCCGAGCCGAACATTTTTTTCTGCCAGTTTGGTTCGTGGCACTCACACACAAGCGAGCGTGTTGGACGAACATGAATTCACCAATATTTTCGGCCAACATGTACGTACGTGTATGGGGGCCTTAACTCACTACGTTTTGCATTAGGAACTGAAACGGCCAATAACATCATTTTCATCGCATTGGTTGTTTCTGGATGAAGTTGTAATAAAATTACGGAAGCTTTATTTTATCGATAAAAAATGCTCAGATTTAGCACAAGTAAATATTGAATATATTTAGGGTGGCCCTTATTTTTGACGTAGGACTACGTCTTACGGCAAGTTTTGAGATAGGGTGTCATTCCAAAAAATCGAAAAATGCTAGCGTCACGAAAAATTGAGCGCTAATAGCTCAGCGGTTTTCCGATCGATTTTCAATATTATTACACCAATCGATCGGAAAATCTTCTAAGAATTGATCCAAATGAAGAAAAGTATGGATTCTTGATGTTAAACTATTGAAAAATTGAAAATAATTAACCTATGTTGTACCAGAATTCTCGCTTCTTGATTGGTTGGAAGATTCTTTACAATGATCTAAACCTATACCAATTTGATATCTGTGCTTGGGAAATAAGCCAAAACAAGTGACCAAGTTTGCTCATTTCAACAAGATTTCGTAACACCACGGTTCAACCTAGACCATTTTGATGTCCTTGCTTGGGAAGTACGCCAGAGAGTGACAAAGCCCCCTCGTGCCAACAGATTTCTTACGAACGCGATTAAACCTAGTCCAATTTGATGTCTGTGTTAGGGAAGTGTGCCAGAAAAAATGACACAAATTCGTTGTCCCAACAGATCGCAAATTCTTTACTGCGAGACGATTAAACCTCGGCGAACTTGATATCTGTGTTGGGAAAATGTGCTACAGCTGTACTGTTCGGTTATAATACGACTCGGTATGAATACGCATGCTTGCCGTTTCATTAGGCGTGGTACACAAATTACGTAAGGCAAAAATTCCGGGTTTTTGACCCCCTCCCTCCCCTATGTAACATTAAGTAACGCTTGGCACAACCCCCCCCCCCCCATTAAATTACGTAACGTGAACCAAACCTCCCCCCCTGGTACTCAACATTGAATGAAAATGGCATAAACCGCATATTTAATTTAATTTTTAAAGAATTCAACCAAATCAGCAAGAGCTTCATATTAAAAACCACAATCGGCCATCGGCCCATGTTAAGCTGAAATGGTCTTGAACCGTAATATGTAACTGGAAATTTAAAAGGATTATCTCATTCAGCTACAAACCATAATTTTGTACCAGAATTTTCATCAGTATAAACCGATTCACTGTTTTCTACCTCCAACACATCCTATCCTCGTTTGGTAACTGCCTTTTTGCTATTAATAAATTTGTTACGTAACTATTCTCATGACTCCCCCTCCCCCCTATGTAACAAATAGTAACGCAAGCTCGACACCCCTCCCTCCCCTCTAAGCGTTACGTAATTTGTGTACGAAGCCTTAGAAGTGTAGTGAAAAGATGTGCTGTTGATAAAATAGGATTGAATTGGTAAAATCCCTTCAACGTGGGAAACCATGGATAATAAAAACAATCTTTAATTTCAGTAAGGTAGCAGGAAAGCAATAGTTTGTGTTCTTGATTTTGTTAAATTGTTTTCAAATGCACAATCTTTTGAGAATTGAACGTATGCAATGTTACTACTTTGATAAATGTTACATACAACGCATGTAGCATGTATATATGTTGCATATAGCATGTATACATGAAGAATCGAATGATTACAAGCATGAATACATGCCACTATCACTACAAAGAGACTTACGTAGTCCTGCGTCACCTATATATGCGGTCGTGTCTTGTACACAACCCCTCTGATTTTTAACTTTCCAAAAATTTACTCCCCACCCCCACCACCTGAATCTTACGATTACGAAAATGTAAACGTCTGTCGAGGAAACAGCGGATACATTACGATTCCCAGTGTCTGCGAAGATGTTTAATCTGTGTATTAGTTCTTTGAGCTGTATATTAACGTTATTTCTCGGGTAGTTTTTCAAATAGACCTATGTGACAACAGGGCCCGGCATCGTCGAAACAAATAAATGAAACTGACTTTCTCTTACCTTCGCTTCTTACATGAAGTGACTTGCTTCACTTGTTGAACAGAACGTTTCAAGCAAGCTTCAGTTGAAGTTGGTAGCTGTTTCAATTGACGACGGCAGAAAGTCAGGTACGATTTGTCGACATTAACAAAGACAACTTTAATATGCGTTGCATTATAGGAAATGTTACTCAAATCCAATTCATTTGCATTCATAATTGCTGGCCTTTTTCAGAATATTTGATAGAAAAGTACAAATGGAAAGTTGAAACCGATAGTCATGACGAAGTGAAACCCGTTTCGCTGACGCTGACTGAAGCCAGTTTGAAACTGAAGCGGTGCTGCTTCTGTTGAAACCTAAGCTTTACAACTTCATTGTTCAGTGACGCTATGCAATTGAAGGTGACGTTGTCGGGTCCTGGTGACAATGAGAGATTCTCTTCGTATCTCCTCTCTTCCGCTATTTACGCCCAGATAACACAAAATCGTAATAGAAAGTCCACATTAAATCGTTTTCATGTCAATTTCATATTGGAGTTGTATAATGATTAGAGTATGTCAAATCGACGTGAACAATAAGTTGTTTTGCAGTCGTGCGTGTCTTCATATACAATTCATGACTGTGAATTATAAAGCAGGATAGACAATTGCAATATTTGATTATATCTATATCATATATTCAGGAGTATTTAGTTGCGTGTTATAAAAACTGCGCAAAATAGAATTACAAATAGTTGTCAAAATTTTCGCACGTATATCGCCTCCACTTTGGTACATATATGCTCTTATATGGCGTGAAATATAACTTTTTCGTTCAGATATGATTTCGTATACCTCAGTTGCAATCGAGATATACAAACCAAATGGTTTATTGGGCGAGGATACTAACGCATTTTAACACACTAGCTTTGCATGAATACAAATCAGAAGAGTGAAGGGATATGGGCAGGAAAATTTCCCCTTTTGGAAAATCATTTCTATCTAAGGGCCGCCCTTATATGAATTAATAATTTAAAAATCCATTTTAAATTACTTTTTTGGTAGGAGCAAAAATTTCGTCCTCTGATCAAAAACTCGAGAGTCCCTTACTGCATAAACGGCTGGTTACTGTACATCTCTGCAGTGAAAACGTTGTGGAACTTAAGTTTGACCATGGTTTCAAATTCCTGCGAACCGGAAACTTATCACAAGATTGCTTGGAGCATTTTTTTTCATTATTCGTTGGCGCAATGGAAAGAATGCCCATCCCGATAGTTTACAGTTCAAATCCGCTTACAAGGCTGTTGTAATTAATAAGCTCCTTATTCCTAAAAAAGTTGGTAACGGCGAAGCGGATGTGAGTAAGCACATAGTAAATAACGAAGAAATACGCGAACTTCAGATAGTTTCTAAGGACGACTTTTCATCGGCCAACAACCGAAAAACAGAGAGCCTAAACGGCCTGGATGAAACAATTGATGCAAATCAGTTATCTAGCATCCACTGGGTTACAGGGTGGGCATGTAGTAAATTAAAACATCAGGACTGTATAAACAGGGTTGCGGTCGGCAAAAATTTAACTACAGATCACATGGCACTAACCAATTTCAAAAAATATCGCGAAGGAGTAAATATACAACAGCCTGGTAGCAACATTACGGCGTACTTCATAAATGTTACTATGATATTCAAAGCAAACTTCGAAGATATTTTGGGGGCAGACACCGTGGGAGTAAGAGATGAACTAATAGAACTAGTCCAAGAAATGTAGGGGAATGTCCCCGGTTATGAAACAGGTTTTGTTTTTTGGCCATAGCTTTTGATCGGATCATCCAATTTTAAATCTTTTAGAAGCATTGGAAAGTTTAAACGGATACCTATCTTTTTGCCAAAGGAAGTATATGAGTTTTGTTTAAAACACAAAAGTTATAGCAAAATTTCCAAACATGGTTTTTGTGACTAAAAGAAAAGTGTCCCCGGTTGTGAAACACCTCGGGAAATCTTTAGAAAAGAAAAGAAAATATAGAAATATCGAAGAAAAATCAAAAATTAAAATCATTTATTCATGGAAAATACTAAAAATACAAAATCATTTATCAATTTATTCGTTTAATCATCTAAATCTGAATCGCAATGAATGCATGTAAAAAAGCAAGCAATCATATTGGCGCATTTCAAATGCACTGGTCTGTTACATGTGTTACAAGGAATTGAGTTTTGCTAAACCCAAATGAATCCTGCTACCATAAAAACTCATTATGCTCCAATTGAAGTAATGTACGATCATTGAAGTATAAAATAATTGATTTTCTAGATGTTTCACAACCGGGGAACTCGACTATTTCATAACCGGAGGGGTGGCCATATTGCAAAAAAATTATATTATAATTTTTGAGTCAATTATTTCACCTAAAATTTGTCTGTGTGATGAAATAGAGGTCCAGAGCTTAGCTTATATCCAGCTTTTTACGAGCTACAATGGCGGACGTGTTCGTAATATTTGAACAGCATTTTTGACATTTCCCTAATACATCGCACGTTTGCTTTCCGCGCGTTCACGGTAAAACTAAAGGAATGTACGGAAAGAAAACGTGCGATGTACTAGGGAAATGTCAAAAATGCTGCTCAAATATGACGAACGCCGTCCGCCATTATGGCTCGTAAAAAGCTGGATACCTTCACCTGAGCTTTTTCATTCCATTTAGTACACAAAATAATCAATTGCAAAACATGCGAAAAAACTATTTTGGGTATTTTTTCAAATACTTTTCCTACAAAGCATTGTAAATGTTGAAGTTTGACTGTTGTTTGCTCAAAAGTTATATTACCATGAGACTAGACGTTGGTAGTAGCTTGACTGCACTAGGATAATAAAAACGTTAAAAATTACGGGTGTTTCACAACCGGGGCCGTTTCACAACAGGGGACAATCCCCTATAATTTTCCTGCTACATATAGAGATAGTGAGCAACACTTAATAACTGGATCACAGCAGTTTATTTCCGGTAATCTGTATAAACGGTATAATCACTCCAATCCGAATCTATCTATATCACGCGTCCTCTTTGTCTCTCCCCGTCTCGTTGTTCTGCCTGTCATATACACGCTTATCTGGAAATACACATTAGTATATCATACACGCTTAAATTGTTATAGGTAATAATGTGTGATACCCTACATCCCTACCTTCCTTTAAATGAATAATTCAATATGCCAAATAATCCTTGAGTCGCGAAGACTCCACTCTCATTCTTTTTGATCTAGTTTCCTCGGGAATCTTGTCAGCTTGTGCAATATCTGTATGTTCTACAAGTTCGCTATCAGTAAGCTTTTCATCAGGATCCTTATTTTCGTATGAACCCTCA
Source organism: Sabethes cyaneus (assembly GCF_943734655.1). Taxonomy (NCBI): domain Eukaryota; kingdom Metazoa; phylum Arthropoda; class Insecta; order Diptera; family Culicidae; genus Sabethes; species Sabethes cyaneus. The sequence continues at coordinate 122,790,976 of NC_071354.1, forward strand.
ATCGAATCCTGATTTCTGGCAATTAACTTAAGATGAGGTGCACTTCTGCGGAACTGCTTGCCTGTTGCTGGAGAGCGAATGGTGATGTCAGTTCCTTTTTTTCTAAGCACATCGAAGACTTCCGGAGAATAATCCGAATGCAGTTTGTGGTCCTTTTTGATCCTTTTAGCTAAAACTTTATCGCCAACTTCGATTCCGCTAGGTCTAGCTCGGCGTTGCTTATCCGCATACTGCTTACCTTTTTCTTTTTCGACTGTGTCCCTATCCTTCACTTCCTCGTATTCTGCCGCAATGCTTGGAATTATAGGAAGTTTTGTGCGCATTTTCCTACCAAACATTAGTTCCATGGGAGATTTTCCAGTTGTTGAATGAGCGGCAGCATGATACATCATCAGATATTTCCGAAGTTCAACGCGCCAGTCTTTTCCTAGCTCCTGTGCTATTCGCAGCCTTTTTAGTATTGAGCGATTCTGTCGTTCGACCTCACCGTTCATTTGCGGCCAATATGGTATTGTCTTTTCTAAATGTATACCATATTCCGTACAGAATACTTGAAACTCGTCCGAACTGAATTGAGGGCCGTTGTCGGCACGGAGTATTTCCGGTACACCATAACGTGAAAATACATTTAGCAGCTCTCTAACGGTAGATCTTGTAGTAATAATGTTCATTTCAATGACTTCAAGATACCTGCTAAAGTAATCTATGATAACTAATAGATATTCTCCCTCCGGTAGCGGTCCTAAAAAATCGATTGCAATTTGTTGCCAAGGCTGTGTTGGAAGCTCTTTCCTGACCATTGGCTCTGGAGGGTTTGGAGCAGATACCAAAATGCAGCCACGACAAGCCTTTACAAAACTTTCGACTTGGCTATCCATTTTTGGCCACCAGACATGTGTACGCAAATGTGCCTTCATGATCCTAATCCCAGGATGCCCATCGTGTGCTATCTGAATTACACGGCTTTGTAGCTTTTCTGGTACCACGATGCGATCGCCCCTGAGTAGAACGTCGTCTATTCTACAGAATTCATTCAACGAAGTTCTGTATACTAACGGTAATTCACTACTACATCCAGTTTCGAGAGCATTAAACACATCATTTATCTGACTGTCTTCACGACTAGCAGTTTTAAAATCTCCCCATTTCACAGCAATCGCGGTTGCAGCACTCGTTGCGATTTCGTGAACTAAGAGCTCCTCGGTTTTGTCAAAAGGCTTTGGAAGAATAGTTGAGAGCCGTGACAAGACATCAGCTATATTTTGTTGACCAGATATGTATGCAACCTTGTACTGGAAACCCTGAAGTCGCAGGACCCATCTCTCAATCCGGGCGCAAGGACGAGATGTCGGCGTAAAGAGATAGATGAGAGCCTTGCAATCTGTTAAAAGATTAAATTTTCTGCCGATCAAGTATGTCTGAAAACGTTCTACTCCCCACACCAAAGCGAGTGCTTCTTTTTCAGAATGACAATACCTTCTTTCGGTATTGGTCAACGACTTTGAAGCAAATCCTATCACCCGGGATTCATTTTGATTGTTCGTCTGTATTAGAACCGCTCCAAGCGCATAAGGACTAGCATCGGTTATTAGTGACGTTTCTTCTTCTAGTTTGTAGAACCCCAAGCATTCCGCTTTTGCTATTCTGGATTTTATCTCGCAAAACGCTGAATGTTCAGCTTTTCCCCAAGCAAACACAACTCCTTTCTGTGTTAATCGTCTAAGTGGCTCATCAATGGTAGCCAAATTGGGTATAAATTTTCCCATGTAATTAGCTAACCCAAGAAATGACTTCACTTCACTCTCGTTTTCAGGAACTCTAAATCCCATAACTGCATTTCGCTTGGAGTCTGACGGAAGGATACCTTGTTGGCTGATTTTATATCCAAGAAAATCTAGTTGCGTCACGCGAAATTGGCACTTTTCTTGATTTAAAACCACCCCTTTTTCTTTGAATCTGTTGAGTACCTAAAGCCAAATAATAAATTTTATTTATTTCAATTATCTTTTATTTATCAGTTTTTCATATAATACTCAAAATAAAATGAATTAAATCAAATCAAACAAAGGATCACTGTACCTTATTTAAACGAGCATCATGCTCTTCAGCGGAGCTTCCTTCGACCACCACATCATCCAGATACCAGCAGCAACCTTCGCAGTCGGCAAGGATCTCGTCCATTGCTCGTTGGAAAATCTCGGGCGCTGAGACCAAACCAAAAGGCAAACGCTTGAAGCGGTATAATCCACGATGAGTAATGAAAGTCATCACATCTCGCGTTTCACTATCCAGCTCCAGCAAGAAAAATGCATCTTTGATGTCCAAAACACTCCAGAGCTTTCCTTTTCCCATTCTCATCAAAATATCATCGATTATGGGCATCGGGTGTCGATCCCTGATCACCGCTTGGTTAACGCGCCGTAAATCCACACACAAACGTATATCACCATTTGTTTTCTTCGCTACCACCAATGGCGAAACCCACGTGGCAGGTCCGCTTTTCACTTCGATGATATCCCTCATTAGTAACTCATCCAGTTTCTTGTTTACGGCAGATTCCATAGGAATCGGAATACGACGCAAAGGTTGAAAACAAGGTGTAATATTTGGATTCATTTTAATATGAACTTGTATATCTGCCATCTTGGAAAATGGCATATTTGTGTCGTTCTGACTCATGAGTAGATTTACTACATTGCGAATCTTCAAAACACCCAGTTGTTTTGAAGTGGTGTCGCCCAATAAGTTGCGTTGTCCACTTGGCACTACGAAAAATTCCGCTACGACTGAACGAGATCCAACTCTAACGATGGTCTTGAAGGTTCCTAAAATCTCTAACGGATTGTCACTACCGTAAGCTTTCAAAATTTTTGCGCTCCCTCTTATGCATTCTTGAACGCTCACTTTGTTATCCTTCAGGAAATTCCACGTTTTAAGAGTGACTAGGTTCGCGTCCGACCCAGAATCGATTAACATTTTTGTATCAACGCCTCCAATCTCACAATTGATTACATTCGTGTCGTTTCCGGTGTGAAAGCTGTAGTACACTCTATCTGAACATTCTGTCGAAGACTCATCATTTGTAGGGTTTGTTTGTGTGACATCAGCAACAGCTCGAACTTTGTTCGGGATTTGAAAATTTGAAAATGAATTGGAACGCTTTCGGCAAAACTTCGCAAAATGATTCGGTTTCTGACATTTAAGGCAAATCTGTCCTTTCGCTGGACACGAAGAAGCGTTTGATATGTGCCCATACCGTCCGCATGCAAAACACATTATGGTGCCCTCGCCACCTTTTGGGCCAACCGAGCCAAAACGTTTGACGAAACGACTTTGTTTGCGAAAGTTTCTAGCTTTACTTTGCTCTTGAATCTTATGAACGTCCAACGGGTTGTCATTTAGAAGCGCATTTCCACTATTTAGCTCTTTTTCTTGAGTTCGAACGCTTTCTATTAGTTCACCCAAAACTTCAATTTCAGAGAGGGACTGATCTCGTTCCAGTATCTTACGGCGCAGTTCTGACGAAGCACAACCTTCAACAATTACGTCGATCAACATGATTTCTTCCATCACCTTTCTAATCTCAGCGGAATATTTGTCCAGACCACAATCCGTTAATTTCTGACGCAAACGCAGTACGAAATTTGCGAAGCGTTCATTAGCACCTTGCTTTATGTTACGCAATTTGTGTCTCTCGAGCACGTCTTGCTTGCGCGGCTTAAAAAATGCATCCAATCGCTCAACTGCTCTATCATACCATGGTTTTTCTAGCAAAACCACTGGAAATTCCTCAGTACCTTCTAGAGTTCGATAAACCTTCTGAAGTTGAGGTCCGCCTAGGTGCAGCATCTTGGCACGCATAGTTTTCTGATCTGTGATGCCATATGAGTCAAAGTAATATTGCAAGGATCCCTTCCAATCCTGCCATTCTTTAGCCAACTTTGTAGTCTCGATCTGTTCACACCTGAACATTGGCAAAGGACGGCTTTCATCCATCTAAAAAAAATCATGATTAGGTCGGTGCAATCTCAATTACATGATAACTTGTGAGCTACTAATTAGAAAAGAAAAAAAACACTCCTTTCTAGGCTCTCTAGCTCTAGATGATTTACAATACATGGGCACTTTAGCACCAGATATTAAAATAGTAGTTCTTTGTAGAACCCGATAACTGAATAACATAAACATATTACTAAACCCTCTAGCACCAGCTCTCAGACACTTATCGTATCGTATATTTAGGCACTATAGCATCAAATTGCAATAACTTGACTCTAGGCACTCTAGCACTGTGTTTTTTTTTTTTTACGTGGGCACTCCAGCACCAAATTGCAATAACTTGACTCTAGGCACTCTAGCACTACGTGTTTTTTCTTTTTAACGTGGGCACTCTAGCACCAAATACCACAACAGTAACTCTTAGCAGAACCCTATAACCGAATGACATGTAAACATTTTACTAGCTAGCACTATAGCTATAGTCAGTAACTAATAACATTACAAATGTTCATAGGCACTCTAGCCTAGCCTTTAGCTATCGTTGCACATCAACATCAATTATGATAACTCTTTCCTAGGCACTCTAGCACTAGTTAGTACATTATTAAACCAAACTCTAGGCACTCCAGCACTATAGTTGATTTCGTGGTAGACATCTAGGCACTCTAGCTCTAGATTTTGCAAAGACTCAAGTAGTCTAGCACATAATATGCAACAATAATTCAAAATCTGATTCTGCCTGTCATATACACGCTTATCTGGAAATACACATTAGTATATCATACACGCTTAAATTGTTATAGGTAATAATGTGTGATACCCTACACTACAGACGATCATGAGAACGAGCAGTTTATGGTCGAAAACGTGTTGTGTTGCAAATGTGCAATGCAGTTAACGGAGAAATACTTAAATGTTTTAATTTGTGCTAAACTTAGCCAAATTAACGATCATTTTAAATCAACAAACGAAGACCGAAAGAAATCCAAAAGAGTCGTCAAAGCGAAAAAATTAAACATTTTACGGCTATCAGACGTGATGAGAGAGGATACTCCGACATGCAGTCAATAGTTTGGAGGTAAGTTTCAAAAAGAAATTACTGCCTAGATTTGGTAAATATAATTTAAAACAAATATTTACAAGATTTTAATATATTTTGCTTCTTTTACCAATTTAAACAGAGAATTCGAAGTCTTCGCCAAATGCAGATTCATCATTTTTCCGCTGTCCGGGTATCTTTGCTGGTTGATGGTTCCGACATTCCTTCGATCAAGCTCTGCTCTGTTCTAGCATCAATAACTGCATTTTGGAGCTGGATATATTATTCTCTACCGGATATATCATATTAAATGCGAAAACATCTTTCCACTCTGCTGCCAGAGTCTCTCATTGCGATTTAGTAAATTATTCGACTGTCGTTCGTCAATTACGGACGCATTATTTCAATTACTATTGCATTATTGAAAAATGTCAAGCTTTGCAGAAACACAGATTTCGATCAATCAGAACTGAGCGTCCCAAGGAACAAAACGGCAGCACCTAAGAGACTAGATGTGGAATAAGAGTTGTCTAGTAGCATCCAGTGCTGAATAAACGAATTTGCTGAAGTACGTGCTGTGTAAACGTCATATCCCAGATTTTTTCTAGCTTCTAACCAACATCTACAGTTGTTATGTTAGTGTGGAACAAGAGTTGATTGAATGTTGTACAATTGTATCAACAGCACCGCTAAAAGCAAGTGTGGAATACTGGTCACTTAAAGGCATCGAAGAGAATGCATGTCGAATAAGCGCTGTGCAAACGTATCAGCAGCACCGCTAAGAGAGGTGGAATAAGAGCCGCCTGAGGGCAACCAATAACATAAACAACACTTCGAAATTATTATTAGATCCTCTTTATTACACATGTCAGGAAACAAATAAATTACTCAGCTTTTTTCAATTTTAAAACAAAGCACTTCTCGCCCTTAAAAACTATATTCGCACGAAGAAACTTTCCGAAATCCTACCGCATACATTTCGTATAGCAGGAGAACTGGAAACGATACATGTCTCAATTTCGTACGTTTCGTCGATAGCTCCGTCAAAAATATACTTTACAATGCCAAACAAAAGAACCGTGGGGAAGAAACACTTGGTCTTGGAACCAACGATTCCATTGCGGGATCATTGTATACTAGACCTGCGAATCCAAATCGTTCACTATACAAATCGCTGGGTAGTAGATTTACACAGCACCATCAAACACCTACAAAAAGTACTCAGATTTTTGACAATTTACACTCTGTTTATTTATCGCTCTGAAAGTTATCACTAAAACAACTGTGGAATAGGTATGGAATAAGAGTAGAATTAATATTGCGGAAACGTATCAGCAGCAATGCTAAGAGCGGGTGTGGAATACCGGTTGCTTAAAGGCAACCATGGAAATGCATGTCTAATAAACGTTGTGCAAACGCATCAGCAGCTCGTCAGCAGCATTGCTGACAGCAAGTGTGAAATAAAAGTGGAATAAGTGTGGAATGAGCGTTGCGCAAACGTATCAGCCGCATTGTTGAGAGCAAGTGTGGTGAAAGAGTGGAATAAGAGTGGAATGAATGTTGTGCAAACGTTGCTAAGAGGAAGTCTTTAATAAGAGTCTAATAATTGTAGTACAAACACAAACGTATCAGCAGCAGCATCACTAAGAACAGGTGTGAAATAAAAAGTGCTTGATGGCAGCCATTAACACCAATAACTTGAATGACACTTTGAATTTTACACTTTATACTTCTTATATATATTATTCCCACTTTATTTTTTGATAGATTAATAGAAAAAAATTATATCCCAGAAATATTTTCTTCGCAAGTGGATTAATACAACAGTAAACTTATACTACCGACTCAATCGAGTTACTCGCAATGGATTCGCTGAACGAGATGAATCCAGTGGCGATGCCACCACTGCTGGTAGTGCCGCAATCGCATGGCCAGCTCCCGCTGCCGCTGCGCGAAAACCCCACTCCTTCTCTTGCCATCCGCTGCTGTGTTTTTGGATGAAAAACCTTGAATCCGACCCGATGACAATTAGATGTGCACAGACAGCAAGCGGGTTACAGCAGCAATAAGCTCCGGACTATCGGTGATGACGGAATGACAAAAGTAATCCTCCTCTGCGGCACTAGCACGAACCACTCCTGCTGCTAACTAATCACAAATGAATAGCCGCAAACATTGTTCGCAGCTAGTACAAATAGTTTATAACTGTTTAATATGTGCTGAATAAAGGTTTCTAGCGTAATTTGTACAGCAGGTGCCTAACATGATTTAAGAAGCTACTCTTCAGCGCTTAAATATCTTTTAGCCGAGGTTTGTTTCTCGCTTGACAAACTTAAACTTGTAAATCTACATCGGCTAAAAACTCGGCGCCTGTCATATATCAGATTATCTCAGATGCGTTCGTCGACGGCTTCCGACCCACAGGATGTAAGTTCGAATCTGGATGAGTGAAAAAGTAAAATGGCGGGCTAGATGAATTTTGAGACAATCAATGATTTCCTACTAAGTCTCTCATATAAATCATAATAATAATATGAATACAAAAATGGACATGAAAATAACGAAACCCACAAAATAATATAAATTCTTCCTACATATATTTTTCTTTTTGCTTGTTTAAATGTTGAACTGCTGTGGAATAAACGTATTGTCAGTGCCATCAGCAGTAGTTTAATAAACATACCTATACGTACTGAATAAACGTTTTACTATGCGTTGCATAACAGTTATACAAACGCATCTTCCACGCCCATAACCAGCACTGTGCTGTTTAAATTCTCCAAAACCCACTGGATAAGCATTGAACAGAGGTGTTTAGACATACTTGAAAAGCAGCTATAAAGCACATGCTGAATAAAAGCTGTCGGTTAAACGTTTAATAAGCAAAAATTGTTCCTTGGGGTGGCCTTCTCGTACATGAACATATTCGACATATTGATACGATATAGTCAATCATGATTTTAAGTTCCCTCTGACGGACGATCACAACATCGATTTCGCTAGTGATGTGATTGGATGATGAGTTAAACATGAAAGATTAAATCTGTTGAAAGATAGGACCACAAAATTCATTTTGTAAGGAAGCGCATAATGGCTTGTTTGAGTTCAACTCTCTTGACAAATTAAACGTGTTGCCGAAATAAAACTCTGTAATAGTGCCTATCATTTTAAGAATTGTTGAAAAAGAGGTGTTTGCTTCGAACTTTATCACTCTCTAATGTAACATTGTAAATCTTATAACAAACAGTCTTAAGTAGTTCTACGTCAATCTTGCGGTCGTGGCTATACACACGACCCCTTTGATTCTTGAAATGTCTTGCATTATTTGGTAATTGGTTGGCAAGTTGGTTGGTAAGTACCTATAAAAGCATAACTGTTGTATATGGATCCCATTTGGCACCTGTTCAACGATTCGCGCATATCTGAAGTCGACAGACCGTCGGATAGGTCATCCTTGATGATTTGACAGTTCATTACGGGATTTCGTGTAAGTGGAAATAGGGGTTTTTCTCTCTTCCAATGCGAATAAACATGACGAACTTTATTTGACATATGAGATCGCCCTAGCTTGATTGTACGTTCGAAACAAATCCAATTAAAACATTGCAGGTAGTTCCAATTTTCAGAAATATCGGCCGTGTAGAATGAAAAGCCAATCCGAAATTGAAGATAGAATCAACAAAGGGTGAATGTCTCAACAGTGAGAGATGATTTTCCTATACTAGTTCAGCAAAAAATAACTCACCCGTTTTGTTCACATTTGCGACATTCACCCTTTCGTTAATTCTAACTAGAATTATGTAAAGAAAACTGTGATGTTTCCGATCATTTAATACTCTTTAATTATGTTTTTGGCAATTAAATACAGCTTCTTGGAACGACATCGTTTTCGAATAGCCCCCTAATGAAAAACTTTCATTCGTATTTTTAATCTCATTTCTGTATAAAACTAGATAGCGTGCACATTTGACATATGACAGTTTTCACATTTGTCACCAACACTTCTATAAGATGAGAACTACACACATACATTGACAGTGTGGTTCACCCAGCTGCAAACTGGTGGCGCTGATGGCATACCACTTAGGCGTTATATATATGAAGAAATCAAAGAGTTGCATATCTATGTACTACAGCAAAGTTTCGTTAATTGGTGGTTCGTTAATTGGGCGGTTCGTTAATTGGGTGTTCGCTAATTGGGCTATCTGACAACTTGAATGTCAAAATTGTATGGAATTTTCGAGTTTAGAAATTTCTAACAACTGTCAGTCGGCCCAATTAGCGAATCAGCTGGAGTGCAATCGTGGCCCAATTAACGAATTCTGGCTGTATTAATAATCTAAGCCATTATTGATTACTTTGCCCTAACCTGAGAGAGATTCGCGAAGAGGAAAAATTCTAACGTCAAATGCAGCCAGTACGATCTGTCAAATGCAGCCAGTCGTTATCGTTGTCCCAAAATGGAAAAGTATTGTTAATTCTCATAAGTTTTCTGCCGGTGTTTTTGTGAAAAACACATTCGGAATTGAATTAGTCTTGTTTGTCTCAATTGTAAATTAACATTTTTGCAAAAACTGAAATTCCCGTGTGACAATTAACACCAAAATATGTTATTATAAAATGCACACTTCACATGTCCAATGAGATGTTCACGCACAAGTTTCATTTATTTGCCCGAAAATGAAAGCAAACGTAATAGGAAGAAGAAGAACAGCCAAGGCATAAGAAAAAGAAGACCGTCTCCGCGACTCTCTCTCAGGCCCTAACCATACCTGAATATATATATATATATATATATATATATATATATATATATATATATATATATATATATATATATATATATATATATATATATATATATATATATATATATATATATATATATATATATATATATATATATATATATATACCTTGCGACAGCTGTCAATATTTACCGCGCTTTTGTAAGCTTCTGTTGAGAATTAAACAAGTAATCGAAAGTACTACACGCGTTTTCCATTTCGATGCTGTACGAAATTGTCCCCGTTATTCTTTCGCGTTAGTTCCGGACCTGCAATTGGCCACCAAGTACAACAGTTAAAGTGACGACAAGGATGGTAGATCCGTTGCGGGATCCGGGTTTTCCCGGTCAAAATGCTGCTGCTGCCGTACCTGCTTCTGGTGTTCCTGCTGCTCGCGTAGCCGCTGCTATGCAATCTTCGTTTTTCATCGATCCGTTCGACCGGCACAAGATGAAATGGTCGAGATGGATGCGTTCGTATTGTTTGCCTTATGAGAAGAATCCAAACTTTTCATGCTGCTTCATTTTATGGGAGGCGAAATTTACGATATTTTGTGCGATAAACTTGCACCAAAAAAACCACACGAAAACGTACGCCGAAATTTTACGTGTGCTGGAGACACATTTCAACCCAGAGCCTTTGGAAATATTGGAGAATTTTCGTTTCAAGTGCAGGAAACAAGGTGACGAACGACCGGAAGAAAGTATTGACGAATACTTGATAGCGCTCCGAAAACGTGCAATTACATGCAATTTTGGAGGTTATCTTAACACTGCATTGCGAAACCAGATGGTTTTTGGACTGAAGAATGGAAAACTCCAGTCCCGATTGCTGGAGGTGCGAAATTTGACCCTTGAACGACCTCGTGAAATTGCGGTTTCGATGGAACTGTCCTATAAAGGCGAAAAGGAGATCCAGTCGAAACAAGGAAAGTCGGAGGTTAACCACAGAGAACAGACATCCATTCAGGAACAAATTTTTCGGGAATTCTTGGATAAAATTTCAAATTAAAATCACCTAATATGCTAGCACCACCACCACTATAGTTTCCCAACTGAATGATTCTTTTGATTTTCACACTGACAACTTTTGGCTCCTCTGGCGCTAGTATATATAGACTGTAAGCGTAATGGTAGCGCCAGGAGCTAGCTGTTGTGAGTTTAGTGTAGAATTTTATGCGCCTTTAGCGACATCATCACTATAGTTTCCCAACTAATTTGACATAAGTTTTATCCAAGTGGGAACCTTTTGCTTGGATGTCTGTTCTCTGTGGGTTAACCTAGTCGAAACTTCAAAGAGCAACGTTAAACCACAGAGAACAGACATCCAAGCAAAAGGTTCCCACTTGGATAAAACTTATGTCAAATTAGTTGGGAAACTATAGTGATGATGTCGCTAAAGGCGCATAAAATTCTACACTAAACTCACAACAGCTAGCTTCTGGCGCTACCATTACGCTTACAGTCTATATATACTACTGTGTTACCTGACTCACTGCGAAATGCGTTGTATTCGCGGGATCATGTTGGTTCGAATGGTTTCGAAAAATATCGCCCTTGTATCGAAAATATCGTTAATTTTGATCACTAAAAATAACGTACTTAAACATCATATTTCATGTGCCAGTAGTACGCAATAATTGTATTATGAAACTGAATTGTTATTTATGCAACTTTTTACAAATTAAATGCAGTAACAAAAGCACAACTTATAAAAAATCGTTTGTTATCGATATTAACTGAATATGCGTTATAAACGAATAAAACGTATAGTTACGTTTTATTTCAATAATACGCATATTCGCAGTGAGTCAGGTAAAACAGTAGCGCCAGAGGAGCCAAAGGTTGTCAGTGTGCAAATCAAAAGAATCATTTAGTTGGAAAACTATAGTGGTGGTGGTGCTAGCATATTAGGTGATTTTAATTTGAAATTTTATCCAAGAATTCCCGAAAAATTTGTTCCTGAATGGATGTCTGTTCTCTGTGGTTAAACTGCAGGTAAAAAGTACAAATAAAAATACGAAAAATAAAGATAGTGCTGGGTCAGGGAAAAAAGGGGAATGCTATCGATGCGGCAACACTTTTCATTTTGCCAACAAGTGCCCGTATATTCGTACCGTTTGCAACTATTGTAAATTGGTTGGACACCTACAAAAAGTGTGCTTAAAAGCAAAAAAGGAAAGAAAATCGAAACCAGAGACTCATCTACTTCTTTTTTTTTATTTATTTATTTATTTATTTATTTATTTATTTATTCCCTAACATCATCGGACTACTTGGTCTACATGATAAATTCACTTTACATTAAATTACGCAAACGACACTTAAAAACTTCACAACTAATCGAAAAATCAAACAGATGATACACATTGTTAAAACAAACACACATTGCACGAATAGGTTCGTTTTGTCCATACATTGTCCGATGATAGGGCAGGCGTAGAAAATCTGTTGAACGCAGAAATCTTGATGTAGCAGTGATGCTTAATTTCGCCAAGATGTTCGGAGCATCAATTTCACCACAAAGCAGCTTCGCAATAAACATTGCTCGCAAGTCTCTTCTCCTTTTCGCCAAAGTTTCCATGTCCAGAAGCTTGCAACGGTCTTCGTATGGGGGAAGTTCGAGTGGATTGACCCACGGTAAACGCCTTAAGGCATACCGTATAAATTTTCGTTGTATGGCCTCAATTCTATTGGACCAGATTGCGGTGTAGGGGCTCCAAACTACTGCAGCTGTTTCCAGTATCGAGCGCACTAACGCATAGTATAGTGCTCTCAGGCAATAAGGGTCTCGAAACTCTTTGGCAACTCGCATGATGAAGCCAAGATTACGATACGCTTTACTGATTACGTGACTATAGTGCACCTGAAACGTTAGCTTGGCATCCAAAAAAACTCCCAGATCCTTCACAAGATACTCCCGTTGAATTGGTTGACTGTTTATCAGGTAACGATGCTCAATTGGAGATTTCCGTCTGGTGAAACTTACTACTGAACACTTTGCGACACTAATGTTAAGCCTGTTGTTGAAGCACCAACTCGAAAAAATATTAATGAGCTTTTGCAGATCTTCGCAATCAGCAGCTGAACGGATAACCTTGAATAGCTTAAGATCATCAGCATACACAATTTTACACCCTGAAGGAAGTGCTGAACAAACATCGTTAAAGTACAACGAGAAAAGGAGCGGTCCAAGGTTACTTCCTTGTGGGACGCCAGATGTGCTTTGAAAACTCTGAGACTCAGTATGGCCAAGCTTTACAGAAAGATGAGGGTCGCACAGGAAAGATTCGAGCCAGTGAACAAACGGCTCCGATGCACCTAAGCGCTGCACTTTAGCGAGAAGTATAGAATGGTCAACGCGATCAAAAGCTGCTTTGATGTCGGTATACACTGTGTCAATTTGAGCACCATGTTCCATGTACTGGAGACAGAAAGAACAGAACTCGACAAGATTAGTGTTGATCGAACGGCCAGGGTAAAATCCATGCTGGTCTGTACTGATATAATGCGCGACACTACGCTGTAAATAATCACCGATAAGGATCTCAAATAATTTTGAGCAGGCACAGAGCGACGTGATTCCCCTGTAATTTGAAACGTCGCTTTTGTTTCCTTTCTTAAACACCGGAAAGATATACGATTTTTTCCAGCTGTCGGGAAATTTCTGCTGAACTAGTGATCGGTTGAAAATTAGTTGTAATGGTTTCGATAAAGCGGCAGCGCATTCCTTTAACACAGTAGAAGGTATCCCGTCAGGACCTGGCGATGCTGATGATTTTAGCTTCTTCATGGCTGACATCACCTCGTTCACAGTAAAACTGGTAGGGCTTATATCACAAATGTTTTCAGGAACGAACTTCAAGGATTCCGAAGTCAGCTGGCTTGAAACACCGTTGACGAAGACGCTTGAGAACTGCTCAGCAAAGAGATTGCATGTAGTTTCGGGTGAACTAGACAAGGAATCTCCAAGAAACATGTGAACAGGCAAACCATTTTCATTCCGTTTTTCTTTTACGAACGACCAAAACCGCTTCGGATTCTGTCTAAGTTCGTTCTGCTTCCGTTGTACGTGACGAGAATAGAGATAGCGGTTATAACTTCTATACCGTTTGCTGGCATTAATAAATGCACGCTTGCTAGGACTATCACGAGCTTGGTTGTACTTTCTCAATGCAGCAGCCCGCTTACGTTTCAGCGCACGAAGACGAGGACTAGACCATAGCGGTTTCAACCGTACTTTTGGTTTAGGTACGTATTGACGAAAGAGTGACAAGAGTGTTTGACTAAAAAAACGTACAGCTTCATTCACATCGCCATGCTCCAAACAGGACCAGTCAATTAGTTGCAATGACTGGGTCAGACCAGTAAAATTTGCTCTATTAAAATCGAATGCATTTTCAGCAGGTGCATTCGTGAATCTTACTACGGTAGGACATTGAAGATTGACTAGAACAGGAGGGTGAAATGGATCCACACTAACTAGGGCTTCAGGTGCTCGAAGGACTTCACATCGACTAATCGCATTATTATCAACAAAAATCAAATCCAAAGTACGGTTCAATGAGTTTGTCACAGAGTTCATTTGTTTCATATCTAGCATAGCCATTCCGTCGACGAGTGCTGAATTGGCGGGGGTGAATGTAGATTCCACAGGATCAATAAAGACATGCCCTGACTGGCTACGCTTCCACTTAAGCCCAGGTTGGTTGAAATCACCAAACAGAAGGTGAAAATCATGCGGATGTAACTTTTCGGACACAGCTAACGTAGAGTTGATCTGCTTTTCAATTTTGCTTACTGAAGTCGAGTCCTCAGGGGGAAGATATACCACGCCAATGCAAATAGTACGCGATCCACTGTCAATATTCACCCAAAGCTGTTCAATAATGTTGTCCACATTAACCGAAGACGCTATCGAACTGAGACGGTTGGATACTGCTATCAACACACCTCCTCCTCGTGTTTTTCCGGTCGTTGTTGAGTCGCGATCATTTCGGTAAACATTGAATTCATTACCGAACAGCTGCGATGAACGGAATTGATCATTCAGCCAAGTTTCGGTCAAAACCACTACATCGAGCTCCGCGTCCGATACGGAAAGGAACAGCTCGTCAACCTTCGATCGGAGTCCTCTGACGTTCTGGTAGCAGATGCTTATGCCATTGACGTTAGCAGTATTCTGAAACGTTGATGCGTTTGAGTGTGGTGCAGTATCGAATGCTTCGGCAGAACATATACTATTTAAGTTACCTGACAGAACAGGGCTCTCTGTATCCAAATACTCTGTTGCTTCACGGTGAAAATTCGCTGAATCGTACACGTTGCAGTTTATCTACTGAAAGAGGCTGGGCCGGATGGTGTCCAGTGTACGTTGGATGAGTTATGCAAGTTAGAGGCGATTTGTAAGCCGTCAGTCTCAAAGTTCTGGTTAGAGGGTAAAGTTAACAGTGCTACTATTTGTTTTGAAATCGACACTGGTGCTCCCGTTATGATAGTGAGTGTTGAAGATAAACAAAGATTCTTCCCTAACGCGATGCTGCTACCATCTGATATGAAGCTGGTTAGTTTTTGCAATACCAGAGTCAATATCGAAGGGATGCTGAAGGTGACCGTACATTACCGTGCTAAAAAGTATTTGCTGCCACTCTTCGTGTCAACCGTGAGGAAGCAACCGCTTCTGGGACGTCAGTGGATGAGGGAGATACGTATCGATTTAAATGATGTTGCTTACGCTGATGTCCATGCTGTTTCTGCTGCTGATGTGCCACCGAAAATTACGAATGCTGCTGTTAGATCGCTGGTTGAGAGGTATGCAAATCTGTATGATCCGTCGAACGGGAAGATTAAGGGTTTATCTGCAAAGCTGGTACTGAAAGCAAATACGGATCCAGTGTACATTAAAGCGAGACCAGTATCTTTTTCTCTACGAGAAGCAGTCGAAGCCGAACTCGACATCTTAGTGCAGAACGGTGTATTGCGAAAGGTTAACCATAGTGCGTGGGCCACACCAATACCAAAGTCCAACAATAAAGTAAGATTGTGTGGTGATTACAAAATCACAGTTAACCCAAATTTAAAGGTTGACTCTCATCCGTTGCCTACGATAGAGGAGTTGTTCGCTAACGTCGCCGGGGGTGAAAAATTTACAAAAATCGACCTGACTCAAGCTTACTTACAGCTAGAGGTTGATGAATGTGACAGGGAGGTATTGACCCTTAGCACAGAGAACAGACATCCAAGCGAAAGGTCCCCACTTGGATAAAACTTATGTCAAATTAGTTGGGAAACTATAGTGATGGTGTCGCTAAAGGCGCATGAAATTCTACACTAAACTCACAACAGCTAGCTTCTGGCGCTAGCATAACGCATATAGTCCATATATACTAGCGTCAGAGGAGCCAAAGGTTGTCAGTGTGCAAATCAAATGAATCATTTAGTTGGGAAACTATAGTGGTGGTGTCGCTAGCATATTAGGTGATTTTAATTTGAAATTTTATCCAAAAATTTGTTCCTGAATGGATGTCTGTTCTCTGTGCCCTTAGTACGCACAAGGGTTTGTACCAACCTACGAGGCTTATGTATGGAATAGCGTCTGCACCTGCCATCTGGCAGCGTCTTATGGAGCAAGTACTTAATGGAATCCAAGGTGTTACTGTTTCTTTGGACGATATCCGTGTCACTAGTCCAAACGATATCATCTATTTGCAAAGGCTTGAGGAAGTCTTAAAGCGCTTGAGTTCCTACAACATGCGGATCAATCTGGACAAATGCACATTTTTACCTTTGTTATACTATATTACCTTTGTTATACTATAACAAAGGTTTAAAAATTGGTCGAAAAACACGAAATTGATGCGAGGCCCGGAGGGCCAAGTCACATATACCAATCGATAGGGTTCGACGATTTGAGCAATGTCTGTGTGTGTGTGTATGTATGTAATGATTTTTTCTATCGCCTGTTTCTCAGAGATGGCTGAACCGAATGGTTCGCTATTACTTTTGTTTGAAAGGTGTTATTGTCTAGTAGATCACTATTGAGCTGTTTCGTGATATGACGTTTCGTTTAAAAGTTATAGGCAAAAATGTGAAAAATACGTTACACGGGTTTCTTCGGAACTACATGACCGATTTCAACGATCTTAGTATCAAATGAAAGCCCTTATTAAAGCTAAATTGTTCAGGAATTTTTAATTGAAAACAAACAAGTAGTTTTAAAGTTATGCTTAAAAAACCAGTTTTGACAAGGTAATAATTATCGCCTGTTTCTTAGAGATGGCCAAACCGATTTATGCGCTATTAGCCTCATTTGAAAGATAATATATCCTAATAGATCACTATTGAATGGTTTTTTGATTGGACGTTTAATTTGAAAGTTATGAGCAACCGTATACACCACACCAAAATTAACAATAATTTATAATGATTATAACCACTGACGAACTGATATGACACATAGAAGAACATCCTTTAAAAACCATCGTCCTACACATTTTGCTTTCACACTAGCACCCTCTGTTATGCATGTTGCGGAGTAGCTTGCATTTGCAGGATTTTATGCTGTAAGGTTGATACATTTGTATGGTTTTATACTGAAAACTCGAAGCAACACTCGCGCGCAGCGGTGTGGCCATGTTGCGAAACATGCTTTTTTTAAAAATAAGTGGTTTTTGATTGGACGATGGAATTAACGCGAGTGTCTCGTCTGTTTGTCTGTGTTATAACCAAGATAATTTACCTAATTTCAATTATTTTAATATCAAACGAGAGGTTTTGACACTACGAATATATATGCAAAATTGCATAAGAATTGGTTTTACCGGTTAAAAGATATTAACCCTCGAACACTCGCGCCAACTCTTGTAACACAGTTACTCGCGCGCACAATAGCCCCAAACCAAAGAAAACGTGTGCACTAGAGTTTTGACTAGGAAAACTTGGTTTTAGGTTTATCGAACCTTTGGAAGAGTTTCTTGAAATTGGGAGCTCTATCGTCTGGTGGAATTTAAATTTTGATTAATCCCCCTTAAAGTGAAATAAAAAAATTATTTTTCTTCAGTGTCAATATAACACATTGATGTGTTCTGCAAAGTTATAGAGCATATTATTACAAGAAATTTTGCTAAAGACAGTAACCTTCTATCTCTGCAGCGAAAATAGAAATATCTTATTTATTGTTTATGAATTTGTAAAATCAGTTTTTCTATTTTTGCTCTTTTTGTAATTCTTGTATGACTTTTTCATGTACTACAAATTTGTACAAATAGTAAAAATACACAACTTTAGGTACACACAGGTTATACCTCTATGTTTGCTTGTTTAGGATCTGTGGAACTTTGATTGTAAAAAATACCCTAATTTTGACTCCGCATTACTCGACTACCAGCAGACGGATGCATTTTAAACATTTTACATTTGCTGATAGTTTTGCTGCATAAACTTTCCCAACAATTTAAATTATTAATGCATTGAATAATTATGATATTTTGCTCACAATATGTTTGTTGAAGAATATACGTTAGTTAAACAACGATTTGTAATTTTATAACAATATGGCGCTCCCTCCCAGTTGGTCTCGAGGTATGATGCTGGCCTAATAAGCCAGTCGTCGTATGTTCGAATCTTGGCTGGGAGAGGCTGTTGGAATCAATAGGATCGTAGCAATTGGCCCTGCAATTGTCCTATATTCTAACAGCTGGCTGCGAAGTCTGTCGTTTAAAAACAGAAGGTCAAGTTTCGATAACGAAATGTAGCACCTAGGCTTTGCTTCGCTTTGCTTTAACAATATAGCGTTGAAAAACCTACACGTGTTTTATAAAATACAACAGCGTGAGTTAATAAAAATTGATGAAAATTATTCAAGAAAACTCTATTGATGGGAACTAGGAAACTATGCATAGTTCAAAAACCTATAAACTAGACCTTTACTAGACAATGTATATGCTAAAGGGTAAGATTTCCACTTACAACTTACTTTTATTCGCACTTACTTAGATTAATAACAACTTACTTATCCTTACTCGGCAATTTCATGAAAAAAGGATCTATCAAAATATAAAAGTGTTCCTATTTTGTTCGAATTTTGTAAACTTATTCAATTTTCATAAATTTTATGTAAACCAACGCACTACGCAACGATAACCAATAGATGAATTATGTTCCGAAGACGTGTCGATTTCTATCTCAAATAGCAAGTAAGACCGTATAACAAAAGTTCCTTTCACCACTAGGTGTTGTTCGTGTAATTATTGTTAAAATAAAAACATTTTTTCGTTGAAAAATATTTTTTCATAAAAATATGGCGGAATATGATGTTACATTGATTGTATTTGTTTGGTTACATTTTATTTAAAAATTTGCCGTAATCAACATGATGCAACATCATGTGACATTATTGTTTAGCAATGACAGTATAATAACACGATGTTGCGATGAAGTTTCATGTTACTAGATATAGACTAATATATTTGTGACAGCCAGTATAAGTATTGGATAACCTGAATCTAACGTATTAATAACATGAAGTTGCTTATTTGTTGCGTGTTTCAATACTGTAACCGGTGAAGTTTTTTGCAATTTAAGCAAGACTAAATAGCAACATGGAAGATGTTGCAAGTGCCGCTTGGGCAGCCACGTAGCCAGAAGGGGGGGCCGGGGGCCCAATTTTGATTTTAACTGTTTTATGTGCATATTTTTTCGTTTAGAACCACAATACATTAAATTTATTTTAATATATTATAGTTATAACCAATAAGATATGCATATAATGTATTAGGAGCCAAGATAGGACTCCTGGCCCCCACCTCAGGCTACGTGGTTGGAGACCACGTACCGAAAAATACTATGGGCTCAACATTCCTAAAGATAAAAGCCTTCTGAAAATGCAAAACAAACAAGTTTTTCGATTTTCCAGTGAGGGTCCCCCTTCAGTTTCTGAATTTAGCTAAAGTACAACATATGACATCTTCAAGTACTCAAAACTGCAAAAGTAGCTCATTTGTTGACATATAAAGTGTCCAGGGTTACATTGGCCACAGCTGGACACATTCTAGGAACGTTCCGAATACATCCAGGAAAACGGACAGTTGCTCACTTAAACTAAGCTCCAGAATGTCACCCCGCTATTAACTCAAAATAACAAATTAAACAAATAAAAAGAAGACATTTTTTGATTGCTTTGGAATATTATACAAATTTATCAGTATATTACATAGACATACATATGTATTGAAATTCTTGGTACACTACGATCCTTCACTACCGCTTGTGTTGGCCGCCGATGCATCACCTTACGGTGTCGGTGCAGTACTCAGTCACATCTACCATGATGGTTCCGAACGGCCAATTCAATTCACATCTCAGATATTGAATGCTACACAGCAAGCCTACAAGCAGGGATGCCACATATAATTCTGTGTTTTTTGTTGGAAAAATCTGACAATCTGTACGGCGAGGAAAAATATCTGTGCAAAAATCTGTCCAATGCAAAACAATGAGAGCGAAAGAGATAGAGAGTCATTTTGCTGACTATTTCCGTCTCTTTCACTCTCATGTAAAAGCTCAAAAATCTGTTTAATCTGTGTAATTTAGCGAAAATCTGTATTGTATGCATACAGATTCTGTACAGGCGATTTCTTTCAAATATCTGTTAAACACAGAATAATCTGTGCATGTGGCAACCCTGCCTACAAGCAAGTAGATCGGTAGGCTTACGCGATCATTTTCAGAGTTCGCAAATTTTATCAGTACCTATATGCAGGCTTGGTATACACTTTTCGCTTTGATTTTGCTCTTTTGATTACTGCACCTCAGCGAAACAGAATTCGAAAAAGTGGTGTATGGGGCATTTGTGGAGCTGGTAATTATCTATAATATTGCTGAAGAAAGTAAAGCTTTATCTTTAGTATTTACGCCGCTGTAGGGCTGCAATGCCGTTGGTAGCCAAAAGAGCGCACTTTTTGCTACCAACGGGGTAGCAGCCTTACAGCGTCACAAATACAAAAGATAGAGCTTTACTTTCTTCAGTAATATTATAGATAGCTACTAGCTTTATACATGTCCCATACACCTCTTTTTCAAATTCTGCTTCGCTGAGGTGCAGTAATCAAAAGAGCAAAATCGAAGCGAAAAATGTATGCCAAGCCTGCCTATATGGAAGACGATTTACTTTGATCACGGATAACGAGCCAGTCAAGCAAATCTTTTCCGATACCAAGGGCCTGCCGAAGATGCCTGCACTAAGAATGCTATGCTACGTTTTTGCAATCGTTTAGTTACAGCATCCAGTTTAGAGATATGCTACGAGTAAACACTGCAATGCTGATGCATTCTCAAGATTACCGTTGAAAAACAAACCGCTAGAAAATGTTGTTGAGGAAACAGATCTGCTCGAGATCAATATCAATACTGACCGTGGAGGAGTTGTCGGAAGCTACAGTTGCGGATCAGACCGTTGAATTGTTGGTTCAAGGATTGCGTAATGGGAACACCGTTGATCCAAGGAATCGATTCGGAATTGATCAAACGGAATTTACACTTCAACAAAACTGTGTTATGCGTGGAATACGGGTGTACGTTCCACCGAGTCTTCGAGCAAAAGTTCTGGCTGAGCTGCACTCTACCCATTTCGGCACTAGCAGATTAAAATCGTTAGCACGAGGATACGTATGGTGGGAAGGTATCGATAAGGACATCGAGAATTTGGTGCGGAATTGTTGCTCCTGCCAGTCTTCACGACCTGAACCTGCCAAAGTACCAACACATTGTTGGGAAACTCCATGGAAGCCGTTCGAACGAGTTCATGTGGATTTTGCTGGGCCGTTTCTCAATACCTATTTCATCGTGTTGGTGGATGCATATACAAAATGGCCAAAGGTGCGGATATTGAACGATATCACTACAGCTACAACAATCAAAGTTTGCCGTGAATATTTTGCTACGTACGGTATACCGGCGGTGCTTGTCAGTGACCAGAGCCCCCAGTTCACCTCTGACGAGTTCCAACGATTTCTTAAGATGAATGGGGTTTACCACAAAATGGGTGCACCGTATCATCATGCAACGAACGGGCAAGCAGAACGGTTCATTCAAACGCTTAAAGCAAAACTAAAGAGTTTGAAGTGCAATAGAACGACCATAGTTGGAGCTCAGCTTCCAAATTGAGTGGATGTGTTCGCTTATCACGGAAGTCGTTTACGAGCTTAATTTTTTTCGCTTAAAGTTTCTTTTAATATCTTGGCACCGCCGGGCCAGGAAACGGCGATAGACATTCGAAGATGAGGCGTCGCGAAAATACTTTTCGCATTGAGTATGCAGATGTACCAAAAAAACCGTCCTTCGAAGAACTACACGAGTTTATCGGAACAGTGCTTGGTATGACTCATGAAGAGGTGAAACGAATTCAATGCAGCAGAACTATGGGCTGTGCATTCATTACGGCCAGCGATCTTGCGGTTGCGCAGAGAGTGGTAGAACAACACGACGACAAACACGACATCGAATCCGATGGCAAGTTATATAGACTAAGGCTGAAAATGGAGGACGGTGCTGTAGAGGTAAAGCTTTACGACCTTTCTATAGACATCACTGATACCCAAATCGAAGAATATCTGCGTGAGTACGGCGAAGTGCTTTCGATTTACGAACAGATGTGGGGAGAGAACTATCGCTTCGGTGGATACCCGACTGGAGTTCGAATTGCCAAAATGATAGTGAAACACAACATTCCATCATATATCACGATCGACGGAGAAACAACAAATGTATCTTACTATAACCAGAAACTCACATGTCGTCACTGTGGCGAATTCGTACATTCTGGTATCACATGCATTCAAAACAAAAAGTTGTTGGTCCAAAACTTCTCAGTAGATCCTAATGCGAAAACGTATGCGAACGTGGCACGGCTAACGACGAGGCCGAAAATAGTTAAGAGGCAGACAAACACATCGAAACAGTTGAGTGAACCGAAGCAAGCGAATGATTCCCGTATACCTACGGATACAGGCACATGCCTGAGCCCGTGGTCCTGGCAAATCGTAAGCAAGAATACTTTTAAAACCCCTACACCTCTACCCTCGACGTCAGCACAGGCAGGCTTCGGGTACTACAAACAAGCAGACAGCCGAACCAGTAGTTCACAAACAACTTCACGTTTCCGATAATCAACCCTTGGTAGAAAACGAAAGTTTGTCATCCCTCCACAAATAAGACGACATGGAAACAGACGATTCTACATCCTCATCATGCAGCAGACGTACACGACGATCGACCAAGAAGTTACGTACTAATGACGTCGACAGAATGGTGGGAGACGAAACTCTTTCGTAATGGATCTCTGTAGTTACAACATTACTTCAATTAATATAAACACAATCACAAACTCGACAAAACTTGACGCGCTGCGTACTTTCCTTAGAACCATGGAATTAAACATTATTTTTCTGCAAGAGATTCAAAACCAGCAACTATCTCTTCCTGGATACACTGTTATTTGCAATGTAGACCACACTAGGAGGGGGACAGCAATAGCCCTCAAAGAATACATACAATTCAGCAACGTCGAAAAGAGTTTAGACAGCCGTTTAATCACACTACGCGTACACAACACCACTCTAGCCTGTGTTTATGCGCCCTCAGGATCTGCTGCTCGACCCGAGAGAGAGCGCTTCTTCAACGAAACAATTGCTTTCTATCTTCGTCACCGTACCGACCATGTGATTCTCGGTGGAGATTTTAATTGTGTAATCCGCCAGTGCGACGCAACGGGATATAATATGAGCCCTTCTCTACAAGCAACTGTAAATCAACTTCAAATGTGTGATGCATGGGAGCAGTTAAAAGCCAGAGCCCTACCTATATAACACATAATTTGTCATCTAGACTCGATCGCTTCTACATCGACCGTGGACTGCGAGAGAAATTGAGAGACATCGGAACGCATGTATGCTCTTTTACGAATCATAAGGCCATTACAATGAGAATCGTTCTTCCATCCCTCGGGCGGCCAAACGGTAGAGGCTTCTGGTCACTTCGTCCCAATATTATAACAGCTGAAAACATTGAAGCGTTCGAAAATCGATGGCAGTACTGGACGCGCCAACGGCGCAATTACCAATCATGGATGCTATGGTGGCAGAGATACGCGAAACCACAAATTCTGAAATTTTTGCGGTGGAAATCAAAAGCTGCTTTCCTCGAATTCCATAATGAGCATCAGAAACTTTACACACAGCTAGACCAGGCCTATAATATCTAATACCAACACCCGGAGATGCTGCCTACCATCAACCGCCTAAAAGCCAAAATGCTGGCATTGTAGCGTAGATCAACTCAGATGTTCACACAAATTAACGAAACCTTCGTAGCAGGAGAGCCGCTCTCAACTTTTCAGCTTGGAGAACGTCGAAGGAAAAAGACAACGATAACTTGTCTACTAAACGATCGTGAAGAAATGTTAGAGAGTCCCGAACAAATCGAAGCCCATGTACTCCAATACTTCACCAGCTTATACACCGAGGCTACAAGCGAAAACCTCGTTGATGAAGCGTTTCAATGTGACAGAGTAATTCCGGAACGAGATGAGGCGAATGAAGCTTGTATGTGTGAAATTACTACTGCCGAAATCTACACTGCTATCAAATTTAGCGCTGCAAAAAAATCTCCCGGACCTGATGGAATTCCGAAAGAGTTTGACCTCCGTTGTTTTAACATTATACATAGGGAACTAAATCTAGTGCTTAACGAAGCACTACAATCAAATTTTCCAACGGAGTTCGTGGATGGAGTGATCGTACTTGTAAAAAAGAAAAGAGGCGACAATACCGTCCGATCGTACAGACCTATCTCTCTGTTAAATTACGACTACAAACTGTTAGCTAGAATTCTGAAAGTGAGACTCGAAAACGTCATGCGAGAGCATAATATAATAAGTAATGTGCAAAAGTGTGCAAATCCCGACGGTAACATCTTCCAAGCAACTCTTGCTCTCAAAGATCGCATAGCGCAGTTAATCAAAAATAAACAAAGAGCAAAGCTCATCTCGTTTGATCTCGAGCAAGCGTTCGATAGAGTTCGTCACTCTTTCCTTTATCGTACGATGCTCGCTCTCGGAATAAATGCTGATTTTGTCCAGCTACTAACACAAATTGCCAATGCATCATCATCACGCCTAATGATCAACGGACACCTATCGGCACCCTTTCGGATCCAACGATCGGTTAGACAAGGGGATCCCATGAGCATGCATCTCTTCGTCCTATACTTACATCCGTTACTCCGAGAACTCGAACGTATAAATGAAAGCGACCTGATCGTAGCCTACGCCGATGATATTACTGTCATCTCATCCTCACCTCAAAAAATCGCCGAAATGAGAGATTTTTTCTCACGATTCGGAGAAATATCTGGAGCAAAAATAAACTGGCAAAAAACGACATCTATAGATGTAGGATTCTCAGATGGTAACCCAATATCCATTCCCTGGCTACAGACGGTAAGCAAAGTGAAAGTCTTAGGTGTCTATTATTGTAACTCCATCAAAGAGATGATTAAAACGAACTGGGATGCTCTCGTTAGCCGTTTTTCTCAACATGCGTGGCTGCAATCACTACGGCTACTCACACTTCACCAGAAGGTAATAGGTCGTCAACACATTCATGACGTCCAAAATTTGGTTCCTATCGTCAATCCTGCCTCCTAACAGTGTACACATTGCAAAAATAACCGCCACTATCGGCACGTTTTTGTGGAGCAGAGCCCCTGCTCGGATACCGATTCAGCAGTTAGCACGGGATTACCAGAAAGGTGGCCTTAAATTGCAACTTCCAGCCCTAAAGTGTAAGGCACTACTTATCAGCAGACATGTTAGAGAAATCAATACGATGCCATACTACAACTCGATAATATTTCAAGACAATTCGCTGCCTATACCCCCTGATCTCCCGGACGCAAAAATGGTTTTCCAGCAGTTTTCCCAACTACCTGCACGGTTGCGACAATATCCTGTCACCAGTGTAATACATCAGCATTACGTTAGCTTAACGGAAAGTCCTAGAATAGAAAGAAAACACACAAATACTAATTGGATGGGATGCTGGAAAAACGTAGGTATCAAACAGCTTGGGTGTAGAGCTAAAACCCAGCTCTATATGTTTGTGAACGAGAAAATCGAACACCGCAGTCTTTTCACACGCATTGGACGCGCTGATGGAGCAAACTGTGTGCACTGTAATGCAACATATGAAACATTGCAACATAAATTTAGTGAATGTCGACGAGTTGTAGCAGCTTGGGATCTAATACGCCAAAAAATAAATACGTTTTTTCGAGGCTGGAGAAGCCTATCCTTCGCGGAGTTGAGCAGGCCACAACTGATAGGTATAGCTCGTCGCGATAAAATCCAAATACTAAAACTATTTAACAATTATATTTCCTATATTAGCCAACATGACGGTGTAATTAATTTCTTTTTGAACACTGAAGAGTAAAAACTTTATTATGTAATTAGTTTTACTATATTAATGACCAAATAAACTATACCTTATTATAATAAAAAAAAAACCATGCACGCCGAGTTGTGCAATATTCTACTCGCTTACAGGAAGACTGTACATCCTGCGACGGGCAAGTCGCCGTCAGCCATGCTGTTCAACAGACAAATACGATCCCGCCTGGACTTGCTGATACCGGATCCGACCGCAGTATCTAAGTAAGTTAAAGGCTCCCTGAGGGGGCGAGAGTTGCGGCGAGAGACTATCTTGACAAAGATAAGTGGAAGTTCGGAACCGTTTCCGAGAAACTTGGTAAAATGCACTACAACATACAACTTGACGATGGGCGATCTTGGAAGCGACACGATGATCAACTTAGGGAAGTCGGGCCGAGCTTGACAACACACACATTAGTAAATTCTGCTGAGTTTACACTTGCGGAAAACTTGAACGATGTACCATGGAGTGATCAGAGTACGTTTGGAAACGAGACACCTTGTACACCTTCACCCAGTCAGATGACCCGTGAACACCCTACACCACCATCACCTCTACCTGCGGAAAACAAGTTGGCCGAAACCGTGACTGTTTCGAAATCTGTTCAAGCAGGAATCGACAAAGAGGCACCAGCTGTGACGAACTACCAGCAGCCACCGAGAAGATCGGGAAGAGTAATACGACCACCAACGAAACTTGATTAATAATTTTATTATATTGTTAAATGAATACTGTTAGGGGGGAAGAGCTGTCATAACTTTGCTCTAACCATACCTGAATATATATATATATATACCTTGCGACAGCTGTCAATATTCCCCGCGCTTTTGTAAGCTTCTGTTGAGAATTAAACAAGTTATCGAAAGTACTACACGCGTTTTTCATGTCGATGTTGTACGAAATTGTCCCCGTTATTCTTCCGCGTTAGTTCCGGACCTACAATTGGCCACCAAATACAACAAGCATATTAGGTGATTTTAATTTGAAATTTTATCCAAGAATTCCCGAAAAACTTGTTCCTGAATGGATGTCCAATGCTCGAGGAGGACCTGCGAGTGCTCGGAGTTTTCGAACGACGAGTGCTAAGAACGATCTTCGGCGGCGTACAGGAGAACGGAGTATGGAGGCGGAGGATGAACCATGAACTCGCACAGCTCTATGGCGAACCCAGCATCCAGAAGGTGGCTAAAGCTGGACGGATACGATGGGCAGGGCATGTTGCAAGAATGCCGGACAACTACTCTGCAAAGATGGTGTTCGCCTCAAATCCGGTAGAAACCAGACGACCAGGAGCGCAGCGAGCAAGATGGTTACACCAGGTGAAGCGAGATCTGGCGGAGAGTACTCGGTGTCCGAGGAATTGGAGAGCGATAGCCCTTAACCGAGTTACATGGAGAAACTTTGTTCAACAGGCTTTGTCTTAGGACGGCAAGCCACCTAAGTAAGTAAGTAAGGTATCAGCCCCATAGCACCTTAAATATAAAAGATGAAACTATACTTTCTTCGACAATATTGTAGATAAAAATCAACTCTACAATTGGCCTATGCATCACTGTTTCGAATTTTATTTGACCGAGACGCTGTAGTCAAAAGAGCAAAAATAAAGTAAAAAGAGCAAATCAAGCCTGGTGACAGCCATTGTTATTTGGGGTACAATATCGAGGGGTCCATCTTAATGGGGGTACTGTCAAATTGTGTAGACTTAGATAAAAATGTTTTATTTTGATTGAAGTTATGGCTGTGTGAATTCCGTCAAAATTTTGCCTGTTCCGATCATTTTGTCTAACCTTTGATACATTACGGAGAATAAATCACTAATTTAGAGGCGGGCAAAACGGCTCTTTAGTGTGAACGGTTCTGAACCGTTCATTCGCTGCTGCGAACCGACTCAAATGAGCGGCTTATGGTTTACGTTTCATTTGTTCACCAAGCTGACAGTTCGGTAAATTACGATTCGCGAACCAAAATTCGTGTCACCTTCGAGTGCGTTTAAAGAACCACGGTTCTTTTCCAAGCGCCGTTCGTTTGAACGCTCTTCCTTGTGAACCGATTCATTTAAACCTAAAAATTCGAACCAATCTCTTCTACTCATGCAGGCTCAGCTGCAAAGCACAATATTTTTTCTGAAATAAATATTAATGTTTTATTTTGATATCCTACTGTTACAATAATTCTTATCTTTGTGTCAGGGCTATTTTTTCGGGTATACATCTGCAAATGTGTGTTGTTTACTGCACTGCAGCGACACTGGCATTCTATATATTTCCTGATTCTACTGGGTAACGTTTTCTAGAGCATGATTTATTACCAGCTTGTTTATATCATTCTCATTCATTCCAAAAGCACCATTTTAATATATGTAGCATGATTAAACACGCGAGTTTTAGACTTCATTGCATTCTAGATACAATTGTCGACAATCTAATCCTATCCGGCCGTTTCTTCCAGCTTCATATAAAACTTCAAAGGATTTGGTAGTCTGCCTTTCCATCATGTAGCTCGTCACGTAACTGAAAAAAAAAGATTTATTTTTGTGATTTCAATGAAGTAATTAATTGGGTGGAAGTGGATCCGGGAGTTTGGAATTTGATATGGTTGATAATATTCTATGACTTTTCCACATACAGAACTGTCCGTAGCTGAATGTGTGAAAATTATTTCCGACATATTCTGTCTTTTGCACTCTTTAACAAATCGCTATTCTGCTTCACGCAAACTCGAAACTAATGTAGGTGTCTCCACTGCGGCACCATCATAACGGATTGCAAACAGCTTCAGCCAGGGCCCTAGCTTATGTCAAAATTTTATCGTGAAAATGTGTGTGTGTGTGTGTGTGTGTGTGTGTGTGTGTGTGTGTGTGTGTGTGTGTGTGTGTGTGTGTGTGTGTGTGTGTGTGTGTGTGTGTGTGTGTGTGTGTGTGTGTGTGTGTGTGTGTGTGTGTGTGTGTGTGTGTTTTTTTTTTTTTAACGAGTAGGGAAATCTGCTATCAGACACCTGAGAAGACAACTCAGGGAGTGGGGTTTGGTATCCCGACCCCCTACTGGGGCGTGCGGATCCAGACCCACTAAAACCCTACTCGAGTCTCCAGCCTCAATCCCCCCTGGAACCATCTTATCGGTATTACTTCAGGGAGGGGCTATTGTGCTTAACGCACGCTCTTAGATAACTACTGGACTATGCTAGTTAGGCTGTTTATTCGCCGTTGATCGGCTTTCCAGCGGTTTTGTAGCTCAAGTACGATCTGGGTAGCAGCCGCATTGACCGCACCCCAGACGTCCGAGCTAGAACACATCCTTTGGACTAAGTTATCCGGAGTAGTGTCCTGTCCGCTAACTGCCATCATGTTGCTTCTCACGCCCGCGAAACGAAGGCATATGAAGAAAGCATGTTCTGCAGTTTCCTCAACGTCCGCGCATTCGGGACACTCGGGGGACTCCGCATGCCCAAATTTGTGCAGATACTGTCTAAAACAACCATGCCCTGACAGAATCTGTGTCAGGTGGAAGTTGACTTCGCCATGACGCCTGTTGACCCATCCGGATAGTTCCGGGATAAGTCTATGTGTCCACCGGCCTTTTGTGGAATCAGACCATGCCCGCTGCCATGTGATCATCGAGGCCGATCTTGTGGTACTCCGTATGCCTCTAGTTCCACGTTGGTTGAAGCACTCTACGTCCTCGCTGATGATGATACCAATAGGCATCATACCCGCTAAGACGCAGATTGTGTCATGTGAAACTGTGCGATACGCACTCGCCACTCTTAAGCACATGAGACGATAGGTGCTTTCCAGCTTGGCTAGATAGCTTTTGGTACCTAACGCCGATGACCACACCGGCCCGCCATACCTGAGTATGGACTGGACCACGTTGGCTAAAAGCCTTCGCTTGCTGCCACATACCGCAGAGCTATTAGACATCATACGAGGCAATGCCGAAATAGCTGTGAAAGCCTTCTTGCAGGTATAGTCGACGTGGCTCCCGAACTTGAGCTTGTCGTCGACCATGACTCCAAGGAGTTTTAAGAACCGCGTTGACGAAATAGTGCAGTCCCCGACACTGATATATGCTTGCTGCACCGACTTGCGGTTGTTCACCACGATAACCTCCGTTTTATGATGCGCTAGGTCCAGTTTCCTGGATCGCATCCAATCTTCAACAATGCTTATAGAGTGGGCAGCCGTCAACTCAACCTCTCTGATAGATTCACCGTAGACTTCCAAGGTGATATCGTCCGCAAAGCCGACAATCGCCACCCCTACCGGAAACTTTAGCTTCAACACCTCGTCATACATGACGTTCCACAACACCGGGCCCAGTATGGAACCTTGCGGAACCCCTGAGGTGATTGGAACGCATTTCTGACCCTCCTCCGTATTGTAGCATAGCACACGATTCTGGAAATAATTTTCCAGAATTCTGTACAGCGACACCGGCACTCGGACGTTCCGAAGCGAGCTGGCTATGGAGTCCCAGCTAGCGCTATTAAACGCATTTCTCACGTCGAGCGTGACAACTGCGCAATAACGAATACCTGTCCTCTTGGGCTGGATTGCCACCTCGGCTGTCTTAGTGACAGACAAGATGGCATCCACCGTAGATTTGCCTTTTCGGAAGCCGAATTGGTTCCTTGACAGACCGTTTGTACCCTCCGTGTACTGTACGAGTCTGTTAAGGATAACCCTCTCCAGCACCTTGCCGGCAGTATCGAGTAGACAGATCGGCCTATATGACGAGGGGACACCCGGAGGTTTTCCCGGCTTCGGCAATAGGACCAGGTTCTGTCGCTTCCATCTGTCCGGGAAGTGGCCAGCTTCCAGGCATCTATTCATTACTGCCCCGAATAATTCGGGAGCCTCTAAAATAGCCGCTTTAATGGCCATATTCGGGATACCGTCTGGCCCCGGTGCCTTGCTCACCTTTAGGGATTTAGCGATATCAATGAGTTCCTCGTTCGTAACCGTCACTTCCTCCCCGACCTCCAAATCGCCGTCGCTCACGTTACTTTGGATGTTCGGCTGGGAGGCTATGGTCTGAGATACTGGAACGTCGGCCGTGGGACGACTCAGCGGCCTGGGGCCAGGGCCTTAGCTAGTGGCGCGGAAAGAGGCCCTCGATGATCCGCTCCAGCATCTCTGGCGATTGCTCAGCGGGCGCCATCACACCCTTGGTCTTTGCCATTACGACTCTGTAGGCATCACCCCACGGGTTCGCATTGGCACTAGCACATAACCTTTCAAAGCAGTCTCGTTTACTAGCTTTTATCCCGCTCTTAAGCACTGCGTGTGCAGCAACAAGTGCTACTCGACATTCAGCCCTGCTTTCATCCGAACGAGCTCTTTGCATAATTCTCGCACGAAAGCACGCTCCGCGGAGTTCCGCAATTTCATCTGTCCACCAGTAAGCCGGTGACCTGCCATACCTAGGACGACCTTTCCTAGGCATGGTAGCGTCACATGCTCGCGACAGTACCTCAACCAAATGATCAGCGTTCGGATCGGGCATACCGCGATCACCGCACTCTCTCCGGATCGCTTCCACAAATACTTCGGGATCGAAGTATGATGTCTTCCATCCACGGGTGGTTGGAGTGTTGGCCCTACTCGCCGCCTGCCACCTCGTTATCTGACCGACACCATAGCGGACCGCCTGATGGTTACTGTGAGTGTAGCCATTATCTACCCTCCAGTCTCCTATCAGACCAGGACTGCCGAAAGTCACGTCGATGATAGACTCCGCACCGTTCCTACTGAAGGTACCTGTTTTGCCGACGTTGACCAGATCTACGTTAAGCTTTGCCAGAGCTTCAAGCAGAATCCGACCTCTATGGTTCGTGCGACGACTTCCCCACTCTACCGCCCAAGCGTTAAAGTCGCCCGCCACAACCACCGGCCTTAAACCAGTCAGCACAACTGATACTCGGTCTACCATCCGCGTAAACTGCTCGATAGACCAACTCGGCGGAGCATAACAACTGCAGTAGAACACTCCACCCACTTTGGCAACCGCAAATCCCTCGTCTGCAGTTGACACAACCTCCTGAACCGGGAACCTGCTTGTTGTCCATATAGCCGCCGTCGCAGACCTATCCGAGACCCAGTTGCCGTTTCCGGCAGGGACGCGATATGGATCCGAGACTATGGCAATGTCCATTGCTGACTCAGAAACTGCTTGGTGTAACAGCTGCTGAGCCGTGCTGCAGTGGTTCAGGTTGAGTTGTGTCACTTGCACTATGAACGTGGCTTAGTCGCCGGCACACCGGCCGGGCACCTTGGACATCCCGTTACGTGCTTTGCGTCCCGTTTACCGGTACAGATCAGGCACTTAGGAGGCTCCGCGCAGTCCTTTGCTTTATGGCCAGCACTGCCACATCTCCTGTACAACTGGCTCCTATCTGGCCCCTTGCAGTTCCAGGCTTTATGTCCGTGCTCGAAACACCGGAAGCAAGCTTCCGACTGCTTGGACACGCTCAGTGGGCATACCGACCACCCCACTTTTAGCCTAGCAGCTTTCAGGGCTTTGTCTCCGTCAGTCAGCGGAAGTCGTATGGTGGCTACCTGGGTCCCGGCCGGACCCTTGCGTAGGCGAACCGCCTCGGTTGCCACCACCACTCCACTTTGCTCTTTGAGAGCTTGTACGACCTCACGCACTTCGGTGATCTCGTCCAGGTTCTTAAGCTGGAGAGTCACTTCTGGTGTGAGAGCACGTGCCTTCACTCCGTCCCCGAGCACTCCTTCCGCTATGGGCTTGTATGCGGAACTCTTCTTTGTGGCGTCCTTCTTTAACTCGAGGAACATATCGCCCGTGCGTGAGCGGCGGATGCTCCGTACGTCCGCGGCCAGATCCTTGAGTAGGGCGTCTCCTCTCATGGCCTTCAGAACCTCCGAGTATTTCGACCCGTCGGTTTTCAGGATAAGAGCGTCGCCCTTCTTCGCTCGCTTTCTTGCCGGTTTAGGTGGAGCAGTTTTTTTACTGGAGCCTCCTCCGCCTTTTCTCTTGGCCCTAACCTCGGTCCACGGGCCACCTGTCTTGGAGCTTCCCGCTGGTTCATCGGTTAGCTCTGCCAACCCGCTAGCCTGAGGGCTTTTACCGATCAGGCGTTTTTTCGGTCCGCAGGGGTGCTATCCCCCGGGGACTGTCTCGGGCGCTTGGCGGATGCCTTACCGCTGCTGGTAGCGCTTTCCGTAGCCTCCTGGGCCGCGTTACGACACTCCGTCAACGGGCAAGCGTCCGTTTGTACTGCCTTCGACGCCTTCACGGTCACCTTCTTAGCCTCTCCTGCACGCGCCACGAGGTCGTTGTGCGTTTTGGTCGCTGCATTCAAGGTTCTCCGAAGCATGAGCAAGCTCTGCTTCAGGTCCTTGGAGAAATTGCCGCGACCTGACGTAAACTCGATTATTACATCGAGCTGCTGTGACGCTGCTACCACTTTAGGTACAGCGTCTCTATTTTTCTCCATCGCCCTGATAAGCGCTGGGCCGTTCATCGCTGTGTCCGGCGTGGTAGGCATACCGCTGCCTTTGCCACCTACACTAGCGCTCCTAGTTGCATACTTCTCCACCCTTGGTGGAGAACGCTGGATGCCTCCTCTAGCGAACGGGTTTTCCACCGTATCCACACTTGTTGTATTTTTGATTTTGTCTTCCATAAGAATCCCACGAGTTGAGGGAAAAGAAAAGTCCGCCACATCAGAGCCCCTCATGATGCGGTAAGGGCTGATTACTGTGGAGGGCGCTCTGGTACTCCACAGGCTCCGTTTGGGGCTGAGTATTTATAGAACCCCCCCCTACCATTCATCCCTCGGCACGGGTCGCATGACACCTTGGATTAGGGATTTATCCATTCATGTTTTTACTTTTAGCCATGGATAATAGCTATTAAAACCATCCTCCTTTGGGGGCTTTGGACCCTCTGCTCAGGTTCTCGGTATTTTCAGGTTCATCGAACATGCTTCTACCGAGATCCGTCATTTGCAGGCGGAGAGTTTACACTCAGCCTTCGCATGAGGAGCGTATCCCGGATGGTACCACGAGGAGGTAGAGATAGGAGTTGCTAAATAAGAGGCTGTGGAACTTCGTGATAGTTCTGGAGCGCATTATTCAACCATTTACCATCCGTGTGTGTGTGTGTGTGTGTGTGTGTGTGTGTGTGTGTGTGTGTGTGTGTGTGTGTGTGTGTGTGTGTGTGTGTGTGTGTGTGTGTGTGTGTGTGTGTGTGTGTGTGTGTGTGTGTGTGTGTGTGTGTGTGTGTGTGTGTGTGTGTGTGTGTGTGTGTGTGTGTGTGTGTGTGTGTGTGTGTGTGTGTGTGTGTGTGTGTGTGTGTGTGTGTGTGTGTGTGTGTGTGTGTGTGTGTGTGTGTGTGTGTGTGTGTGTGTGTGTGTGTGTGTGTGTGTGTGTGTGTGTGTGTGTGTGTGTGTGTGTGTGTGTGTGTGTGTGTGTCTTAAAGATAAAATACCTCCCGATGAGCAGTCGGGGATTTATCAGATTCCATGCAAAGATTGCCCGGCCGTCTACAAAGGTCAAACACGTCGCAAGTTCAAAACTCGCCTAAAGGAACATATGAAAGCAGTGGAACACAACAGAACGTGTGATTCTAGTGTTGCATCACATAGTGGTAACCAGGTACATAAAATCGATTGGGAGAGTGCTAAATTAATTAAAACTCTGAAGAAGGTTTCATTGCTTAATGCTTGGGAATCAATGTTCATTTCCAATGCAGCGAAACCGCTTATGAATGATGATGACGCACCAATAATCTCGCCTCTCTTCAATCTTATAAGAAAAAATTTAGCTGTGACATCTTTCTCACTCTCTCTACGACGCACATAGGAGTATTTGACCCAAAAAGTTGGCCATAAGTCCGAAATATGCAATGCATGATTTTTATTTATATGTAGTATCTGTAATCTCAGCGTAGTCTACTAGTCACGCTAGTATGATTTTGAACTGAATTCATGCTTTTCTTCGCTCAGCAAACTGCCTATTTAGAACGCCATTCGGCAGTAAATTTTTTCGCTTTTAAAATGCGTTCTTTCGCTCGTTGGTGCAAAAACCTAAAAATCCGAGTGAAATAGTGTCTATTCACCATGGGTAAGTATTTATCAGCAAAGAAGAATGTTTTTTAATAGTTTTCATGTATAATTGCATAAAATAAATGAATGTCTTCGATGCGAATAGTGATTACGAAAATTACCCCAAAAATAGTGGTAAGATCTTGATACTTTAATCAATGTTTTAGTAACCTTCCGAGCATGTCCCGGCAAAATTTCAATCACCATCAGATAGGTCAAACATCACAGAATGTAGTGGAATCGAAAAATCTTCCGCATGGTTCCGCTTTGTCGTTTTTTAGACATTTAATTTTTTTAAGGTAGGAGTCGTGCGGGTAAGACCGGCACAGGGGATAAGACCAGCACCCATAGATTTTTACTAGAATGCATTAATCAATTGTGTTATTAAACACTCAACATATTTGTATTCTTTATTACAGATGTTTTAAAACAGATCTTACTAAATCGTCAAATATCAAAATAATAAATAAAATAAACGCGAGTGTCGCTGTTGCGCAGCCCGTTGCAACTTTTCGCGAGTAGGTTTTAAGGTTTATTTCTCAGAAGAAGTTTCAAACTAAATTTTAAGTTTTTATATATTCTAGCTAGTATGGTTTTTCATCAGTGAGATTTAAGTAGGAATATGATTAATAAATGTATAAAAATCGTCTTCTTAAAAAACGTGCTATGGGAGTAAGACCGGCACCTTTCAAACGGGGTAAGAAAGGCACACTTGCAGGTCGCCGGCAACAGTCAAATTCTGCGTTTGTCTCGCCCTGAATCATTTCACACACTCGTTCAAAGTCATTTATAGAGAAAAAGATGTTATTCAATGTTACGGATAACCCTCATTATGGTTACCGTACATGTACCGTATTAATGACTATCGTCCGATCAACAAATCAGTAAACTGACCACACAAACAATGAGCAACATACACTCACGCTTCATAGCATCGCTGAATATACGAATATCGTGAGCAACGCAAAAGCGTAAATTACTGCTTTCTGCTGCTTG
Source organism: Sabethes cyaneus (assembly GCF_943734655.1). NCBI lineage: Eukaryota > Metazoa > Arthropoda > Insecta > Diptera > Culicidae > Sabethes > Sabethes cyaneus. Next base: position 122,827,352 of record NC_071354.1, read on the forward strand.
TAAAGCCACTAACACTACTTAAACTATTCCCTTTTCGTGGTAATATTATTTTGAATACTTTCCGGCGTCCCCGGGCATTCTTTATCCGATAAATCGAACACACTCAATGTTCAATATTCAATTTTTGAACGAATTCTGATGTTCACATTGAGGTTCTGTTCGTGATAAAATTCAAAGCTGATGCGTGCATTATCGGCGAGGCAGGCGAATAGTGTGTGTTCATGAGGGATGTACATCGATTCAAATGATCACTTTTTCGCGAATTCTCCAACCACTGCTGATTAGTAGTGTATATCAAGTATAAGTGGAACTAAATGCTTTAAGAAGTACTGTGAGTACTTCATAGATACTTCAAAGCTATTAGGATGCTACTTGAAGTTCTGAAGTAACTTTAGTTGCTAACAAGTTCTGCGTGCATGCTTTTGGCCACGAAATGATTTTTTGACGTAGGACTACGTTTTACGGCAGGTTTTGAGATAGGGTGTCATTCCAAAAAATCGAAAAATGCGAGCGTCACAAAAAATGAAAGGTTTTGAGCGCTAATACCTCAGCGGTTTTCCTATCAATTTTCAATATTCTTACACCAATCGATCGGAAAATCTTCAAAGAATTGACCCAAATGAAGAAAAGTATGGATTCTAGATGTTGAACTATTGAAAAATTGAAAATAATGACTGAAGTTTTTGGAGCGCCTTAGTAGAATACGAAACCTAAAAATAAAAAATAAGAAAACTTATCCAATTTAATTCTACTATGTGTATTTTATTCAATGACAAATACGTATTTCGCCTACGACTTGCAGGCTTCCTCAGTTTTTGTGTTTTCGAAAACAGACACTGAGGAAGCCTGCAAGTCGTAGGCGAAATACGTATCTGTCATTGAATAAAATACACATAGTAGAATTAAATTGGATAAGTTTTCTTATTTTTTATTTTTAGGTGAAAATAATGAACCTATGTTTCACCAGAATTCTCGCTTCGTGATTGGTTGGAAGATTCTTTGCGATGATCTAAACCTATACCAATTTGATATCTGTGCTTGGGAAGTAAACCAGAACAAGTGACTAAGTTCGCTCATTTCAACAAAATTTCTTAACACAGCGGTTAAACCTAGACCATTTTGATGTCCTTGCTTGGGAAGTACGCCAGGAAGAGTGACAAAACCCCCTCGTGCCTAGTGATGTCTGTTAATCGTTCGATTAATTCAACTAATCGAATAACTATAAAAATATTCGAATAATTTTTAATCGAATACTGCCAGCACGAGTAGTGGAATTAATCGAATAGTTCAAAGGAAATAATATGAATGCGAATAATCCCCGAATAATGGCCGCTAATCGTTCATAATCGTTCGATTAATCGAATTAATGAAAAAAGTATTCGAATATTTCTAATCGAATACCACTAGTACGAATAGTTGAATTAATCGATTAGTGCAGACAACGCTCGCCGATTAATCGGTAATCGAATAATTGAAAATTTCGGATATCACTACGCATGCTTACCGATCGTTTCATTAGAAGTGTATTGAAAAGATATGCTGTTGATAAAATAGGATTGAATTGGTAAAATCCCTTCAACCATGGGTAATATAAACAATCTTTAATTTCAGTAAGATAGCAGGAAAGCTATAGTTTGTGTTCTTGATTTTGTTAAATTGTTTTCAAATGCACACTCTTTTGAGAATTGAACGTATGCAATATTACTACTTTGGTAAATGTTACATACAACGCATGTAGCATGTATATAAGTTGCATATAGCATGTATACATGAAGAATCGAATGATTACAAGCATGAATACATGCTACTATCACTACAAAGAGGCTTACGTAGTCCTGCGTCCTGCGTAGTCCTTGTACACAACCCCTCTGATTTTGACGTAGGACTACGTCTTACTGCAAGTTTTGAGATAGGGTGTCATTCCAAAAAATCGAAAAAAGCGGGCGTCACGAAAAATGAAAGGTTTTGAACGCTAATAGCTCAGCGGTTTTCCGACAGATTTTCAATATTCTTACACCAATCGATTGGAAAATCTTCTAAGAATTGACCCAAATAAAGAAAAGTGTGGATTCTTGATGCTGAATTATCGAAAAATTGAAAATAATGAACCTATGTTTTACCAGAATTCTCGCTTCGTGATTGGTTGTTGGAAACGACGTCATCAAAGTCGAAACGCGTTTTCACGCTTCGGCTTATAATTCAGTCAATTTTCAATAGATTTCCAAGATATTTACACCAATTGATCGGAAAATCGATTGAAAATATTGAAAATACAGAAAACTATTGATTTTGTTTTTGAAATTGAATTTGAAAAATTTTTGTTTTTGAATTGATTTTGAAAATTTGAATTATTTTCATATTTTTGCCTTCCCTCGTCAGTGCTTCCCTAGCATGGATGACAGAAATATATACGATATAAGCTATGGGTTAAGCTTCCCTATGATTGTATTTAATTTACGCCCTATAGAATCCGATCGAAAATTGTTGAGCTTCAGCTGTTGCTGCTTCCCACGGATAAGGCAATGAAGACATGCAAATTCACCAAGCGAGGTGCCAACACCAGCTCCAAAGCTGGAGCACTCGTTTCGCTGCCGTAAAGGAATATCTGGCTGCTGAAGTTCTGGAAGTGGCAGGAAATATGCTGCTCGCGACAACGAAACGATCAGAATTATCGTCACTTGCAGCTGGCCATCCGCAACAACGAAGAGTTGAACAAATTGCTGTCCCGTGTCACCACTGCTATGAGAAGTGTCTTTCCGAACATCCAAACTGTGTTGTTGCTGCCCAAGAAGACGGAAAAGAAGGCTTAAATTTCCAGCATATCACGTCGAAAAACCGTTCTTTTAAGAACGAAACATATGTTCACGAAGATTTAAGGAATTTTCACTTACTGCTTTTAGTTCTATTTGCTTTATCAGTGTTCTTTTGTAAGCCGCAGAAAAGTTGCGCAAAATTTTCAACTTTTTGAAAACTCGCGCGTACCGTCTACCGATTACCCGAGGAAAAGCACTATTCAACGTAGAAACATCATAAAACTTTATTTACTGTTTGGTTTAGTTACTGACTTGGCATCGTTTTAATAAAATACATTCAATCAATTCATGGATATAACGCCAAAATCGGTTGAGGATTGAATGTATATAATGTTTCTACTTTGATAAACGTTACGTATATAGCTTGTATACATGAAGAATCGTATTATTACATCATACATGGATACATCCTACTATCGCTACAAAGAGACTTTCGTGGTCCTACTTCACCTATGCCGTCGTGTCTTGTGCACAACCCCTCTGATTTTTTGTTTAAATTTCTGGTGATCAAATCAGCAGAACCTAAAACTATTTAAGCTTAATTATTTTTATTTGCCTGGCCCCAAGCTTTATGTTCTATAATTAACTCGCGCTGCATAAAGTTCTAAAACGAACTTTTACTTAAGAACAACTCATTGGCAAAATTCACATCGCTTGTATATGACAAAGATGACGCAGTGCATCGGGATAGATTTACAACGCGGAACACCCGGGTTCAAACCCAACAGCAGGCAAATGCAACGAATATAGAAGTTAGGTACACGGAGAATAAAAATGTAGTTTCAACCATATTTATGGTTGTTCTACGCACAAACAAAAATTTCGTTTTGTTTCAAACTGAAATGTATGATTGAAATGAGAATATTTATTGTTACATCAATGTCAACTTCAAATTTGAAAATACTTTACTTTTAATTCAAAACTGTTATTTACTTGATTCAAACAGAATCTCGTTTGGAAACAACAATATTTTCAGGTTGTTATAAAAATATTTTATTGAGGCTTAAAACAACAATCATTTTGTTTGAAACAAACTGGAGCTTTTTCGCTCCGTGTAGAAGTATAGACATAGAACATAGAAGTGCTGCTAAATTTGAGTTTTTTCTTAGTTTTTGACAGTTTTTTCGAAGCTGCTCAGCGTTCTATGCAGCGAACCCAGTGTAGTGTCTGTCTCGGTTGCCTCCGACCGAGCCCTCCGGAACACGGAACAACGTCCGTAAACGTTTACGTTCGTCCAAAAACTGACTCTTTGTTTTTAGAGCAAGCTTTATCATGCCATGTGTCAGTATACGTGAGTCTCATATTGAGCGATTCAAAGATTGCTCTCCTTGTCTCTTACCGTTCGTATGACAAATTCTCGCAACACATGCAAAGCAATTTCAGTTACACTGAAACAAATGATTTAGTTTCATTAGATTTATTTTTACGTTAATTCTTCTAACTTCGTACGTTCCCTACACCCAGGGCAGCTTGAAAGTTCGGTTAATTACTTAAAAGTGAAGCTGCTTAGCAAGTTATAGATTAATATACATTAAGCTATTTAACCCTCGTTAGATACCATTATTCGAACTCTTGGTTACTTGGGATGCTTCCGCGTATCTCTATCCAGCTTTTTACGAACCATAATATTTTACATTTCCTTAATACATCGCTCGTAACATACGGAAAGAAAACGTGCGATGTATTGTCGGTTACCCTATACCCATCGATAGGCAACCATGCTTTTTCGCCAACATCTCAGCGTGAGCGAAAATGAAATAGCATTTCATCACTTCGTTTCACTCGACTGCCAGCAGCTTGATTTGGGCCCGCTGTCAAATTTTGAGCCCAGGACATGCTGTCGCTGACGTTCACTGCAGCTCGATATAGAGATGTCGATGGGGTGGTATCCAGCTTTTTACGAGCCACAATTGCGAACGGTGTTCGTAATATTTAGGCAGCACTTTTGACATTTCCTAAATACATCGCATGTTTTCTTCCGCACGTTCATTTATTTTTACCCTGAACGTGCGGAAAGAAAACGTGCGACGTATTTCAAAATGTCAAAAATGCCGTTCAAATATTATGAACATGTCTATCATTATGGCTCGTAAAAAGCTGGATACCGTGAACTTGTCGAAGCAAAACGTGCGATGTATTACTGTCATGTCAAAAATGCTGTTCAGATATTGCAAACACACCCAATAAACCATTTGGTTTGTAAATCTCGATTGCAACTGAGACATACGAAATCATATCTGAACGAAAAAGTTATATTTCACGCCATATAAAAACATATATTTGACGTGGTTATCGACTGTATTCAATAATTCTTTAGACTTGGGTTTTATCGGCTCATCAGTCAGAAAAAACAAACGAAATTTAGCTTTGCCCTAACGTTTCAACATTATATTATGTCTTTTTCAAAGAGCTGTCAGGGAAAGGGGGTACACAAAATATATGTGGTTTTACATTAATCGGAAACATTTCTTACAAACAAATTTTTCTCAGTGTACTTACATAGCTATTCGTTTTGTCGTATTATTGTTTATATAGGTATCGTCATTGTGCGTCAAATGTATCGTCCTGTTATATGAATTGTCAAAGGTTTCTTAATACATAAACGTATAGTGTAGACGAAAAAAACTCACATGCATATTGTGCTTTCACTTGATGGATGGATTCCGAGGGCAGTTCAGGTACTGTTTCAAACGTTCCAAAGATAAAAAAATGATTAAATTGGCAACACAGTTCGTAATGTTTTATCGCCATAATTGGCAACACAGGCTCATTGCGTTTCTGTCGCAACCTTGATCGTGACTTCGTGTTAATCATACAAAAGCATTAAAAAAATTGCTTTCGAATACGAACGTTATTGCTTTGTTATTGCTTGTTTGCCAAACAATGTTTCGATAATGAAGGATAAACTACGCTTTATTCACTATGAAATTTCGGCAAACCGGCTTTAAAAAAACAAATTTATTTCATGCTGAATTTCATTCTGTTTCTTCTGATAGAACGGTAATTGATAGGTTTATTTACTTTGCTCGATTGGTTCCAAGAATGAAACAACGATGATGACACAATTTGACATTTTATCTGTCAAAAGCTAAAAACGACCCTTTTTACGACCGTTCAGAAACACGACTGTTTCAACCGTCGTGTCCAATAAGGGAATGCGCGCACAATATAAATAAAAACAAAAATAAAAACAGAAACGTAGTGGACACAAATCAAACATAAATACGTTACAAAAATTGATTAGCTCAGATACTAGTTTCGATGATTCACAATTTACAACACTCAGTGAAAAAACAGCATTGTTGGCACATTGTATAAAAACAAAACACACTTTCAATCTTCACGACACAACAATACTCGACCAACACCAGAATATGGCAGCACTGCCGATTCTCGAGATGTGCCACATAGCGACAAACACCAACACAGTCAACAAGAGAAGTGACATCGCAGGCCTTAGTACAACATACGCCGGCATCTTTCATATACCATTGTCAACAATAGCAAACAGAACGCAGGACAAACCGCTGCATGTGAATGATGTGATGGCGGTATGAGCAGAATTGTTTAGTGTGTGATGTTAGTGTACGTTTCTGTTTTTATTTTTGTTTTTATTTATATGCATGTGAGTTTTTTTCGTCTACACTATACGTTTATGTATTAAGAAACCTTTGACAATTCATATAACAGGACGATACATTTGACGCACAATGACGATACCTATATAAACAATAATACGACAAAACTAGAGTGACTATATACAGAGTGGCGACAAGTCATCCCAAATGTATGCAATGCGGTTTTTCCAAGGTTTTTCTTTCTCTTTCCTGCATACGCGTTGGATAGGTCGTCTGCTCGATTGGAATGACACTGACAGATAATTATCATTCCAATTTTGACATTGTCGCCACTCTGTATACAGTCACTCTAGACAAAACGAATAGCTATGTAAGTACACTGAGAAAAATTTGTTTGTAAGAAATGTTTCCGATTAATGTAAAACCACATATATTTTGTGTACCCCCTTTCCCTTACAGCTCTTTGAAAAAGACATAATATAATGTTGAAACGTTAGGGCAAAGCTAAATTTCGTTTGTTTTTTCTGACTGATGAGCCGATAAAACCCAAGTCTTAAGAACATATATGTACCAAACTAAATACTCCTGAATAAAACACGCAACTAAATACTCCTGAATATATGATTAAGATATAACTTAATATTGCAGTCGTCTATACTGCTTTATAATTCACAGTCATGAATTGTATATGAAGACACGCACGACTGCAAAACAACTTATTGTTCACTTCGGTTTGACATACTCTAATCATTATACAATTCCAATCTGAAATTGGCATGAAAACGATTTAATGTGAACTTTCTATTGCGATTTTGTGTTATCTGGGCAGATTAGGTCGTCTGCCATTATGGTTCGCAAAAATCTGGATATATACTTGGACAAAAAATTAGATGGAAAAAAAGAACTTACTTTCCGAGTTGACAGAAAATACTCAATCCTCCTACAGCGTTTACGCAGTCATTATTAGCTTCACATATATATTTCAGCAGACAATTATCCTTGGTATTTGTGTATGACTTGGCGTAGGATTTTAGTACGGTTATTCCAGCAATAGCAGCATCACTCAATGAATCTTTTTTCCCTAAATTTCTAGCCGAGAGGGAACGATGAGAGAAAGATGTTTTTAGTGCATCCAGTAGGTTGACGACTATGTTGATAAACTACAATAAAATGAGATGTAACGAATTACTGAAACGTATCTTTAATTGAATAAACTGAAAGTATACTGATATATAAAATGTAACAACATTTAAAAAAAATGTTAATCATAAAATAGGTACATCCAAAAGATCATGTTACAGAACAGATATTATCTTACATGAAGAAGAATCATCGAAAGGGCGAATGTCGCAAACGTAAACAAACCGGTTGATTTTCCTATCCAGCTTTCTACCTACTGTGTTACCTGACTCACTGCAAATATACGTTGTGTTCGCGGGACCGGGTTTGGTTCGAAAAGTTTCGAAAATATCGTTAATTTTGAGCACAAATACAAATGAAAATAACGTAAACGTTATATTTCAAGTGCCAGTGGTACACAATAATTTTATTGTAAAACTGAATTGTTATATGTGCAACTCTTTACAAGTTAAATGCAATATCAAAAGTACAAGTTACAAAAAATCGTTTATTATCGATATAAACCGCATATATGTTACAAACGAATAAAACGGAAGATTACGTTTTATTTCAATAATACGTATATTCGTTGAGAGTCAGTAAGGTAAGACAGTAAGAGCTGAAGTGGCTGTCAAACTCATACATTTTCGATGTCCTACTCATAGGTACCAAACTGTTAATTTTGGTACCTGTCAAAAAATTTGCAGGAAATTCCCCTTTACCGCGAATCATGTAAAAGATGTATCCAGCTTTTCACGAGCCATAATTTCTGACATTTCAGTAATCCAGCTTTTTACGAGCCATAATGGTGGACATGTTCATAATATTTGAACGGCATTTTTGACATTTTGAAATACATCGTACGTTTTCTTTCCGCACGTTCACGGTAAAAATAAAGGAACGTGCAGAAGAAAACATGCGATGTATTTAGGAAATGTCAAAAGTGCTGTCTAAATATTACGAACGCCGTCCGCCATTATGGCTTGTAAAAAGCTGGATACATCGCATGTTTTGTTTCTGCACGCTCACGGAAAAACCAAAGGAATGTACGAAAAGAAAACGTGCGATGATGTATCCAGCTTTTTATGAACCATAATATTTGACATTTCCTTAATACATCGCTCGTTTTGTTTCCGCACGTTCACGGTAAAACCAAAGGAACGTACGGAAAGAAAACGTGCGATGTATTGTTAAAATGTCAAATCTGGCTTTAGTTTTCAAAAGGACGCATAATCAACCCTTTTGCATGCATTATGCGACCTTCTGAAAACTAAAGCCAGAAATATTATGGCTCGTAAAAAACTGGATTGTAATAACGTCAAATATTCTGGCTCGTAAAAAGCTGGATACCCCGGTTTTTACGAGCCATAATGGCGGACGTGTTCGTAATATTTGAACAGCATTTTTGACATTTCCCTAATACACCGCACGTTTTCTTTCCGCGCGTTCACGATAAAACTAAAGGAATGAACAGAAAGAAAACGTACGATGTATTAGAGAAATGTCGAAAATGCTGTTCAAATATTACGAAACTGATTATGCTATTCATTATTATGACTCATAAAAATCTGGATAAAGTTATTTATGATAACAGTCATCTTGTTGTTGTTTGCATTGTTATGAATAACACGGATTTAACGCCAACTCGTATGTGGGATTGGCAGCACCATCTCAGAATTCAATGAAACTTTGTGATTGTGAAGAGTTCATGTAAATAAGCAACTTTGCGTGCCTAGTTTTTCCAAAATCGGTTTTGACTAACTCAATTTTTGACCTAGGACTAGCAATTGGGTAAAAAATGTGTAATTTTTCAAGGGTGGTGTCATCGGAAAAGTTTAATAATAAAATAGAGCGCATCTTTCTGCACTATTAGGGTGACCGTGAATTAACCTATTAGCGTAATACGAACTTTTGTTTTTTTGAATAACTTCAAAAAAAAAATTTCTTCAAAAAGTTGCAGAACATACTAAAATAAGCAACTTTGCTGAATACAATAACTATCTATCTCTTACCGGTTCACTATGTGGCAGAACCCGAAAAAGCTCGGACAAAACCTCAAAATTTTTATTTGAGATATTCTGTCAAACTTAATATTCTACGTATAGTAGACATATATTCTATGAGAAATATGTATAAATTGTTTTAATAAGTGCTTTTTCAATAGGCATTAAAGAAGGTGAAACACAGTGAAAAAAAAATTTGGAAAATGAAAAAATGAAAATCATTTCATCTTTTAGTATCTAGCTACCATGCTGCTTAAAATTCTATACTTTTAAAGGACAATTCACATTAAAGGGATTATAAATTGATAGTTTAGGTGATATTAAGACAAATTTTTTACTAGTAGGCTTGGTTCTGGCGAAGTGTTTTAGAACAAAAAATTTGTTATTTTTGTCAATTTTCAATAGTGTGTAGAAAAAGATTTCCACAGATTTCCGCTCTGACACTACCATAAAATCAACATTCAAGGTGTTAACTACTAATAAGCAAAAAATTAGCTGCTACTATTTGCGATGTTCAGAGTTATTAAAGTTTTCCGACTGCATGTTTTTCGGTATTTTAGGCTACAAATTAGTAAATGCGCGCGCCAGTGCGAAGTTCACCCAACAAACAATTTTGCTTAAGAGTAGCTTATTCAACTATTGTATAACTAAAACCAATTGAAGAAGCGTTTGATAAGCTGCTATACAACCAAAATGTTCCTTGGGCATTCTTGCTGTACGTTAAATAGTCATACTTGTGTATGTAAGACACGACATTATTATTGTTATGAGGTACATTGGAGTCGATTAGGGGAATTTAGGACATTGTTAAGGTGACCACTTAACAGCTTTTTTCCAATTAGCTCTGTTTCAAGTCAAATTGGCAGTAGAATATGTTCGGATAGACTTTCAGCACGATTGAACAAGCCTCCATTTTGTTTATTTAGAGTCCAACATGTTGATACGTGTTTGCAGGATAAACAGATTGCAACTCGTTATTTTTTGTGCCTTCTGCCAGGCTTTGGCTGAGGCCGATGACGGTCTATCTCGCCACTCGTATCCATTTGCTTCGTATGGCGAAAGTAATGAAATAAAAATTTCAAATGTAACGGAGATCGTACTAAACGTAACGTAAACGTAGTATTATAAATCATCGAGAGGCATACCATAAAATAGGCAAAAATGTCCGTAATTTATCCTTTAAAAATCAAAACAAATGCTAACAGACCAAAAGAAATATGAAATATTTTCATTCATTTGCAATGAGAAATGACTTCTAAAATCGGTTAAAATTGTTAATCCATCCAAAATACATGAATGCACTATAGCAAATAGTAGGGTAAGTTAACCTATATAGTGAACCCTTTACCGATAATGAACCTCGGCTAAATTTCGGTATTTATTGGCTTATACTTCTTATTTCTGAGGATATATGACATGAAACAGAACATACTAAATATAACACACATTTGAATTTATAAAATGTTTGCTGCATTTCATTATTAATGCTTTAAAATCGACATTTTCAACAAGTGAGGGTCCATTATACGGTTAACAATGCAAAAAATGTCGCCATTAGCGGACCCTATCGATGCAAAATAAAAGGAAAATGTTTTAAAATATATGTAAAATATAGAGATTTGCAGCATAAATTGATATATTTAGGCTTATTCGAAAGTTACTAATATTGTAAGTGCCATCGGTTGGGTATTTCGCGTTACGAGTTCAAAATAATTTATAGAAAGGTCCACAAATGGTCGCTTAACCCTATACTAGAAGAATAATACTAAATTACTCTTGATATACAGATTGTGATAATTTGTAGAAGAGGTCGTCTGACTACCAATTTCGACTACACACTGAAAAAAATGTGTTTGAGTATTTAAAATATTTATAACTTGATTCCACTAAGTCCTATAATTTTGGTATGTTCAGTAACTTTACGTAACTTTACTGGACAAACAACTTTTCTGAAGACACAACATTTCTAAAGTCATTATTTAAAAAGTTATGCTTCAACGACATCTATAGGAATAAAAATACAACTACTTAAAATTTACAAAAAGATGCGAAATTTTATTACAAACAATGTTGCTGAAGACAATAAAGCTCTACGAAGCATATGAAAGAAGTTATGAGGTTTTGTCCGAGCGCCGGGTTAATCTGCCCCACTGTGCGTCCCAGCAAACCACATATCGTATATCAATATATGAAAATTATCTTAAATGTCTCTAAACAAAATCTAAATCGTACACAAAGCTCACTAATCGCACCTTAGTTTATATTCAATCGTATAAAATGATGACGACTGATTTACATGCGATTTTCGTTACAGAATTGTATAGCATTATGTAACTAATCATGTTGAGTCGGATCTAATCGTATACAAATACTTCTGAATGTGAATTGTTTACGAATAATGTGCAATACGTATATCGCCTCCAAAATAGTACGCATATGCTGGTTTCGTGCATCCAGTACGATTTTTCATGATATGTATCGGTACATATTTCTCAATTTTCACTTTGATATACGTACGAAAATGTTAGCTGGGGTGGCATACGTTTTGCTCAGAATCGGATTTTATTAATTTCGGCGGATTTGGATAATAATCGTAGCTGAAATCACGCTAACGCGGGACAAAAATCATCGCTGGTATTTTATCAATATACGGGATTGGATTGACTACATTGAGCATCGGTTAGATTAAACTGGATCGGAATCACTTGAGGATTTGGTTAACAGTCGCTGGGTTAAAGTGGCACAAAGCAACTATACAGAATACTGCTGGTTGCTATGGTTTATATTATACAAGGCCTATTATCGACAGGCCTCAGGTGGGTGCCTGTCCATTCAATTACATCTCCTCTTTTTGTGCTACTTGACTCTTTTTGCCTATTTCATGTCTGCTGAGTGGAGTTATCAGTGGAAAATAAACTCATCGGTTAATACTTGCTATCGCGAAGGGCGTGGCTAGCTGATTAGTGCGAGCTTGATCTAGGAGGGCGCTTAGTACTTCGCAGTCAGTGGCATATCCGGGATTAGAAGACGACTGCAAATTAAATAAATTCAAGGCTTGATAAAGACAGGCTACAGGTAACGGAGTGTTTGCTACGGGAAACGGCCCGGAGTTGCAAATTACGGAACACTTGGAATTACATTGGATATATACACCTTTTGCTTGGGAGTGCGGCAGTTTACAATTTAATACAAGGCCTTCTATTGACAGGCTACAGGTGAAAATGGTGATTACAATCTATTGCAACGGGAAGCGGCCCGGAGTTGCAATTTTTAAAACGGTAGTAATTCCAGATTAGCGAACTGGTTATTTGGTACAGGTGTCGATATGGCAGGAAAACTTAAAGATAAAATTAAAAAAAAAGGCGAGCGTATTTTTACCGCACTAGATCGTCTTGCACAGTTTTTGGAAGCATACGATCCGAATACTAAACAAGGGCAAGTCCAATCCAGATTGGATAAACTAGAGTCGTCTTGGGAAGAATTTAATGTGGTTCAGGAAGACATAGCAGAGCCAGACACTAATTGGAATTGGAATTGGAGGAGGAGACAAATAAGGCATACGCCGACTTCGAGGAACAGTATTATCAATTTCCCACCCTTTCGTACGCGATGAATTATAACCGTCGCGGGAGCAAATATCGTTTATTTTGTCAAGTAAATCAATAGCTTACGTGCTAGACAAGCATAATAATAAGTTACATACAGCCAAACAGATTCTTTCTGCGACGATTTCATGCTATCAAAAAAGTGAGCAGCGCGTTTTGTTACCAAAGAAACGGGCAATATTATGAGATTCGCGCTAAATTATTACGTAAATTACCAGCTACTTCACCGCTGGTCCAGCTACCGCAGATCTCGTTACCCGAATTTGACGGGGATTATAAAGGATAGCTTTCCTTCAAATCAACGTTCGTGTCGCTGATACATGAGTCTACAAAGCTCAATGATATACAAAAGTGTCATTATCTAAAATCGGCTTTGAGAGGGGAGGCAGCCAAGCTGGTTGAGTCACTAACTATCACCAGCGGAAACTACTTAATAGCTTGGGACACTATCACCAAACTAGGGCTGTCGGTATTGGGCTCTTTTGGCGAAAACCGGTATTTCGGTATTGGCGTAGAAAATACCGGTAGTACCGGTAAAATACCGGTATTGGCAGATCATTCAGAATCACTAGAAATGTTGATGTTTTTTAGTAAATATCTTTATTGTCAAACTTTAGCTTCAGTATAGTTGCTTAGCAAAGTAGAATTTAAGCAGATATAGTACGCTTAGCGATTTATTTCCCTTGCTAGAACGGATTTTATTGCCAACACTTCCAACAATTGAAAAAACTTCCGCTTTCATCCAAGTCTTAGGAACGGCTCTAAGCGCATCAGGTATTTTCCTTTTATTTCTTCAAATTTATAGTAGGAAAACCCGCGCTTAACTATTTTCGAATTTCCCGGGATTGTAGCTTCCACTATAATGAATACCTCGGTTTGCTACAATCTCTTTACGAATTTTTCCTCCATTCCCCAACCGGAACTCTTGATAGCGTCATCCTCTTAAGCATCATTCACAGGTACATTCTGTTCTCTGTTATCAATCCCACTATTCGCAGATAGTGGCTTGTAGAGTTCATCTGCTTGTTCAATCAAAGTATCACTCGAAAAACTTGAAAAGTATTCCAAATTCAGTCCTGGCACAATCGTGCCATTTAACACGATAGCTCAAAAAACGCAATGATCCCTGTATTCTAAACACGGCCCGGAATCGTCGAAACAAATAAATGAAGTTGACTTTCTCGTACCTTCGCTTCATGCATGAAGTCACTGTTTCATTTGTTGAACAGAACGTTTCAAGCAAACTTCAGCTGAAGTTAGGGACTGTAACAAATGACGACGACTGGCAGTTGGTTAATTATAATATGCATTAACCCTTTATAAGGCAGTGGCAACTATATTGCCACCAACGAAAAACATTGTTTTTGCTTTTCTAACAATATCGTTTTGGCATATTATGTACTCAATATGTTCTGATAGCCTTTGGCAACATTCTCAATGTTTTTAAATCGCTGAATTTGTAAAAATGGTAATTTACGAACCACTTTTATGAAAACAAATCTTGGTTTTTGAGTGTCAACAGTAAATTTGGTTTAAATTCGTAGAAAAACCATTAAATTGGAAACTTTTTGGATGGTAATATTCAGTTTACGGCGTTTTGTGATAGATTATGTGGATTTATCCAAAAACTTAGAACCAATATTCGAGAACATGTTTTTTGGGCTTAACGGGCAGCGGCAAACATATTGCCACCAACGTTTTGCGCTAGACGGGCAGTGGCAACTATATTGCCACCAATTTTTTCAAGTTTTTCAGCAATTTTCTCATCAAAAAGAATATAAATGGGTTCTACCGAATGTTAACATTGTGTTTCGCTAAAGTTTGTGTTAATTCCACGCGTAGTTGCCACGGCCTTATAAAGGGTTAAACTGTAAGAAATATTACTCAAATTCAATTCAATTGCATTCAAAGTTGTTGGCCTTCTAGTGAATATTTGATAGAAGAATACAAATGAAACTTTAAAACCGGTCGTCATGGTGAAGTGAAAATCGCTTCATGGTGCCTGATTGAAGTTTTGAAAAGAATCGGCGTTGCTGCGGTTGAAACTGAAGTTTCATTACTTCATTATTGAGTGACTATTGTATTTACTATTGTAAGCGACGTTGCCGCGCCCTGATCTTGATTCCTAAATTCATTATTTGAAGTTTCGAATAATTTGGTGGCTTGTAAATATCAATTTGTTCAAAAATAAATTGAAACCTGACGTCTGGCTTACACAATGAAACATTTGCATGAAACATTCACCAAAGATGCTGTACTGTGCCTTAAACGAGGTATAATTATTTGATCCACAATTTCACTCTCTTCATTGCTAGTAATCGAAGAATCTCGTCAGCATTAACACGAAGTTGTTTTTCTATGAGTTTTGCAATTTTCAATCCAACTTGGTTCTTCTTTGAATAAGGAAACTAAAAAAACTAGGATATTAGAAAAAACCGGAAATACCGGTTTTTTGCCTTTACAAAACCGGTATTTCGGTATTCAAAAATTGGCCGGTATTACCGGTTTCGGTACTACCGGTACTACCGGTTAGACAGCCCTATCCACAACTCACTAGCGAGGAATTTCGCGACTATTGTCAATCGAACAATATA
This sequence comes from Sabethes cyaneus, assembly GCF_943734655.1. NCBI lineage: Eukaryota > Metazoa > Arthropoda > Insecta > Diptera > Culicidae > Sabethes > Sabethes cyaneus. The sequence continues at coordinate 122,843,064 of NC_071354.1, forward strand.
ATGTTAATCAACACAATTCCGTATTGGCCGCAGCAAAATGGAGAAGTGGAGCGGCAAAATAGGTCAATACTGAAAAGGCCATAAGTCCATAAGTCAAGCTACAAAGGCGGACTGGGTGAGTGAACTCCACAAATACCTACTAATGTATAGGTCAACTCCACAATCAACAACCGGGAAAACACCATCCGAAATGCTTTTCGGTTATAACATCCGTGATAAACTGCCATCCATCACTCAGCCAACGAAATGCCAAGCCAAGTTCTATATCTGTGGGGGACGACAAGGTTTTAGTGAAAAAAATGTCAAAACCCAACAAACTTCCACCGAACTTTGAACCAGAAGTTTTTCAAGTTGTTGAACGAAAAGGCGGGGATGTCCAAGTTCTATCGAAGGAATCTGGAATAACCTATCGTAGACACGTGTCACATTTGCAACGGATCAACGACGCAGAATTGGGCATGAATGAAAATAACCTATCACCAGTGAGCGCATCATGTGACGAAAGCAGAAAAAAGCAAGCTGAACGTGATGATGAATCTGACCATGAATCCAGAACTAAGCGTGTAGTTCGTCAATCATCGTACTTGCAAGATTATGTGTAGTATAAACTAGTTAAAAAAATGAAAAAGGAAGTAATTGTAGTATCGTAACCATCGCAATACTAGTAGCGTCGTAACCATCGCAATATTAGCAGCATGGTATCTATCGCAACATTGTTATATTATACAAACTGAAAATATATCTCATTAGTATATCAGAGGCCGACCGACACAGAAGCAAAAGTATTTCATTCCTGTGTTCCTTTGCTCCCTGTGTCCTATAGTACAGTGCCTGTTGTCAATCATATCTAAAGAGAAGGACATTCGAACGGCACGTCATATTTGCGAAGAACGCCTAACAAACACCGAAGCTGAATTAAAATGCTACTGATTTGGTCACATCTGATTTAACTCTGAATACAGGTGGTAGACGCTGAATAAATTTAAGCAAAGGCCTCTGTATTCTATAAGTGGTTAAGCAGCCAACGAATGCGCTGTAAATCAGCTGCTTCACATAATAGTGTCACAAGCAAATTAGGCGCATCTTCAACCTCTCCACAACCCGTCAATATTCTCAATAATTGTGCTATACTAGCTGAATAAACGATTTGTCATCTTAATAAAAAAATCCCTCCTACGAAACATTTATGCGCTGATTAAATATTTTTGCAGCCATTATTATTTAGCCATAGCTGAATATGCATCGACTAAAATTTATGTAAACAATCCTACAATACTTATTCAGCCGAAATTGGAGAACTTATACAACCTATTTCATTTGAGGAGGAAAAAACACTTATTCACTCATTCAAAAACAGTTATCTTCTGAAATTAAAAACTTTCCAATTAAATTCTGCTATTTATATTTATTCGTGACAGATACTTATTTCGCCTACGACATGCAGGCTTCATCAGTGTCTGTTTTCGAAAAATCTTGTACGCTGGATCGCCTTAAACCAACTCGTAAACAGCAAGAGCAATTGTTGTTTACGAGTTGGTTTAAGGCGATCAAAGCTGCATAAAGTAAGCACTCAAATGGTGTTTGACCAAGCGATGTTTAAGCTACTTTAAGTTTTTCCAAACCAGCTTTACTGCAAAGCTGATAAACAAGCTTAATAGCGGATTTTTCTGCTAAACAATGCGCTTCCAAACAGCCATAAACATAGAACCATTGACCAAACTCGTGACTTTAGTCATGACCTTGAAATGCGGTCAGGCATATATTAATATTTTTTTGAAACGATGATTCTACAATTGATGAAGGGACGGTAAGGGAAAGTAATGAAGAAGGATTTTTTCGGGAATGAAGGGGAAGGGTGGAAAGGAAGGGGGGGGGGGGTAATAGGTAATTATGGTTAACAAGTTGTCGTTGTGACTCCTATCTTTTGTCCCCCCTATCCTATCTTTTATTACCCCCCCCCCCTTCCTTTCCACCCTTCCCCTTCATTCCCGAAAAAATCCTTCTTCATTACTTTCCCTTACCGTCCCTTCATCAACTGTAGAATCATCGTTTCAAAAAATATAGAACCATTTTTACGGTTGCTTAAAGTGTTAAAGTGGCTTTATAAACCAGTAGACACTTTCATGAGGCTCACAGCTTTCAAATTACTTTAAAGCTGCTTAAGGGTGTTAAAGTGGCTTTACAAACTAATACCAAGCTTTCATTCGGTTCACAGCACACATACTTTTAGATCATAGAGTTTCGCAATTCGACTGGCAGCAAAAATATATGTCAGTTATCGACATTATCGACTGCGTCAAGTGTAAACATATTTTCACTGTCTGTTCTGCAGATGCAGATGGGGCGGATTATACGATGAGTGCTTATGGATCAGAAGATGGCGGTTCAATTCCCGAAAGATGACGACATGCAATTTTAATTAGCTTGCATAACAAATTCAAGTTATTCAAAATTGAAAACATATAGCATACGACGCCATAGCAAAATATATATAACGCATTCTATTCTTTTTTAAATTTAAAAATAGATTATTTTTTGGCTGCATAAAGGTTGATAAGACGCTGATTAAGCAACTGAAAAAGCATTGCTATTTCTCGTTATAAAAATAGAATTGACAGTATTGCGCAAACTGGTTATTTAAAAATACGCAAAAGGCTCTATTAAGCTCCATTGCAGCTTTGAAAGCAGCTACCCAAGTAACAATTCCAAGCTGATCAAACGTTTTTTAGCTGAATTTATTCAACCTGTGGCTGTACTAGGTTTAGTATTAGAAATAAAAACCTTTTTTCAGCTCTTAAACATCTAAGTCAAGCTTAGGCTTGCTAATAACTGCTTTGAAGCTGTAATGTAGCTTAATAGAGGCTTTTGCGCGTTTTTAAATAACCAATTTGCGCAAAGCTGGAAACAAGGCGCACAGAGGCGATATAACTGCTTAACAAGTGTTTTTCCGCCTCGAATAAAATAGGTTGTATAAGTTCTCCAATTTCGGCTGAATAAGTATTGTACAGTTGTTTACATAAATTTTATTCGATGCATATTCAGCTAGGGCTGAATAATTATGTTTAAAATTCAGCGCATGTTTATTCAGCGCATAAATGTTTCTTGGGCGTGCTTTGGCTTTAATATTATTTGTAACCAATGGCCCTTTTAAAGGTCACAAGCGAGTTAAAACAAGATTATTGAAACATGTCAAGCTACACATAATAAGATTTAATACAATTATCTGTGGGCTGGTCATTCATTACTGTTTCCAGCTTTATTTATATATTTGCTATAAGTCTTCCGCCAAGGCAGTACAGACATATCTTATCTTAATTTTAAAATTTCATTCTTAAGCCTAGTTTTACAAATGTTAAAATCTGACACGTGGTTCACTTCATTGAACAGCCGACAACACCAATCCAATGGATTATTATTGAGTTCGCTACATTGAGTTCGATGAGCCGATGTCCAGAGGAGAACTCGATTTCGGAGAATACGACGGGGTACGTTAAAGTTTATTTCTTCCAATAGATTGCTACAGTCGATTATTCCCATCAACAGGTCAAAGATGATTTGTCTCTGAGAAGTTCGTCTTCTTTCAGCAAGAGGTTTATCAGTCGACAACAATTTTCGTAGGCCGGAAGACGCAAAGGATCCTGCCATGGTAAATGACGCAAAGCAAATCTAATGAAAGAGCGTTGAATACTTTCAATTTTTTTGATATGTCCAATTTGGTACGGTGCCCACACTGGTGCTGCGTATCCAATATACTACGAACTAATGAACAGTATAACGTTTTGCCTTTCTACTATATTACTGTATACAGTTTCCATGTGTCTGACTGTAACGCTAGATCCAAGCAAGCTGTTGAAAAAAATTTCTGGACTCGAACACACGTGAAGGTAAGAACAATTTCAGCAGCGGGGGGTGGGCGAAATCGGCAATTTGATGGGATGCCACTTAATGCGATACTGATTTCAACAAGTCCTACGGGGGAACAAAAGAATTTGGTTTTAAGGTTCAAACACGGGTCATCATAAAAGTTTGTTGCTATTTTTTTTGTTTCCAAAAGAATCAGTACGCTTTTGTTGTATTTGTGAAAGCTGGTAATAGTATATGTGAGGTTTGCACTACAGACGGTAGATAATCTACAGACGCGCAAAGAGAAAAATTACCAATTCGGCAACACTTTTTTTTGTTTGTTTTATTTAAACAGTTTTGGCAACTAGTCAGAATTGGATCAATCTCCCTATAATCAGCAGTAAGTTGCGTGAATCGCGAGGTATGTTCCATGGAACTTCGCGAATTGCGACGCATATTTTGCAAATTGAACAAACCAATTGAATTTTTCAAAGCATTATATGATATATCGAGTGTAACTAATCCATATGTTGTTAGTAGATCAATAGTTAAAGTTTTAATATTTCAGGTAGATTACAAAACTTAGTCTTCCCTGCCTAGAGGAAACACAAGTTTGTTTACTTTGCTCATTTGGTGTCTCGATTTGACGATTCGATTGGTGTTTTATGCCACGCTCTTTGCGCGTCTGTAGATTATCGACCGTCTGTAGTTTGCACATCCAAATTTCAGGTTTGAAAACGGCGCGCGACCAGAGGGATACTCCCTACACTCAAAAAAATCGTCACGTCCAGTTTACGTGGAAACATAAGTGATTCTCATCCACCGCACTTTTCATGTAACATTCACGTGAATTCAACCGCTTAGTTGGTTTCGAGGTACAATGATGGCCTAACAAGCCAGTCGTCGTGTTTTCGAATTTTAGCTAGGCGAAAAGCCTTGGGCTTAAACGTCTTTTCTAAGACTTGACTCTTATCTCTTAGCCAGCTATTAGAGTACAAGACAGTTACGGGGCTAGTGCAACAATCCTACTGACTCTATCTAGCAGCACCACCTAGACGAGATTCGAAAATACGACGACTGGCTTGTTAAACCGGCATCATACCTCGAAACCAACTAAGCGGTTGGATTTACGTGGATATTACATGCAAAACTAGGCGGTGCTGATACATAGAGTCAGTAGGATTGTTGCACTAGCCCCGTAACAGTTCTGTGCATCAATAGCAGACTGTTAAACCTGTCGATAAAAAAGGGGTCAAGTCTTAGAAAGACGGTTAAGCCCAATGCTTCGCTTTTTTCACTTGAATTATTGGTAGCTTGCACTCATACTAACCGGTGTACGTGCGATCCCGGTAAATTTGATCAACTTTCCTCATATCGCTTTCGTAAAACTTATTTCAGAATTAAAATAACACAATTTCACAATCTTCCCGGAGCCGGGGTAAAAAAAACCAAAAGGGCTTTTTTATACTGCTAACATCAAATGCGACTACTTCTTCCTCAGAGTCAGTTCAATTCGGGCTACAACTGCGTTGTTGAATCGGTTTAGTACGTGTTTTCGAAACCTTGCGTTGTTAGTTGTTATCACTATCGATACGTCTGCCTATTTTAAATCGCGATAGAATATTAGTCTGTTGTGTTGTGCGATATAAATTGAGTTTTGCTAAAAATTAATTTCAATTAACCATCCTCGATAAGTGCTGTGGTGATCCATCTATTGGTCTTTGTTCTTATAAGCCCGATCTCGGGCAGCCGCAACTGCCGGCTTTGTCCCAACAATGACTGCTGTACAGTGCGATGTGTGCTCACACCGGATAACTACTGAGGCTGATCGTGTATACTGTTCCGGAGAATGCCAACAAATTTATCATTCGAAATGTAGTGATTTGTCTGCTCCTGCCGTTCCCGCTTTGAAAACAAGTGTAGCGCTGAAATACTTTGGCTTTGAGTGCAGAAAAAGGCAGACTAGCCTGAACGACATCCTGCTGAAATGCACTGATTTGTTTATGAAAGTTGACAAACTGGAAACTTCTGCGAAGGCCAGTGAATCGAAATTTAATCTGGTTCTGAAAGAGCAGTTCGATGCTTTCGAAGATCGTCTGCATTCAATTGTGCAAAAGTGCATCGATGATGTAAAAAATAGTGCTTCGGTAATGTCCTATGCTGATGTAGTTGGAAAGATTTGTGATCCATCAGTTCAAAACGCATCAAGAGCTCCTGACCAACAAGCTAAAACTGCATCCGCTGGATCTAGTGCCCCTGAGTCCTTAGCGGGATCATTGCGGTCCGGAAGAAAACGTGTCATCGTCTCTCCGAAACCACCAGCAAACAAACCTAATACTACTACTACTACTACCACCATCAGCCTTGAATCAAGTAAGCCAAAACAACGAAAGTTGTTTGAGCAGACTGTTATTTTTAAACCAAAGCAAACCCAATCGGTTGAAGTCACTAAACAAGACGTGCGTAGTAAATTTAATCCAGTTTCCTACGCGGTTAAGGATGTGCGCTATCGTGATAATGGTGATGTTGTTGTTCGATGTGATTCCAATGAACTTGCAAACGAAATGGTGCGTGTGGCTCGAGAGTCACTCTCTGATAGATACGAGATCGACACCCGGAAACCTCTTAAACCGCGAGTCAAAATTGTTGGCATTATCGAGGAACCTAACAATATATCCGACTAGCTAAAAAACAAAATCGTCTGCCTGAGTCGGCTGAGATGAAGTTGCTGCGAATAAACGAAGTGAATAACGTTTCTGGTAAAACATTCACTGCCTTTTTTGAATGCAATGCAGCGGCTTTCGATTCATTATTGAAGTCACAGTATGTCTATATTGGATGGGAACGATGCCAGATCTACGAAGTCATCGACGCAATGCGCTGTTTCAAGTGCTCGCAATTCGGCCATAAATCATCTTCCTGTCAAAACACTTTCTGCTGCCCCAAGTGTTCCGGAGAGCATAACGTCCGCGATTGTCCGTCATAGACTGAAGTATGCATCAATTGCAAAGAACAAAACCGTCTCTGCAAGCAGAATGAAGAACCGCTCGACGTTGCCCATGCTGCCTGGAGTCACAACTGCCCGCTTCATAAAAAACGGCTAAAATTAGCAAAACAGCGCATCGACTATTCCTGCTAGCAACTAGTGCATAACCAGTTGACACCGCAACCAGGACGCATTGCCTACAGCTGCAAGGGAGTCCCTGAGCCACCCGACCTAGCCGCGCATCCTGGTAGTTCCTGTCAACATAATCGCCCGGATCCTCGTAATTGTTCCTGCCAACAAAGTCGTCCTGGCTCTTTGGTCGTAGTTGGTGACGGGTACTTCCGTAAACCTTTCTCAGGCAAGTATGCGAGTTCCAGCATCGTCCATCTGCCTGATTCCTTTTTACGTTACAGCTGCAGTGAACCTGTTATCAGCAAAGTTCCCATTGCTTACGACTCCCTCTGTGATTGCTGCTTTCATGTACAACCAGGACGCATTGCTCACGATACTAAGGGAGTCCCTGAGCCACCCGACCAAGTCGAGTATCCTGATAATTGCTGCCTTCATATTCGTCGAGCTCTATTCAGTTCCAGCCAACAGAGTCGTCCTGGTCCTTCGGTCGTGGTTGGTGACGGGATCTCCCGACAGCCACTCTCAGGCAAGTATAGTGCCGTTGTGAACATTGCCTCGCCTGATCTATTGATCGCTTCCAGCCAATCTCAACCTCTACCAACTTCTGGACAGTCATCACCTCAATATCATATGAGTGGCATTGATTTTGGCATCGTAAGATCACCCGAGTTCCTGCCAGTAGCTGATAGTCGTGTTCCTTTTCCCGCTTCCAGCTCGGGATCTCCACGTGACACGAGTACAATTTCGGATTTTGCTACACACACCAATGACGCTATGCCAGTTCCGAACCACATGCCTAGTATCACAACTGCACCGGCATTGTTATCTAAGCCACCACCAGCAGCCCCTGCTCGTTCCTGCCTTGAGCAAAGCACTGCAATCAGTTTCTTTTACCAAAACACTAGAGGACTACGAACCAAAGTGGAAGATTTCTATGTTGCTGCCTCAGATGCTGAGTACGATGTTATCGTTCTAACGGAAATGTGGCTGAATAATGAGATTCAGTCACCCCAGCTTTTCGGCCAAGAGTACATCGTTTTTCGCAAAGATCGTGACCCAATTCGTTCTGGAAAATTGAGAGGTGGTGGAGTTTTGATTGCGGTCCGTAATCGGCTTATCTTTTCTCGCTGCACGATTCGCGTTGATGAAGATATCGAGCAGTTGTGGATAAGTGTAGATGGAAACGGAAGAAAAATACAAGTTGGTGTAGCATATGTCCCACCGGATCTCGCAGTTGAAGTAGATGTAGTAAGAAAGCTGATCGAGTCAGTGGACGCTGTTGTAAGCTCTTCGGGAATGTCTGATATGCATTTGTTGTTTGGCGATTTCAATCAACCCGGTCTAACATGGTCTAACTCGGGTGCTGCACACTTTGTGTTCCCAGATCCACTTAAATCAACGTTTTCAACTTCCAGCGTAGCCCTTCTAGATGGACTGTCCATTCTGAACTTCAAGCAACTTAATGCTATTAGAAATGTGAATGGTAGAACATTGGACTTACTTTTCGTCGATGATGATGTAACAACGTGTTGCGAATTATCAGAATCTGTTGAGCCTTTAACCCGAGTCGACCCGCAGCATCCTCCGTTTAGTGCTACTCTCTCGTGTGCCGCTCCTACTCATTTCGAAGACTTAGATGACGACAGAGAATTCGACTTTAAACGGGCTAACTTTGATTCACTTAACCAAGCTCTCGCGGCTAGGGTTGTTGATATTATATCGATATTTGATATTATCGATTTTCCGTCATCAAAATTTCAATATTTGAGGGCGATATTGAGATGACCGATATTATTAATATTTTGATATTTATGGCCGATATCGGCCCCGATTTTTTTATACGGGCTATCAATAACTTCACAGTTGTACCACAGACTAACAGACGTAACACTGAAGCCTCATTCCATCGCCAATAAAAACGATCATTTCAAATGTTCACTTAAGCCAAGACTCAAACAACAGTCGCTGCGCGAGAATACCGCTCACTTATGTTGGCGCTGTTGTCAGATAATATACAAGCAAATTTATAGCATTGCTAAATTTATAGCAAGCTGCTTTGCGTAGCGCGAAGACTGCACCAGGTGATGCTAGTGTTTTTTCCAAGTTTTAGAAGTGTCATTGAAACGATGTTTTGTTAGAAAATTTGTACGAAGTGTTACGTCTGTTAGTCTGTGGTTGTACCTCTGGAGTGATTTTATTTTAAACTTATTGTGCACTCCAAAGGATCTGTCTTACAATCCTTGGTCCGCCAGCTAAATTAAATGAGCAAATAATTCGATCGGAAATATTTTATTCCGTTCTGTTTAATGTTCATTGGAATAGAGAATAAGGATGTTTGATGCTGATCCGCACGTCACGAGATCTAGTAAGGAAATGGCATTGCATGAGAGATAACAAAAATATTTCCTATTTTGTCATCTATAAGTTCATCAAGCATCATGATTAGATGCTGCATGCACAGTTAAAGTGCGGATTCATGTTAAAGGGTTTAGGCGACATCCATTTAGTACGTCACGCAAATTGTGACCGAAATCAACTCCCCGCCCTTGTCACATTTCATCACACATTCGTGACTCGTGATTTTTTTTTCATGTGACGTCACCTAACTTCAAACCCCCCCTCCCCCCTAGGTCACAAATCGTCACGATTAGGTCAACCCCCCCTCCCACCTATAAGCGTGACGTACTTTATGGATGCCCCCTTAAGGGCCTTTGGCACTTTATTCCTTGGATAATAACGAAAAAGCTCGCAGAATGCGTCGGTTATGTCAGTTATCGATGTGGCTACCGCAACCGACGTGCTAATTGTTATCGGGGATTTCAACCTTCCAGGACTACTGTGGCAACCATCCAGCAATGGGTTTCTCCATCCGGATCCCGGACACTCCGCTGTACACCTCGGAGCTTTACGGCTTCTTGACTATTATAGCTCTGCCACATTGCGACAAATCAACCACGTGACCAATCGCAGTCTGGATCTCTGCTTCGTCAGCGTACAGGATGTTGCCCCAGTGATTTCGCTCGCTCCGTCACCTCTGGTTAAGCTAGTAAGACACCACACCCCACTCATCCTAGCCTTCCAGGACCATCATTCTGATCATATGAAAATCATCCCGCCTGTTTCGTACGACTTTCGGAATGCTGATCACCAAAGCATTGCCGAATTCTTTGCAACTATCGACTGGATTGGTGTTCTCGACGGAAACGATGCCGATAACGCAGCATGGACTCTTTCTCATATAATTGGGCACGCAATCGATCGTCATGTACCTAAGATAGTACATTCGCCAAACAGTAAACCTTGGTTGACCCGCGAGCTTCGTATTCTGAAGACGGAAAAAAGGGCTGCGCTTAGGATATACTCCAAGTTCCGCACCCTTTCGCTGCGTGAGCATTACATCAGATTGAACGCTGTATACAAACGAACCAATCGGGATTGCTATAGACGACACAGAATTCAGCGTAATCTGAAGTTGAAACCGAAAACTTTTTGGAAGTATGTTAGCGATCAGCGTAAAGAATCGGGCCTTCCCTCAACCATGACCCTGAATGGTGAAGTCGCTTCGGATCATCTGATCATATCAGTCAACTATTTGCTGATAAATTCGGGCGAACGTTTTGCGATGAAGTGATCCCAGACGACCAAGTTACTCAGGCTGCCAACAATGTTGCGCTAATGATTGCGAATACGCTGGGTACTCTTAATATCGACGAAACAATGAAAATCTTCGACTAAAGCCGGCCCAGATGGCATACCGTCTGAGTTTTTAAAAAAGCACGTCGCTGACCTACTTATCCCGCTTCAGCTGGTGTTTAGCCTGTCCGTCTCAAGCTAGGTATTTCCGTCCGTATGGAAAACTGCCCATATGTTTCCTGTTCATAAGAAAGGAGATCGGAAAGACATCAATAACTACCGAGGAATCTCATCATTATGTGCCATTTCGAAGTTATTCGAGCTTGTAATCATGACTCCGCTGCTGTCACACTTCAAACAATACCTAAGTGATGATCAACATGGATTCATCGCCGGCAGATCAAGCACTACAAATCCTCATGTGTCTCACATCATATATTGCGGAAAGCTTAGCGGACCGTGTTCAAACGGACGTCATCTATACTGATTTATCTGCGGCGTTCGACAAAATCAATCATGCTATTGCAATAGCCAAATTGGAAAGACTCGGTATCAGCGGAAGTGTGCTGCGTTGGTTTAATTCCTATCTCGTAGGTCGTAAACTGATTGTGACGGTTGAAGGTTTTCAATCTAATGCATTTTCGGCTTCGTCCGTTCTTGAAGGCCCTCGTTTATCCTACGCCGATGATCTGAAGATTCGCTCCAATGTCGATGCAATCCGTATTCAACGAGAGCTTGACACCTTTATGGATTGGTGTAACTTGAACTGCATGCACGTGAACCCTGAAAAATGCTCCATTATTTCTTTCGCCCGAATCCGTCAACCAGTGATTTTCAACTACAAGCTCGTTGGTACTGAAATCCAACGTGTCGACCAAGTGAAAGATCTCGGCATTATCTTGGACAGTCAGTTATCGTTTAGACGACACATTTCCTACATTGTGGACAAAGCATCCAGAACTCTAGGATTCGTCTTCCGCATCACTAAAGGCTTCACCAACGTGTATTGTCTTAAGGCATTATACTGCTCACTCATCCGTTCGACTGTCGAATACGGTTCCATCGTCTGGCATCCGTATTACCAAAACGGAGTTGTTAGGATTGAGTCGATTCAACGCCGCTTCTTACGTTTTGCGCTCCGTCATCTACCTTGGCGAGATCCGTTCCGATTGCCGAGTTACGAGAGACGATGCCGGTTGATCCATTTGGAGACACTTCAGGCGCGAAGGAACGTCGCGAGAGCTTTGTTTGCTGCTGATATGTTGCAGGGAAGAATCGATTGTCCTGCCATTTTAGGTACGAATAATCTGAATGTAAGTTGCAGGGCACTGCGGAATGACGCAATGCTGCGACTACCATTTCAACGCACCAACTATGGACAAAACAGTGCTATGAGCGGAGTACAGCGAGTCTTCAATAGAGTTGCCGCTGACTTTGATTTTAATCTGTCACGTGAAACTATCCGCCGAAACTTTTCTGTATTATTCTCTACCAATGACGTTTAAGAAAATCTGTGTATATTTGTAATTGTTTGACTGTGTGATTAGTAATAGTATAAGAAACCATCATTAGGACAATTGTAGTCTGTTGATGTTGAATAAATGAATAAAAAATAAAAAAAAATGCATCAAGATGAGAACATGTTAAATTGCACCTTTTCAAGCAGTTACGCAGTTTTTTCGCAATATCGATAAAAAATATCGATATACGATCTGAATATCGATGTCAGTATCATCAAGAACCCAAATATCGATGTTACTGATATCGACATTATTTTTTAATTTAAATATCAACAACCCTACTCGCGGCTATTGATTGGTCCCCACTGTATGAAGCGGTAAATGTCAACGAATCTGTGGAATTGCTGATAGCAACTACTACCGAACTGTTCCGAGCTCACGTTCCGCCTCCCCGACCGCGGCGGAAACCTCACTGGTCTAACAGTACTCTTAGGAAACTAAAACGCGAAAGAGCCGCCGCACTCCGGAAATACTCGAGAAATCGAAACATCTTTGCACAAAGAGTGTTTGCGACAGCTAGCACTAGATACAAAAGTTATAACCGTACACTTTATGCTTGGTATGTTCGACGTACACAATCTAACCTCAAGAGCAACCCAAAACGTTTCTGGATGTTCGTTAACGAAAAACGCAATGAGAGTGGTCTTCCATCGAGTATGTTTCTTGGCGACGAGTGTGCAGATTCTGTCGACGGCATATGCAATCTATTTGCAAAACATTTCTCGAGTGTGTTTGATGAGGAAACTATTAGCAATCAGCAAGTGAGGAGAGCGATGCGAAATGTGCCTGCTGATGTGCTGGACTTCCGTGTGGGCCAATTCACTACTACAGATGTTGAAACTGCGATCAAAGAAATTAAATCGTCGGCTGCTTCAGGGCCTGATGGAATTCCTACGCTTGTTTTGAAGAGGTGTGTTAGTGCGTTATGTGAACCATTGCGTTTCATATGCAACAGTTCGTTGAGCCAATCTACATTTCCGGACAGCTGGAAGAACTCGATCATGTTTCCAGTATTCAAAAAGGGAGAAAAGAGAAACATCTCTAATTATCGTGGCATAACATCGCTAAGTGCTGGATCAAAACTGCTGGAAACGCTAGTTTGTAGGCAACTGATGCAAGCAGTCAAATCCTACGTCTCAACCGATCAGCACGGTTTCTTTCCTGGAAGATCTATTTCTACAAATTTACTACAGTTTACGTCATACTGCTTGGTAAACATGAGCGAAGGTGTCCAAGTTGATACCATCTACACGGATCTGAAAGCAGCGTTTGACAGAGTTAATCATAAGATTCTAGTTGCAAAAATTAATCGTCTAGGTGCACCAACTAGCTTTGTCGAATGGATAGCATCATATCTCACGAACCGTCGATTGTGTGTAAAACTTGGGTCCCACGAATCGAATGCTTTTGGAAACTTTTCTGGTGTGCCGCAAGGGAGTAACCTCGGACCGTTGCTTTTCTCCATATTCATCAACGATGTTTGTTTCCTAATACCTGAAGGATGCAGACTATTCTATGCAGATGACTTGAAAATGTTCTTGCGGGTGAGAACCATTGAAGATTGCAAGCAGCTACAATGGATGGTGAACTTGTTGGCAGATTGGTGTTCTGAAAATCGCATGGTGATTAGTGTGAAAAAATGTGCCGTAATTTCTTTCACGCGTAAAAAGCAACTAGTACATTGGCAGTACAAGATTGATGGTGAAGTAATCGAAAGAGTTTCATCGTTCAAGGACCTTGGTATTTTGCTCGATACACAACTGTCGTTCAGGGAGCACTACTCTTACATCATAGCGAAGGCCAATCGCAATCTTGGGTTCATCTTCCGGATTTCCAAGGAATTCAACGATCCGTACTGCCTGAGGGCACTGTACTTCTCACTTGTGCGGTCAACACTTGAAACGGCAGCCGCAGTATGGAGTCCATATCATGATGTGTGGATTAAAAGAATTGAAGCGGTTCAGAGGAAATTTATTCGCTACGCTTTGAGGTTTCTGCCTTGGAATAACCCAAACGATTTACCACCTTACGTGAGTCGATGTGCGTTGCTTGGCATGAACACTCTGTCGAAAAGACGTGACATTACCAAGGCTGTTTTCGTTGGGAAATTACTGTTAGGTGAAATAGACGCTCCTCAAATTTTGAGTCAGATCAATGTTAGCATTGCTCCAAGAAATCTTCGACTCCGGCCGTTCCTTAGATTACCATTTTTTAGAACCGAATACGCGCAGAACGAACCTGTTAGAGCAATGTGTTTAGTTTTTAATCAGGTTTTTGACGAACTCGACTTTAATGTCAGTATCAATGTGTTTAAAAATCGTCTGAATTTAAGTAATTTGTGACAACTTACGTAGTATTAAGTCATTCATGTAAACCCTAGCGTTCGATGAATTATAAATAAATAATAATAAATAATAATAATAATAATAATTCGTGGAATGATTTTTCATAGTAACCAGAGGAGCTCTTTCCCACTAATTGTGTGATTCTGAGGGAGTGAGCCTGTCCATCTTCAGTCCAGAAACTACAAATGCGACTACTTCTCTCTAATGCGTCAGGTCAATTCGTGAAATAATTTTTCATGGGAACCAGAGGATCTCTTTCCCACGAATTGTATGACACTTAGAAAGTGAGCCTGTCCACCTGCAGAACGGGCAGTTGTAATGTCAAAACCGGAAAAGATTTCGTCTATCCGTTAGTTCTTTGACCCGATAACAAAGCCTTCAGATTCCTATGTGCATCAGATAAAAGCCTCCGTTTTCACTGTTGCTGACCAGAAACAAAACTGTTGAGAACCATTCTGTCAACTTCATTCGTTTGTTGACGCAAAATGATTACTTAAGGTACGAAGATCATATCAATTATTATTCATCTTCGAAATTACTTGCGATTCTCTCAACATTTTAGTTGAGCAAAATTTTTCACTTTCATTCTTCTCTCTTTTATACTCCTTTTATCTGCCTTTCATTCATCGTCCTTTCATTCGTTTCATTCATTTTCGTTCGTCTCTCTTTCATGCACTCCCCTATTATATGTCGAATTTGTTTATTCAATCGGGATTGGAACTGGATGAACTTTTGACGTAGGACTACGTCTTTGTTTACTATACTGGGACTGGGTAGCACTTTGTGAAAACGAAAATAGAGGTGTAACATTTGAATGAAAGATTTCAAATGCTAATAACTACTAAGCTACTGTACGAAACTGAACAATTTATATGTCGTTGGATAGATAAAATGACCAGCAATTTTATGGGGGGCTAGAGACCAATTTCAAGGAGGGCGTAAGAAGGAGTGCTCCAGCTCCTATACAAATGAAAGACAAATTTCCTCAAAACTTCCTGAACTAATCAAGCAAATTGAACCAAACTTGGCATGTGGAGGTTTCAGAAGGCAGGAATTTTTTCTATAGTGTACTGAGACCCTTTCTCTTTCTGAGAGGAGGGAGGGCTCCTATACAAATGAAATTCAAATTTCCTCATAACTCTAGAACTAATCGAGCAAATGGAACCAAATTTGGCATGTGGTGGTTTCAGAAGGCAAGAATTTTTTCTAATGTGAATTGAGACCTCTCCCCTCTTTAAGTGAGGGCTCCCATACAAATAATATTAAATTTTGTAATAACTCGAGAAGCAAGCAAAAGGAACCAAATTCGGCATGTGGGAGGTTTGTGGAGGTAAGTCTTTTTTCTATGGTGTGAAGCAAAAGACAGTGAATCGACGTCGCTAACTTACCTGCCTGTTGCCATTCATGTCAAAAGAGAAGGACATTCGAATGACACGTCATATTTGCGATGAACGTGCTTTGGCTTTAATGTTATTTGTAACCAATGGCCCTTTTAAAGGCCACAAGCGAGTAAAAGTAAGATTATTGAAACATGTCAAACTACGCAAAATCATATTCAATACAATAATCGGTGGGCTGATCATTCATTACCGTTTCAACCTTTACGATGCACACAAGTGATATTGAAAAGAAATCTCTATGTCGCATTGGTCGCAGGCCTTGTACTTATGAACCCCTGTCCACGTATTTTCAAAGCGACTATTGCATTCAATAAAGGATTGAACTGGAAAATTTCGCTCTTCTCTTTTAAAAATTCAATTAAACAATGGCACTAACAGATTCTTATAAACATACATATGCCAGAAATGCAATTTACATTAGTCGTTGATCTAATGATCTGATATAGTCCTACGTCACCCTTTCGTACAACCCTTAGGGCTGTATACCTTGTAGTTTTTGTGTTAATTTGCTCCTATCTGACAGATGAAATTCATCCAGTTTCAACCCGGATTGAATAAACAAATTCGACAATAGATCGCTCTTACATTCATATCTAGTTCGTTCATTTCTCGTTCATTCGCACCCTTAGTATTCACAATTCATTCATACATTCTCATTCACGCAACGGTCATTCTACTTAATTACTAGGTTCGTCGTCTATCTGTAGCTGGACAGTAAATTTTAGGATCGTCATCCTTTTTTAGATCTTTATGAATATTTCTAATGTCGAATTTGTTTATTCAATCCGGATTGGAACTGCATGAACTTTTTGTGTTAATTTTCTCCTATCTGACAGATAAAATTCATCCAGTTTCAACCCGGATTGAATAAACAAATTCGACATAAGTCGTCATCTATCCCTAGATCGACTACTATTTGTTGGTCGTCATCCATTTTAGATCGACAACTATGGTAGGTACTCTATAACTACTATCAATTTATAGGGGAATGTCGTCGTGGTTGGGCCATCTTTTGGGCCTCAAATCTCATTTCAAAAGAAACTTGGCGGCAGTTTTTACTCAAAAAGGTCAATTGACAAATTTGAGTAAAAACTGCCGGCGTGTCGCTACCTGCTCCGATGGTGAGAAAAACGAAAACAAATGTCAGATGCGGTATATTTCATAAAAAATTTTCAGTAAATTTAATTTTTAACTGGTTTTCGATTGAAAACTTTACTACATTTTTATCAGGTTTTGTAAGAAATTTGCTGTTTTACAAGTTACTTTAAAAACACTTTTAAAATAGTGAATTGAAAGAGCATAAATTTGAAGAATACTGTAAAAGTTAGTGTGGCGACTTAACTAATCGAACACAGCAGTGATCCTGAAGCGGTTTTTGCATATTATTGGAATGTTTTTCTACTTTACAAGATCTTTATGCTTGTTTTGTATCGGTTCAAGTCAAAGTTCTGGAGATTCTAATATCTTTCAGTCTTATCGAACCATGTTGCTCCGGCACTACATGAAAATATGAATGTTCTCTTTAGTTATCCTGTATCTTGCTTGCAATAGCCTGGTTTATATTAATTTCACAAAAAACAAGCTTTTTACCACTCAAGCACGTGGATTTTTATAATTTAGCGTGATATATAACCTGTTTGTTGTCGCATAAATATTCAAAAACATTATTTTCTCGTATATACTGTAAATAAACCACTGACAAAGTATATACCAAAAATAAAGTACTCAATTTTCTTACATTTTGCAATAAAAATTTTACTCGTACATTGTTTCACTACATTAAGAAAATTAAAAAAGTGAACTTTTTTCCGATTCTTCAAGCAAACTGTCAACTTTCTCACCGTTCGGCTAGTTCCAAAGACCACCACCGTCAGCGCATAAGTTTCTGTCGAACAGGTCAATTGAAATCTGGCTAATTTCGGGTCTTTTTCGAGATTTTCAGGTAAGTATAAGGTTAATATTTGTGGGTTTTTACTACTTGTAGGTACAACAGAAACGCGAACGGGAGGACTAAATCGGTACTGAATTAAAGTGGACTGGAAACGAGCTTGTCTTGCAGTATATAGTGCTATAGCAAGCTACAGAACAAACGGCATTGTTACTTCCTGAATCCCAAGTTTTACTCTAGTAACGACGTGACAAACATTCATCCACCTGGTTTAATGTGGGCTGCCGGCCACACACCTATTTTTTCCATTGAGATCTTGCAATTCGTAAGAGGAAGATCCAATCTTTGCTAGAACTCGACAGGGAAGGAATTGCCTACCGTATTTGGCATTGTATCCCTCGCTAGCATTAGATTGTTTATGTTGCGTCGGTACACTAGCTGGTCCACCACTAATGGTTTGGCATTGACGATGACGAAGGTTGTAGCGGTGGCGGGAAGAATCGTGTGCTTTGCGCAAATTGCGGCTTACCAAGTCGTAGATACCACTGAACAACTCTTTCCGTCGCTCTTCCTGTTGACTCGGAGTCAATGTTTCATCATGGCGAAAAAGTTTGTGATCGGTACCACTTTCCGACAGCTCATGCCCGTGTATAATAAAGAAAGGCGTTAGACTTGTGAACGAGTGAACGCTCGTGTTGAGGATCATCTCCATTTCTGGGAGACGAGTGTCCCACAACTTTTGATCGCCTTTTACGTATGTTCGGATTGCAGCGTTTATCGTTCTGTTTGCCCTTTCCACGGGATTTGCCTGAGAATAGTATCGCGAATTTAACCAGTGTGTGATCTTGAAGCGGTCTAGTAATTGCTTAAATTCCTTCGAAAGAAAAGTGCTGCCATTGTCGGTGATAATGATTTCTGGAACGGAGTTTCTAAAAAACCAGTGATCTTGAAGAATACTACATAACGAAGTGCTATTTATACTTTGGACAGGCTGAATCATAATCCATTTCGAAAAGTAATCAGATACGACCAGATCCCTGTCACGACAGCTGTCAGCTGAAACCGCCTCCGATAGTAGTGGTAATAGAGGTAAACAACAAATTTTGAAACAAAATTTAAACGGGATAACGCATGTATTTAATGCTGCGCGGTATGACGAATGCGTGTATGCGTGTTGTTTCCCCTCTTTTGTTTATCGTAACAAATAAGACTATCAATAGTTAGAATTTTTACTATCTTACGTTGCCGACAACACAAAAAAACGAACATCTTTCACTATCCACATTCTACATGCAACAAATTTTCTGAAGCATAAAACCCTATGATTGCGTAATTCTTAACAGCTGCTGGCAAATTTGACATAAAATCCAGCCAGCAAGCCTGGCTCAAACGGCTTCAAGAAAAATGTATGAGAATGACGTTCGTTCTAGGGATGTGGATACGACTAGGATATGCTGGTTACCTTTGCGACTACGAGAGAGTGGTCCGATGAAATCGGCCGAAATTATTTGCCATGGACGAGTGGCGCGTCTTATTTCGCCCATTTCTGGATTGACTGGCCTAGTTGTTGCCTTCACCTCTTTGCAGGTACCGCACTTCTGGACATACTGTCGAATTTGCGCAGCCATTCGGGCCAGTAATAGCGCTGACGAATACGTGCTAGTGTTTTTTCTTGACCGGGGTGGAAAGAATTATCGTGGCATTGTAGTGGAATTTCCTCCGCTTGAGGAATTTTCTTCCATTCGTAAGACTGATCAGACGGACTGTCTGGCACGGATATAAATTTAAACAATCGATTGTTTTCGACCCTAAAGTCGACGTACTTGTCGGGGTTATCCAGAACCTTTTGTAGAGTGTTGCTATACCAAAACTATTTGGTTGAGGTGCTGAACTCTGCTACACTCCTTGACAGTACATCCGGTACCACGTTTTCCTTCCCCTTACGATGTTTTACGGTCATGTCATACTGCTGTAAATTGAGTGACCATTGACTGCAACGAGAACCGGCTTTCCATTTTGTATTTAGAATATAGGTTAGTGCCGATGAATCAGTGATCAACGTGAAGTGATAGCCTTCAATATAGCCGCGAAATGCATCGATAGAGTATAGCCGCTAGAGCTTCCTTCTCCGCCGCGTGGTAGTTTTTCTGCGGTGTCGTGAGCTTGTGCGCAAAATACGAAATTACTCGCTCACAATCGTTCTACCCAGCTACTGCTACGTCACTCGTGTCGGTTTGGATAGTGAACTCTTGTGCAAAGTCGGGACTACCCAGGACTGGAGATGAAATCAGACGTTCTTTTATCTCACAGAAAGCAGCTTCGGCTTTTTCATTCCACTGGATGATTTTAAACTTGGTTTGGAGGAGATCCGTTAGTGCTGCAGTAACCCCACTGAAATTCGATATAAAACGGCGATAATAATTCGCCATGCCCAGAAACCTTCTGAGCTTCGTTACCGTTGTTGGCCTTTCATACCCAACGATCGGTCGAATCTTTTCGAGATTAGTTTGCAGTCCTTCGGAGCTCAAAAGATAACCCAAAAAGGAAATTTCGGAAACACCAAAATGAGACTTCTGAACATTGATGCTAAGATTGGTTTCTTTCAACCTTCGAGCAATCTCTTGTAGGAGCTGTACGTGCTGCTCGAATGTTTCCGTTACCACGACGATGTCGTCGAGGCAGACAAAAACATTCGGCTATAAAGCTCCGTGACTTAACATGGCGTCGGTGCATGACCTAACCTGGATAACGTAGCCGGACTATTTATAAGACCGAAGGGCATTCTCGTGTATTGGAAAAGCCCTTTTCCCTGCACGCTAAATGCAGTGTACTTTCGTGAACTTTTCTCCAATGGCACTTGTAAGAAAGCTTCAGAAAGGTCAATTGTGGACAGGTATCTGGCTTTTGGCAGCTGCCCTAAAATTCTTCCTGGATGAGGCAACGGGTACGCATCCCGTACCGTTCGCTCATTTATCTTTCTTGCATCCAGGCACAGCCTAACCTTATTAGGTTTGTTAACTGGTACACAGTTTAAAGACCAATCAGAGCTACTTCGCTCCAGAATACCTTTGTCTAACAATCTTTGAAGCTCGACGGCCACAAGCATTTGTGTCTTGGGGGACGTGACGTACGGAAACTGTCGTACTGGTGGCTTATCTTTCCATTCATCCTTCAATACGATACGATGTTCAGCACGGGACGTTAGTGTCAATTTTTCTGCATCTGCTGCTAAAAACATTCTCTTAACTTCCTCGATTATCTTGTTTTCCTGTTCGCTAAGAGTGAAATCAGGTGACTGTCGGTCAATCGAGGCAATCGTTTCGTCTGGCAGTTCGTTCATTTGATTAATCATTGTCGGTTGGATCTGAAACTTTTTCCAAAAATCCATACCGGAAATACAAGGAATCGACAGATTAACAACGACTATAGTAGAAACAATTTTGTGGGTGCCCTCAAACCAAAACGGAAGCTGCGCTTGGCCTTTGATTTGCAGAACATCTCCACTGGCAGAACGTAATATAATATTTTTCGAAAGACAATTTAATCTTGCATTTTTCAATTGTAAAAAATCAGACGGGTTGTGTACAAGACACGACCGCATATGTAGGTGACGCAGGACTACGTAAGTCTCTTTGTATAGTGATAGTAGCATGTATTCATGCTTGCAATCATTCGATTCTTCATGTATACATGCTATGTTACATGTATATGTTACATATATACATGCTACATGCGTTGTATGTAACATTTATCAAAGTAGTAACATTGCATACGTTCAATTCCCAAAGGTTGTGCATTTGAAAACAATTTAACAAAATCAAGAACACAAACTATTGCTTTCCTGCTACCTTACTGAAATTAAAGATTGTTTTTATTATTCATGGTTTCCCACGTTGAAGGGATTTTACAAATTCAATCCTATTTTATCAACAGCACATCTTTTCACTACACTTCTAATGAAACGGTAAGCATGTGTATTCATACAGAGTCATATTGTAACAACACATTACAGCTGTAGCACATTTTTCCAACACAGATTTCAAAATCGCCTACGTTTAATCGTCTCGCAGTGCAGTAAAGAATTTGCGATCTATTGGGACAACGGACTTCTGTCATTTTTTCTGGCACACTTCCTTAACTTCCCTAATCGCGTATTCGCGTTTGTAAGAAATCTGTTGGCACGAGCGGGCTTTGTCGCTCTCTCTGGCGTACTTCCCAAGCAAGAACATCAAAATGGTCTAGGTTGAACCGCGGTGTTAAGAAATCTT
Source organism: Sabethes cyaneus (assembly GCF_943734655.1). Classification (NCBI taxonomy): domain Eukaryota; kingdom Metazoa; phylum Arthropoda; class Insecta; order Diptera; family Culicidae; genus Sabethes; species Sabethes cyaneus. The sequence goes on from NC_071354.1 coordinate 122,865,079, forward strand.
GTTGAAATGAGGAAGCTTTATCACTTGTTTTGGCTTACTTCCCAAGCACAGATATCAAAATGGTATAGGTTTAGATCATCGTATAGAATCTTCCAACCAATCACGAAGCGAGAATTCTGGTAAAGCATAGGTTCATTATTTTCAATTTTTGAATAGTTCAACATCAAGAATCCATACTTTTCTTCATTTGAGCCAATTCTTAGAAGATTTTCCGATCGATTGGTATAAGAATATTGAAAATCGATCGGAAAACCGCTGAGCTATTAGCGCTCAAAACCTTTCATTTTTCGTGACGCTCGCATTTTTCGATTTTTTGGAATGACACCCTATCTCAAAACTTGCCGTAAGACGTAGTCCTACGTCAAAAGAATTTCTCACTTATGAAAGTGTGGTTGCTTCCACTGTCAAGCAAAGCGCGAACAGCACGATCATATATTTTTACAAAGCGTATGGTCGGCTGTCGTTAGAAGAAGGATATACTATTTGACATAACTCGGGGGAATCTACTATTTCGGGGGAGTTTCAACGGCAGGCTCCCAGAAGTTCGAAATACTTCTGGCTCATGCTGGCGTTTTTAACTCTACGCAATCCATGCTCACGAACGGCGATTTTCATTCGCTTTTGCGCCGTTTTTTGCACAATATGGGCAACAGTGTGTGGGGAAACCTTTAAGACCACAATTTGCACATAAAATTCCACGCGGTTGATCACACATAGCCACGTGATGACCAATTCTAGTGCAATTGAAGCAGGTGTTTAAAGGTGGAGGACGATGACGACTAACAACTTCCTCGAGAGTAAGATTGCTTCACAGACGAAGTCGGTTCTGGGTTCGATGCATTGGATGGTCCAGGAACAGGGTTTGAAAATTGCTTTGGATTTTGCGAAAGCGGTTGAATCCGACGAGGGGAAACATTTCGGTTCGGAAACCGATCAGTTTTACTTATATTGTTCTGTTTTGATATTTCGGCTACCGTTTGGAATGAGTCATGGGACTTGGATTGAGAATTCTTTCCTTTCCCAGACTTTTTCGTCGAATCTGAAATACTATTTACAGACCTGTCGGGTCCAAAAACTTTATTATATGCCGGAAAATTTAATGCATCTAACTTTTGTCCTGCAGCAACTAGTGACTGATGGATATCCATAATAGGAGTGAATGCCATTTGACGCTTATATTCCAGTCGCATGTTTTGTTGCAAAATTTGTAGCTTTTCGTGATCATTGAACTGTTCACTCATGGTACGAAATAATTTTTCCATTGCGAAATAAAATTCATGGAACGACTCATGCCTTTGCTGATATCTTTAACCTTCCTAGTGCATTGGGGTCGTTTTCGACCCATCGGCATACTTACAAAGCTTGATACTCAGTAACGGTACGAGCTAGAGACTTGAAATTTTTTGACTTTTCCTAACTTTGGAAAATTAGCATTGAGGGGGAGTTTCAGCTTTCAGCGACATCTAGAAGAGCCACAGCAAAAAAAGTTACATATTATGCATTAAGGGTCGAAAACGACCCAAGTTTTGAAATTGCTCTCATTCATCCATTTTCAATCCGAATCTCGTTTTCTTTACCTCGTTTGAAAGATGTGGCCAAAAACTAGCACCCAAGGTATGTTGGGGAATATTTGTTGACTGATGGCCACTTCTGCGTCGGTTCTGGGACACCCCCTACCAGGTCCCGGGGAACATTTTTATATTTTGAGATAATTCATTTTGCGGCACATCAAATCACATTGGCTTGATAAAATAAGACTAGTGGAAGTACAATGGGGACATTTTGGACCCGAATGGCCACTTCCCCATCGGTTACGGAACATCCGGTACCTGGTTTTTGAGGCCATTTTTGAATTTTAGGATGATTTCTATTGCGGTACGTCAAATTTCATCACATTGATAACATAAGACTATTGAAAGTATAATAAACACATGTTGAAGGCAAATGGCCACATCAGCATCGGTCCTGGAACATCCGGTACCCGGTTTTTGGGGACATTTTTGTATTTTAGGATAACTCATAATGCGACATATCAAATCACATCGGCTTGATAAAATAAGACTGATGGAAGTAAAACAATGTCATTTAGAAGCCAAATGGCCACTTTACCATCGGTACCGGGTCATCCGGTACCAGTTTCGGGGGACATTTTTGGCTTTTGAAATAATTCACCATGCGGCACCTCAAATCACATCGCGTTGATAAAATAACAACAATGGAAGTATAATGGGGCGTTAGTCGCATATAATCCGGTACCCGGTATTTATAATGAACCGTAAAACGGGGTAACTCGGGGCAGATGAATTACCCTGTAATCCAAAAATGTCCCCAAAAACCGGATACCGGATAGTCCGGAACCGATGATGAAATGGTAATTTTGGCTCCAAAATTTTTCCATTGTACTTCCATTAGTGTTATTTCATCAAGCCAATGTGATTTGATGTGGCGCATGATGAATTATCCTATCCAAAAATGTTCTCATAAACCGTGCACCCAATGCTCCGGAACCGATGATGAAATGGCCATTTGTCTTCAAATGGTCCCCATACCTCTTGGAACTGTTTTATTTGATCAAGGCGTTGTGATTTGATGTGCCGCAAGATGAATTATTTCATAATCCAAAAATATCCCGCGGAACCAGGTACCGGATGTTCCGGAACCGGTGGTAAAATGGCCATTTGGCTTCTAAATGACCTTATTTTATTTTCATCAGTCTTATTTAATCAAGCCGATGTGATTTGATGTGTCGCAAGATGGGTTATCCTAAAATACAAAAATGGCCCCAAAACCCGGGTACCGGATGTTCCGGTACCAATGCTGATGTAGCCATTTGCCTTCAAAATGTCTTTATTATACTTTCAATAGTCTTACGTTATCAAGCTGATGTAATTTGACGTGTCGCAAGATAAATCATCCTAAAATTTAAAATTGTCCTCAAAAACCGGGTACCGTATGTTCCAGAACCAATGAGGAAATGGTCGCTTGGGTCCAAAATGTTCCCATTGCACTTCCATTAATCTTATTTTGTCAAGCCAATGTGATTTGATGTGCCGCAAAATGAATTATCTCAAAACATAAAAATGTTCACCGGGACCTGGTAGTGGGTGTTCCGGAACCGACGCAGAAGTGGCCATCAGTCAACAAATATTCCCCAACATACCTTGGGTGCTAGTTTTTGGCCATAGCTTTCAAACGAGGTAAAGAAAACGAGATTCGGATTGAAAATGGATGAATCAGAGCAATTTCAAAACTTGGGTCGTTTTCGACCCTTAATGCATAATATGTAACTTTTTTCTAATGCATTTGGAAGGTTAACTGATTTTGCTTCGGATTAAACCATCCAAATCAGGGTGCATGAACGTGCGCTTTAGCTCAGCAACTAAATGCTGCCAACTCAGTAGTCGGTTGGTCGACCTCTGGGTCATGTACCACCAGCGTTGCCAACCTTCCAGATTTGTCTGGATTTTCCAGACTTTTTGATGCCTAATCAGACAAAAAAAGACGTTTTCCAAACATTGTCTTTCATTGGAGTAAATGGCAGCCAGACTTTTCCAGACACTTTTATTCTCGTTTTCCAGATTTTCGTAAAAACCGGTTGGCAACGCTGTGTACCACTTCAAAGCTGAACCTGTAAATAGATGAATGGCTGACTCAAACAGTTCTCTCTCTGAAACCTGTTCTGCGTAGCATAAAGCTTGAACGAGTTCCAGAAACTCATTGAGTTTTAGCCCTTGATCATCTCCACTATATTTTGCAATATTCCATTTAGAGACTGGTAACGTGTGACGTGGAGTATATGGTACTGAATATGGATACTGTGGAAACGGAGTCTGTAAATGCTGAGGAACTTGACCTGAATACAAATTCTGGGTAACACTGCCGGTGTGAAATTGTGTTGCGTTGTGATTTGGTAACGTGCTTCTGTTTCGGTTGGCGATGAATGGATCAATCTGGAAAGCGGTTTGTTGCATATGGTTGTCAGTTCTGCTAGGGAACACTGTATCTGCCTGATAGTTAAATATGGGATTGGGAAGGATTCGAGGGTTGGATGGAATGTGATTTTGGATATTATGTGGTTCGGGAGTATGGATAGGAAATACTGAGGGAATTAAATTGTTGGTGGAGAGGATCATTATATTGAATGGAATGGTTTGGAACAGGATCAAAGTTTGTTTGAGTTTCAGCATCAATTCCTTCCTGGCGTTTTCTGAGTTCCGCTTCTAATTCGAAAACTTTAGCTTGCAATGAATGGATCCACTCTAACTCTTGCTGATTGAGTACTGACCCACGGGATCTTGGAATGGAATTGTCCTCTGAAATTTCAATGTATAAATCAACGGTTTGATTATTCGCTGGTGGAGCATCATTTTCTTGTCGATTACTAGAGTCAGTAACATCTGATCTCGGAACAGGTAAGTCCAACGGTCTTTCTGTAATTGCTAGTATTTGCAGTGATTCTACTAGCTCAACCAGTTCTACTAATAAATTCTGTAAATGGCCATGCAAGTTTGGAGAACCGCGAGAATCGGAAAGTACTACTACTATACGCATACCAACATGTAATAATCGCGCTGTACACAAGTTTTTCAATTCGATGTCAGGTTCTTGCCCTAAAAGCGTTTTTATCTTTGTGAATTTTTGTGTGCACATTTTCATTTCTGCTTCTAAACTGTCCCCAACTTTTTGCGATCCTTTCTCAGCGCTGCCCTCTTTTTCTTGCTTCAACCTATCACGAACCCATTTTCGTTTACGCGACACACTGAGATCACCAGCCATAATCATGGACCTGGATACCAACTCGTAATCGAGTTCATCTTCCGTCAAATAATCTGCTCTCATGTTATAATACCATTCAACGATTAAATTGCTCGCTTCATCGAAGGTAAGTCGAGACATTGCCATGCTGTATTCGTGAATAATCGAATTACCCGAAAATAAATATGAACATGCAAAAATAAACTGGTTTCACAACCACTCACTCAACCATACAATTTCCGAACGAATGAGAAATCGCTTCGTAACCGTTTCACCACTGATAATTTCAAGTATAATTAATTTAATAAAACAGTTTCAACAATTTTATCACTTAAGTTATTATCATCACCCGCACAAATCTGAAATTATTCTTCGCAATCTTTTCGCTGAAATAATTTAGAGACAAAATATTTTTTCTGGTGACGAACTATTGAAGTAACTTTAGTGTACTGAAATTTCTCCGGAAGACCGACTGACGGACTGGGTGGTGGTGGGGCCACACTATACTCACCAGCTTTTACAGGGTTGTTCACGGGGTCTCCGGGAGAATTTTCTTGGGCAAACTTTCAACCCTTTTGTACGTCTGGTCACTGAGCGTGTGCGATACAAACTTTCAAACGATAACTATAGTGAACAAGCTAACCTAAAGGACTTTCATGACCATTTTTGATGACACAAAACAGCTTGGTTAGGCAGACCATAAATTTTTTTTAAATTTCTTTTGTTAGGGGAGAGGCGCGGGGGGGGGGGGGGGGGGGGGGGGTTACCTTGCATGCATCAATGACGCTTACTTGTAGCACAGGGTACAGATATCGTTGCGGCCGAGATGAACGGTGGTCGACTTGCAGCAGGCAGGAACCCGGAACTGACGACTGGAACGGGAACTGGCAATCACGACGGCAGGAACGACGGGAACGGGTTTAACGATGGGCACTGGCATTGAGCAGGCACGGGCACTGACGGCACTTGCAAGCCGTATCGAGGGCGGCAACTCGGCCGTGTAACGGGTGGCCTAGTGTTTCGGGTCCGGGAGTGGTAACATGCGCACTATACACCTTCGCGAGCGACTTCGCACTGTCGATTGGGGTTTAGTCTAACTCAGCGTCCAAAATGGCGGCCACCGACCTAATGTCGCACTCGCGGGATAACTGCCGTTTTATTCTTCTTGGGACTGGGCTTTCTAACGGGAACACTACACTTACCCCAATCGACAGGTCCGGCCAGGAATTAACGTTCGTGTAGATCTTCTGGCGGATCGTGCTACGGATTTACAAATCCCACTAACTGTTCTGGCTGAAACGCGGTTCAAAATGACGGAATGACGCTGCCGCTGATCTTCACTTCCACGGACCGATTTTTATCAAGCAAAAAAGACCTCGTTTGCGCCATCGTGCCGCTTTTTATACCCTCTTGCGGTATTCGTGATCGCTCCTCTCGATGACTCTGCAACTCGATGACTCAGCAACTCGATGACGGTTCTTACGGCGGGCTAACAATATTAAATTGGTGTCCCGAGCAAAACTACTTTAATGATACTTTTATGGTAAATGTTGTATGCAGATTTTTTTGATATTTTTGCTACTTTTCTTGATCCTAAAACTAATACTAAACCTAACTTGAACCAAAACTGAACTCAAAACTATTGCATGCAACAAGCAAATAATTCAACAAAACTAAATAGTTTAAATAAATAACACTTATATTCGCGGGCACCAACTTCAGGCTACTGAACACAGAATAAACGTCCCTCAAACATGCAAACATGGAGGACTGACATTTATTCTGCTTTCAGACATTTACTGACAATATTAACAAAAAATATGACAATGTTTCACAGGGCCTAATTCAAGCTGGCCCAACGATCAAAACGTATTGTGATCACAAGGTAGATCACAGGCTAAACAGAAATCTTTTTAGCCAATATTTACTGGTGCGTCCTTTCATTTTTACGTTCTACTATAGTGTACCCTACCATGAAATTTATTTCTGAGTATCTTACTCTTGCGAGAAAACCCTGAGAGAGAGTTGCGAAGACGGCCCTCTTTTTCTCATGCTTTAGCTGTTCTTCTTCTTCCTATTGCGTGTGGTTTCATTTTCGGGTTGGCAAATTAAACTTGTGCGTGAAATCCTCATTGTGCATGTAAACTGTGCGTTTTAGAATGATATATTTTGGTGCTAGTTGGTCCACGGGTATTTCACATTTTACGAAAAGGTCAATTTCCAGTGGAAAAAAACAAGATTAAATCAATTTTAAATGTGTGTTTTTCATAAATCACCAACAGAAAACTTCTGTGAGTTATTAATACTTTTCCATTTTTGATCAACGATAACGGCTGGCTGCATTTGACAGATCGTACTGGCTGCGTGAATCTCTCTCAGGGAGAAACCAATCCAACATTGGAGCCAAGTTTATAGCTTTTATGCATCCACATTTATTTTGGATCAAAAAATAACGGTTCAATGATTGTGTTTTGCATGGGTTTTTAAATCAATTTTGATTTTTTTATTTTTCAGTAGTAAAATATTAGATTGTTATTACTCAGATGGAGAGTAATTCGAAAAAACCAGCGGGGTGCTATCCCTATTTTAACGAACGGTGTTTGACAGTCGACTTAACGAAGGGCGCTATTGCAGGAAAAGCGCCCGTCTGACAGGTACATTTGCTGCCAACCTTGTCGAGATGTGCTGAGATGTTGACAACAAAAACATGGCACCCATCGCAAGCCCCTGGAAAAAACAGCGATTTGATAAAAACTGTCACAAAAGTATTGGCTCTAAAGTTGGCATCGCTGGTTTAATGATAATTCCGCTCAAATAGTGGTGGAAAGAGTACATCGTATTCGTGTACAGTCAACCAAAAAAGTATTCGGACAGCAGCGCATAAATTTTTCTTTTAGTAATTTTGCGCAGTATTTTTGCAAAGAATGGTAACATATATTTTTTAAAACAATGTTTAACTAAAGCATATTTAGATGCACAACAAAAATTCGGGGAAAAGCTTTCCGTTTTGAAGATAGAGTACATATAATTTAAATTGCCTAAAAATGCAGCCAAAAAAGTATTCGTACAGTTACCTATTAGTTGAAATAAATGTCCTTTCTCGCTCAACCACCACCTTGTAGGACCATTTACATTCTTGATGACCTGTTTTAATCTGTTTGGAATAAAATTAACAATTTTTCAAATATCCCTCTGTGAATTGCTGACCATTTTTTTGCAAGAGCTCGGTTTAAGTCATTTTGATAAGAAATCAAATGATTTCTAATTATAGAAATGAAATTATCTAAAAAGATGTTCAAATCTAGACTGAATGCTGATGTTTCGATAGCGCTAGGACAACTGTATGGTGCCTACCGCTTACAATTATCGACAGTATGTTTAGATTCAACATCGCGGTACAATATGTATGTACCACAGAATTACAATTTTGCTTTAATTTCACCTAAAATTGTTCAGATAATTGAGTTTACACTTAGTTCTATCCAAAAATATATATCTTTGCTACCTCGCAGCTTCTCATGCACCCCAGCAAGGTACGACAGCACCAACCCTTATGCAAGAATAACTAAAAGAGAAGGATTACAAGAGGAAAATCACTCGTCGGCAAGTAAACAAGCAATGCGGTTAGTGTCATACCTTGTTGGGATGCATGGAAAGCTTGGGATGCATGTGCTTTAGTGGTGTGTGCATTGTACGCGTATGTACACACTCAGTGGTAATCATGATCATCATGAAAATTAATTGCCTGTGTTTGAACCTTAAAACCATAATTGGAGCAAATGTCAACCGTTTGAGAATGATGAAGCGTTCTTAACGTGTGATTTGGCATATGTGATAATAAAGATAGCCTGCGATATAATCATGCTATAATTGATTAACTGATGCTGCCAAAGTAGCGCATACTCAATATAAAACGCGAAACCGCATATCCTGTATATTAATATCTACATCTAGTTCTTCCGGAGTTCTTACGAGAATGGTAGCTAAAACCCTTCCCGAGTCAGGTGTGGGATGATGTCTGAATCACACAGAAATGTTGTAGCGTGTTTTCTTAAACAGTCAGATGTTTTATCAAGGACACATTCAAACTTTGATGGTAAAAAACAGAATTAATCAAAATGTGGTTTATGCGAAACGTGTTGTTCCATGATTTAGTTGCAAAGCTGACACATCAGCAAAATTTCATTTCAATTAAAAATAGTCGAAACAAAAATGGTTTTTTTCAGCGATTTAAGCAGGAAGTGCTCTGAAACATTTCAATCGTAATTTTCTTCTCTTACTGTTACCCGCAATCGGAATTGTCTGTGGCACTACTTTTGCACTATTTCTTTCATTCCAGCTTGGTTTTTGAATTGATTTACTACATATATTCATTCTGGAGTCTAGTAAGGAAAATAAAATAGTTGCTCGCAGTAAATTGAAGTTTAAAAATATGACTAACTGAATTATAGATACATATTCAGATACCAAGAAATAAAAAAATGATCTAGTAGAAAGGCCAGATCACTCCGCTAGGTGGAATAATTCAGATTTTTAGAGCATAGACGTCTCTGAAATCTGAAGCATTCCGTCGTACGAAGCCAAGTACAGCATAAGCTTTTGATGTCACTATACTGATATGCTCGTCAAATTTCAATTTCGTGTCAAGTGTAACACCCAGATCTTTGATAGAGCTGCAACGTTTCATCTCAGTTCCGAGGTGAAATATTGAGGGTTACGGACGCGGGAAAAAGTGATTACGCTGCATTTATATATATTTCCCTCCATGCCGTTTGTAACACACCAATGCAAAAGATTATTCACATCTCGATGTAGAGCATCGCGATCAAGAGACCTTGTGATGGTACGAGAACTTTTGAGATCGTCGGCGTATAGTAATTTTTCAGTTAACGAAAAGTACAAAAATTAATGGCCCTAGAATGTTGCCTTGAGGTACTCCAGAAGGTATATCGAAACATGATTCACGCAAGTGATTTTTAAAAGAAATCTCTATGTCTCAACGGTTCCAGGCGTTGTACTAATGAACCCCCTTCCACGTATTTTCAAAGTCACAATTGCATTCAATCAAGAATTGAATCTGAATATTTCGCTCTTCTCTTTTAAACATTCAGTTAAATAATGGCACTCACAGGCTGGTAAATGGCTTGGTAATGCGTACCATCGGTGCCCTGTGCACTGGGCATAAAATAGACCCCACAGTGGTTCACAGCCTCTTACCTAGCAACTTCTACCCCAACCTCCTCGTGGTACCAGCCGGGATACGAGCAACCTCGGGTGGAGATCGGGTAACCAACCCCGGTGGAAACCAAGGTCGTATGCTGACAGGGAGGAGGGCTCCTTCGAACTACGTTGGCCCTCCGGCGATACTGTGGGGTTGGTTGCGGGCTTTGCAAGCCTGAAATGCCTGATGGGCGAGATGCAGAAGCGGGTGATCGGGTGGTGGCCGATCAACCCCCGAATGTGCAGATTAAGAATCAAGGGCCTATTCTTCAATATAAGCATAATTAACGTGCACAGCCCTCACCTCGGAAGTACCGATGATGACAAAGACGAATTCTATGCGCAGTTGGAGCGTGAATACGACCGCTGCCCAAGACATGATGTCAAAATTATCATCGGGGACTGTAATGGTCAGGTTGGTCAGGAGGAGGAATTCAAACCGGTGATTGGACGGTTCAGCGCTCACCCGCAAACGAACGAAAACGGCCTAAGACTTGTCGACTTCGCCGCCTCCAAGAACATGGCCATACGTAGTACCTTCTTCCAGCATAACCTCTACCATCGGTACACCTGGAGATCACCCAACCAGACAGAATCACAAATCGACCACGTTCTGATAGATGGTCGGCACTTTTCAGACATTATCGACGTCAGAACCTATCCGGGCGCTAACATTGATTCGGATCACTACCTAGTGATGGTAAGGATACGTCAAAAGCTATCTGTTGTGAACAACATACGATACCGCCGCCCGCCACGGTATAATCTAGCGCGACTGAAGCAACCAGAGGTCGCCGAAAACTACGCGTTATCTCTCGAAACCGCGCTGCCGGAAGAGGGAGAGCTGGATGAAGCCCCTCTTGAAGACTGTTGGAATGCCGTGAAAACAGCCATTAACAGCGTAGCGGAGAACGTCCTAGACAGTGTGGCACCGAATCGACGTAACGAATGGTTTGACGAGGAATGCCAGCAGATATTGGATGAGAAGAACGCAGCGCGGGTACAAATGCTGCGTAGAGCCACCCGTCAAAATGTGGAGCGATACAAACAGAAGCGGAGGCAGCAAACCCGACTCTTCAAGGAAAAGAAGCGCCACCAAGAGGAGAAGGAGTGCGAAGAACTCGAACAGCTGTACCGCTTTTACGACACACGGAAGTTCTATCAGAAACTCAACGGATCTCGCAAAGGCTTCGTGCCGCGGGCCGAAATGTGCAGAGATAAAGATGGAGGTATCTTGACTGATGACCGTGCGGTGATCGAAAGGTGGAAGCAGCACTACGATGAACACCTGAATGGCGTGCAGGCGGAAGACCATGATAGCGGAGGAAGTGACAACATTGGTGCAGCAAGCGACGAAGATGTGCCACCCCCATCGATAAGGGAAGTTAAAGAAGCCATCCAGCGGCTGAAGAACAACAAAGCAGCGGGAAAGGATGGCATTGGAGCGGAACTTAATAAAATGGGCCCGGACAAGTTGGCCGGCTGTCTGCATCAATTGATTGTCAAGATTTGGGATACGGAACGACTACCGGAGGAGTGCAAAGACGGGGTTATCTGCCCTATCTACAAGAAAGGTGATAAGCTGGATTGTGAGAACTACCTAGCCATCACTATCCTGAATGCCGCCTACAAAGTGCTGTCCCAAGTCCTCTTTCATCGACTATCGCCAATAGCCAATAGATCTGTGGGAAGTTACCAGGCCGGCTTCATGGAGGGTCGGTCTACAATAGACCAAATCTTCATCCTGCGGCAGATCCTCTAGAAGTGCCGCGAATTCAGAGTCCCCACGCACCACCTGTTCATCGATTTCAAAGCCGCATATGATAGCGTAAACCGACAAGAGCTATGGAAAATTTTGGACGAAAACGGCTTTCCGGGTAAGCTTATTAGACTTATCATGGCTACGATGGATGGGATCCAGTGCTGTGTGAGAATCTCGGGTGGATTGTCGGACCCATTCGAATCTCGCAGGAGACTTCGACAAGGAGATGGTCTTTCCTGCCTGCTATTCAGCATTGCGCTTGAAGGTGTTATAAGGCGAGCGGCGATCGAAATGCGGGGCACGATTTTCAATAAATCCAGTCAATTTATCTGCTTTGCTGACGACGTGGATGCTGTCGGCACAACATTTGAGGCGGTGGAAGATCAGTACACCAGACTGAAACGCGAAGCAGAGAAGATTGGATTGCAGATAAATACGCCAAAACGAAGTATATGCTGGCGGGCGGGACCGAGCGCGACAGGGCTCGCTTAGGCAGCACCGTGGTAATCGACGGGGATGAGTTCGAGGTAGTCGACGAGTTCGTATACCTTGGCTCGCTGGCAACAGAGGACAACAATACCAGCCGTGAGATTAAAAGACGTATTATCAGCGGAAGTCGGGCCTACTACGGACTCCACAAACACTTGCGGTCGAACAATCTGAGCCCCCGTACAAAGTGCACACTGTACAAAACGCTAATTAGACCGGTTGTCCTCTACGGGCACGAAACGTGGACATTGCTAGAAGAGGACCTACGAGCACTCGGAGTTTTCGAACGGCGGGTGCTAAGAACCATCTTTGGCGGAGTGCAAGAGAACGGTGTATGGAGGCGAAGAATGAACCACGAGCTCGCGCGTCTATACGGCGAACCAAGTATTCAGAAAGTGGTTAAAGCTGGACGGATACGTTGGGCAGGACATGTTGCTAGAATGCCGGACAACTATCCTGCAAAAATGGTTTTCGCATCAAATCCGGTAGGAACAAGACGAAGAGGGACACAGCGAGCGAGGTGGCAAGACCAGGTGGAGCGAGATCTGGCGAGCACTGGGTGCCCGCGGAACTGGAGATCAGTTGCCATGGACCGAAACAGATGGAGAAATTATACTGCGCAGGCCTTGTCATAAACGTTAAAATGTACGTTGTAAACTGTACAAATCAAATGGGGCCGGTAAGGTGAGGTGAGGGTGACTATGAGAATAGGGCCCCTGATATAGTCCTACGTTACCCTTTCGTACAACCCTTAGATTAGTATACCTTGCAGTTTTTCGAGTAGTTTTTAAATTTCTTCGAATAGAAACATTTAAGAAGATGATTTAATTTTGAAATAAGTACTATAGTGCTGGCTACACGACAGTGTCATGCCCCAAGTAACAATTCCAAGTTTTATTACGTTCATATAGTGGTTTTCATGACCAATTTAATAAAACCGCTAATAAAACTATGAGGTCTACCAGAACTTTCTGATGATCGCTATAAAACTGCTTTCTGATCAAGTGGCCCACTCCTCAGAATGTTTTCATAACCGCTATAAGAATCAGGTTATAAGCTCAAGTAGTCGTATCACGCTCTGCTGAAAGCACCAATAAAACCGGTTAAGCTTTCGCTGCTTGACAGCCTTCGCCATAATTTAAAAAAGCTTTTCGTTTTTCTGGCAAATTTAAATAAGTTGTCAACTTGAAAATATATCCGTGATCAGAGAAGTTTAAATTTTACTAACAGATCATTCTGAGCGATTTGGTTTATAGCGACCAGAATAAAATATCCCATAAAATATTTTTTAAATGTTAAGCAATTTCTTTGGTATCTGCATGTGCGCATTTAATTTCATCGTGCATATTGATATGATAGGTCGATATAATCAGCGCGCCACTGAAATTTTGCAATTTTCGAAAACTGGTTGTTTTAACAAATTGAAAATATTCAGTTAGTCAATCTCAATTTCTAGCAAAATCATTTTAGTTGCTTCCTCTGACAGGAAAACCGATTGATAATAACTTTCTTTCTGAAAAACACTTTGCTTTGATGAACTGTTGTTTGCGAGCTAAAACAAAATACTACAATATGGCAATATGGCTTCGCATAAAAAAATGATTTTGGTGTTGAACTTTGGTATTCTTCATAATAGCAGCAAAAGAACTGTTTGGTTAGGGTGTTACCGTTTCAATAGCTCTATAAAACTAACAGATTTATTGCGGTTTGACAAGTAGCCGCGATAAGATCAATTTTGATTCGTGCGCCATTTTGTATTGCCACGCCACACTTATGGTACGTTTATAAAAGACGTGGTGCAGCACACAAGTTTTAACGTGGCAATATAAGCAACCACAATAAATTTGCTTTATTAGCAGTTTTATTATGGTTTTCTACCTAGCTATAAATGTGTTTGGACTCGTATCCTCTCGTTATTGCGCAATACCACAATAAACCCAGAGGTAATGATTAATACCGCAATAAAACCTTTCTAAAATTCAAGTAAAACCAAGTGGCTTTACAATTGTTACTTGGGATGAACATCTGTCGGCCAACATTTGAAAAGGGCGGATAAGCCAAATGTCAAACAGACCAAGCGAGCGTTATTTTTTACTGGAGCAGTATAGGAAAATCAACTCTCACTTGTTCTGTTTGATAGTTGATAGTTTGATTGTCTTATTGAGGCGAATGGGAAAAGCCAATTTGAGTTGAGAGCATTATAACCATTCTCAAATTGGCATAAAAACCCATCATCTTTTACACTTAGAATTTTACATACATAATAGTCATACAACATAATTAAAAGCATTACAATACATTTACACATTTACAATTTCAGAGTTTAACCTAAAATATCACAATTATAAATTCTTTGGTTGAACTGGTCAATTGAAAGCGTAAAATCAAAGAGATGGTACACACGGTTAAAAACGCGGCACATGGCCTGGATCGGTTCGTTGCTACCTTACACAGTACGGTGAAATACAGGTCGGAAAAAGTCACGGGTCCGGAGATTTCTTGGCGCTATATTGATGTTCAGCTGGGATAGAATTTCTGGAGCGTCGATTTCTCCTTTCAGTAGCTTGGCAGCGAAGATAGCTCGAGAAACCTCTCTTCTTTTGAGCAAGGTATTGATGTTCAACAGTTTGCATTGGTCCTCATACGGTGGAAGATTCGAAGGATGATTCCAGGGGAGGGACCTTAATGCGTGCCTGATGAATCTCCGTCACGGCTTCGATTCTCGTTATCCAGAGCTGTGTATATGGACTCCACAATATAGAAGCTGCGTCAAGGATTGAGTGTACTAGTGAGAAGTAAAGGGACCGCAGACAGTACGGATCACGAAACTCCTTAGCCAACCCAAGCAACCAAAAGTTCCGATAAAAGTGGAATTTTAGCTTAATCAGCTGCCCAAATTATCATGAATAGAATTCTATTCAGCTTAATTTTTAAGCAACTAACCGTACTTTCAAGTTTCAAGTAGGAGTGCTAAGCAACTTCCAAACAGAACTAGAAAGTTTGCAAAAAGTTTGTTTAGGTCGCTGTATAGAACGCTGTTCAGCACGAGAAAAAAACTTCGATAATCTCAAAATTAAAAAGTAATTTGACTTTTCCCTGTTTTTTCCCTAACTAAACTAAACTTGTTTTGGTTATTAATGTTATTAATAATTATTTATTAAACCTAGATCAGAAGAATAATGATTGTTTATTAATATTAATTTATTTTCATAACTTGCCTCGAGTTTCGAACTCGGGTACTCCTCTTGGTAACCTAGACACATACCACTGCTCCATTGCTGAAATATGAGATCTGCATAAATGTCACTCGATGTACTGATTTATCATTTACTCTAACATAAAGGACAGCCCCTGGTTTCTTTTTGAACTTGAAAGTCACGATCTGAACTTGAAGTTCAGAAATAGTACGCGCAAAACTTCATCCGAACGTGAAAGTTTTGAAATAGTACGCGCGAAACCTCATCCGAACATGACAGTTCAGAAAAAGTACGCGCGAAACATTATTCGAACTGGATGGTTCGAAAAACATACGCGCGAAGCTTTATGTGAACTTGCGTTTGACAGTTCACCAGTTTGTTTTGAATGTTTCAGCAGCAGCAAGCAGTATTTTTTTCTGCAGCAACATTTTTCGCAAAATCCAGGTTGGTAATTATATACAATGCTTACAATATTGACTGACGCAAAACTAATTACAGCTTCATTGATTACAGATATGCCGTTTGCCGTAGTCGAGGCTATGAACGCAAGGGGCCACATTGAGCTTTCGGCGGTTCCAGAAAAATGGATCCGAAGCTCCAAATCCGGAAACATTATGCTGTGGCCCAATTCACAGCGAGTTTAAGATGTGAAAAAATGCTTCGGGATGCCAACATCATAAAAGCATGGCTAAAATATGAATGTACGATCAAGCGGAATGGCATCCGGTCCTACGATGAGGCGATGGGCTTATGTGAGGAACTCTCCGGTGAGTCCTCATCAGACGCGGCCAGCCAACAGCCAACGCAAGAAAAACGTTAACCAGAATCCTGTGAGCTTTCAAAACATGGTGGTTCTGGATAGTGCAAGTCTGCCTTTACCTCCAGTAATTACAAAACTGGAACCACCAGTCGCTCCACTACGACCAGCCGACGCGCCGATGCAGTCACAACCCATACCAATGCAACCATCACTCGCTTTACCGCAGGCATAGAACAAACCATTTCTTTTTATTGTTTTAGAAAAATACATTTTTTGTTTTAATACCGGAGTATAAATTTCACTACTCAATCAAAACGCCGTTTCAGTGTCTGCGTCGAAGTTTCGCTTCAATTTCAAACTTTCAAATCGCATGTTTAACTTTCAAGTCTCATATTGAACTTTCAAGTCAAGATATTTCAAGATATTTGGTAATGTCCCAGCTTTTTGCCAGATTTCTGTTTTTCCGTTCTGCAAAAGAGTCATCACTTCTAATTTCAGACAATATTTTGTATCTGCGTTGAACAAAACTGGCAAGGCGTTTCTCCACCGAACGTTTCGGTCAAATTGATCGCCAAATTTTGGCCAGACATTTATTCGTGTTTGCCAGATATTCGAATAAACATATTAGCAACCCTGGGAAGAATAGGGACTCAAACACTCTCTAAAATATTATTGAACAATGTGATGGAAATGCAGCACGAGTTTCCAGGAATCCTTTCCTGGTGATCTTTCTGGCTAGACGATGTAGACGACGAAATTGCTTCGTCAAAAGCATTTTGATCAATCTGTGCTCTTCATCTTGTCTTTTGATAAAAGTTGAAGCAATACGTATCAATTTCTTCTGTCAGGAAACCATAAAAATAACTGTTGATTGACTGGAATTGACAACGCAATCAATGATGAAAAGGACAACCATGCGTTATCTAACGTGTTTTGACTGCAGAAACCACTTTGTCATCATGGTTTCGCAATATTCCGAAAATAATTTGATTTTCTCATCATCTCCACCTATTACTGATTTAATTCCGAATTTTATTCACCATCATCGGAAGTATCCTGGCCTAATTAACAACTTTGTCGAAAACATCAACCTTCTATCTCGTCATGGTTCGGAAATATCGCCAAATGAATTGAATTTCACCGTATACTCCATCTAGCGGGCTAGTTCCAAACTTCAATGTTCGTTACCAAATGCTCTAGGGTTAACGCTTGGGTGGTAGAATGGGGAAGTCGTCGCACGAACCACAGGGGTCGGATTCTGCTTGAAGCTCTGGCAAAGCTTAACGTAGATCTGGCCAACGTCGGCAACACAAATACCTTCAGTAGGAACGGTGCGGAGTCTATCATCGACGTACACGTGACATTCGGCAGTCCTGGTCTGATAGGAGACTGGAGGGTAGACAATGGCTATACTCACAGTGACCATCAGGCGGTCCGCTATGGGGTCGGTTAGATAACGAGGTGGCAAGCGGCGAGTAGCCGACACTCCAACCACCCGTGAATGGAAGACATCATTCTTCGATCCCGAAGTATTTGTGGAAGCGATCCGAAGAGAGTACGGTGATCGCGGTATGCCCGATCCGAACGCTGATCATTTGGTTGAGGTACTGTCGCGAGCATGTGACGCTACCATGCCTAGGAAAGGTCGACCAAGGTATGGCAGGTCAGCGGCTTACTGGTGGACAGATGGAATTGAGGAACTCCGCGGAGCGTGCTTTCGTGCGAGGAGAATTATGCAAAGAGCTCGTTCAGACGAAGGCAGGGCTGAATGTCGAGTAGCACTTGCTACTGCACGCGCGGCGCTTAAGAGTGGGACAAAAGCTAGAAAACGAGCCTGCTTTGAAAGGTTATGTGCTAGTGTCAATGCGAACCCGTGGGGTGATGCCTACAGGGTCGTAATGGCAAAGACCAAGGGCGTGATGGCAGCCTCAGAGCAATCGCCAGAGATGATGGAGCGGATCATCGAGAGCCTCTTTCTGTGCCACGAGCAAAGGCCAGCTGAGTCGTCCCACGGCCGACGTTCTAGTATCTCATACCATAGCCTAGGATGGTCAGCCTCCATGCCGAACATCCAAAATAACGTGGGAGACGGCGGTTTAGAAGTTGGGGAGCAAGCGACGGCCACGAACGAGGAACTCATTTAGTTCGCTAAATCCCTAAAGGTGATCAAGGTACCGGGATCATACGGAATCCCGAATATGGCCATTAAAGCGGCTATGTTAGAGGCTCGCGAGTTATTCGGGGCAGTAATGAGTAGATGCCTGGAAGATGACCACTTCCCGGACAGATGGAAGGGACAGAACCTGGTCCTATTGCCGAAGCCGGGAAAACCTCCGGGTGTCCCCTTGTCATATAGGCCGATCTGTCTGCTCGATATTGCCGGCAAAGTACTGGAGAGGGTTATCCTTAACAGACTCGTACAGTACACGGAGGGTACAAACGGCCTGTCAATTCGGCTTTCGTAAAGGCAAATCTACGGTGGATGCCATCTTGTTTGTTACTAAGACAGCCTGGCAATCCAGCGCAAGAGGACAGGTATCCGCTATTGCGCAGTTGTCACGCATGATGCGAGAAATGCGTTTAACAGCGGTAGCTGGGACTCCATAGCCAACTCGCTTCGGAAAGTCCAAGTGCCGGTGTTGCTGTACAGGATTCTGGAAAATTATTTCCAGAATCGTGTGCTATGCTACAACACAGAGTTGGCTTCGCGGACGACATCACCTTGGAAGTCTACGGTGAATCTATCAGAGAGGTTGAGTTGACGGCTGCCCACTCTATAACTTCAAGCATTGTTGAAGATTGGATGCGATCCAGGAAACTGGAGCTAGCGCATCATAAAACGGAGGTTATCGTGGTGAACAACCGCAAGTCGGTACAGAAAGCTAATATCAGCGTCGGGAGCTGCACTATTTCGTCAACGCGGTCCTTAAAACTTCTGGGAGTCATGGTCGACGACAAGCTCAAGTTCGGGAGCCACGTCGACCATGCCTGCAAAAAGGCTTCCACAGCTTTTTCGGCATTGTCTCGTATGATGTCTAATAGCTCTTCGGTATATGGCAGCAAACGAAGGCTATTAGCCAACGTGGTTCAGTCCATGCTCAGGTATGGCGGACCGGTGTGGTCATCGGCGTTAGGAACCAAAAGCTACCTAGGTAAGCTGGAAAGTACCTATCGACTCATGTGCTTGAGAGTGACGAGTGCGTATCGCACAGTTTCATATGACGCAATCTGCGTCTTAGCGGGTATGATACCTATTGGCATCATCATCAATGAGGACGTTGAGTGCTTCAACCAACATGGAACTAGGGGCATACGGAGTACCACAAGATTGGTCTTGATGACCACAGGGCAGCGGGCATGGTCTGATTCCACAAAGGGCCGGTGGACACACCGACTTATTCCGGAAGTATCCGGGTAGCTCGACAGGCGCCACGGCGAAGTCAACTTCCACCTGACACAGATTCTGTCAGGGCATGGTTGTTTTAGACAGTATCTGCACAAGTTCCGGCATTTGGAGTCCCCCGCGTGCCCCGAATGCGTGGATGTTGAAGAAACTGCAGAACACGTTTTCTTTATATGCCCTCGTTTCGTGGGTGCGAGAAGCAACATGCAGGCAGTGAGCGGAAAGGACACCACGCCGGACAATTTAGTCCAAAGGATGTGTTCTAGCTCGGACGTCTGGGGAGCGGTCAATGCGGCTGCTACCCAGAGTGTACTTGAGCTACAAAACCGCTGAAGAGCCGATCAACGGCGAGTGAATAACCTAACTACCATAGTCCAGTAGTTGTCTAAGAGGGTGCGTGAAGCACAATAGCCCCTCCCTGAAGTAATACCGATAAGGTGGTGCCAGGGGGGATTGAGGCTGGAGACTCGAGTTGGGTTTAAGTGGGTCTGGGTCCTCTCGCCCCATTAGGAGGATCGGGATACCGAACCCCACTCCCTGAGTTGTCTTCTCAGGTGTCTGATAGTACCGTATCTTCTAAGGTGCTGAGCAGATTTCCCTACTCGTTAGAAAAATACACACACACAGAAAATGCTCAGTTTTCGAAACTGAGTCGAATGGTATATGACATTCGGCCCGCAGGACCTTCTTTCGATTTTCGGTTTTCCGAGTGATTTCTATACCTTTATACTATACTGGTTGAGCCCGAATCTTACGATCCGGAAAATATAAATGTATGTTCAGAATTCCGAAGACTGCAAATACTTTCCATTGGCCAGTGTTTACGAAGATGTTTAATCGTTGCATTAGTTCTTTGAGTTCTTATATTGCATAAAATAGCTCTAAGAAGTTGTACTTAAAAGAGTCATAGCCGGAAACTGAAACAAATAGTTTTTATGGTCGTATTGGATTTTATTTAACTGAATAAAAACTTCTGGCTGTTTGCAACATTTATGTAGTCTGATTAGAGTAAAATGCTGCTTAGAAAATTCTTGATCGTTTGCTATCATTAACTTATTTTTTAAAATTTTGCGACTTGGTTCGGTCTGATTTAACACCGACCATATGGTATCGCGACAAACAATCGAGTTGAGCAGGCGAGTCTAGTAGTCGAATCAAGCAATCGAGTCAAGCAGTTGGGCCGAGCAGTCGAGTCGAACAGTCAAGTCGAGCAGTCAAATCGAGCAGTCTAGTCGAGCAGTTAAATCAAGCTGTTCAATCGAACAGTTTAATCAAGCAATTAAGTCGAGTAGTCCAGTCGAGCAGTTGAAATGAGTAGTCTAGTCGAGCAGTCAAATCGAATGGTTGTCAAGCAGTTGGGTCAAGCGGTTAAGTTGAACAGTTGAGTCGAGTAGTTCATTCGAGCAGTTAAGTCGAGCAGTTCATTCTATCAGTCGAGTAGAGCAGTTCATTCGAGCAGTCGAGTCGAGCAGTTCATTCGAGCAATCCAGTCGAACGGTTTATTCGAGCAGTTGAGTCGAGTAGTCAAGTCGAGTAGTCCAGTCGAGCAGTTGAGCCGAGTAGTCCAGTCGAGCAGTTTAATCGAGCAGTTAAATCGAGCTGTCGAATCAAACAGAGGTCAAGCAGTTGAGTCGAGCAGTCAAATCAAGCTGTTCAGTCAAGCAGTTCAGCCTAGCAGTTGAGTCGAGCAGTCGAGATGGCTAATTGAACCGAGCAGTCGAGTTGAGCAGTTTAATCGAGCTGTCCAGTCAAGCAGTTTTATCGAGCAGTTAAGTCGAGTAGTCCCGTCGAGCAGTTGAATCGAGTAGTCCCGTCGAGCAGTTGAATCGAGTAGTTTAGTCGAGCAGTTGAGTTGAGCAGTATAGTCGAACAGTTGGGCCAAGCGGTTCAGTCGAGCAGTTAAGTCGAACAGTGGAGTGGAGCAGTTCAGTTGAGTAGTCCAGTCAAGCAGTTGAATCGAGCAGTTAAATCGAGCTGTCGAATCAAACGTGGCATATTTAGAGTAAACTTTAAGGCTGATACAGATTACACGACATAATTCCTTGCCGTTCCGTTGTTGTTGACGGTTGATAACGGTAAATCTGAATCGGTTTTTTAGGGTGACCAATCAGATTGCAAGGCAGTTTGACAGTCGGTCATAGACGTTCGTCGAGAGTGTTTGAGTGTTTTGCCATCTGTGAAATTTTTTAGCTTTTTCAATGATCCATTGAGAGCAAATTGGAGGTACGCTATGTAACGCTAACGCTATGTAACTCTATGAGGTGCAACTATATTACTTTTGCTCGTCTTGAATGTAATCTGGTATGATTGGTTTGAGTCTTTGCTTAATGTGGGCGCTTATTACCACAAAAATACATATCGCGCCCCTCGTTTTGGCGACAGACATAAGCCTCTTATATAATTAGATGAGTATCTCTACCGAATTAGGCTTGGTAGAACAAACAGATCATAATCGTATTTTCGATGCTCTTTAAACAATGGTTAATCCTAAATTATGTCTCGCAAGAATTGGATACAGCGACATATTCAACTGCATCTCATTACAATAATGCATTACAGTGTAATTGCTCACGATCTGTGTTTTATGTAAATTATGAAGCCGCCCGTTCTGATTTTGTTACGCTATTTTTGGATGAACCATTCGTACAAATATTGTCTTTGATTGCTTCTTGTAATGCTTTAACATTGCTGTATAATAACTTACACAATTTTCAGTTATTTTATTCTTTTTAATCAAATTTGAATATAGGTCCCACTTGCCCCGCTAAATGAGGCAAGTGGGACCTATCGCCATGTTTTTGAAAATTCTCCTCCAGATTCATTTCATGTAGATTGATAGGCCTTTTTCGTAATTAAATCTTCGAAGTGATACTACTGAAGAGTTTTTGTGCTGAAAGAATTTTGAAATAATCATAGGTATAGATATCACACTGGAATAAACACTAACTATGCCTTTTTAGGTCCCACTTGCCCCGGGGTACCTTACATTAGGTACACCATGCTAAATGTAGCATTTGATGAGACTAACTGCAGGTTGAGAAAATTCGATTGTTTTTAGTTATATGTTAATAGCGACTCAAATCTTACTTCAACATCCAACACTATTTACCTCTATATGTATTTTGATGACATCAAAAAATAGTTATGTTAAAATGGCTTGACTGTGCTGTAGGTTGAGAAATTCAAATTTTTGCAAGTCGATAATTTTTACTCATTTTCATGATTGCAAGCTACTATATAAGTAAGTTAAAGTTGTTTGGAAAATGGTTTGTACCTTCCTGTCTCATGCTGAGTTGACGGTCAAATAAAAATTAACATCACAACGGATCCCTCATGCCTTGTCTTGTCCATCATTATCGAAAGAAATTAATCTAAATGTTATACTTGACTATTGTAACTATGTATAGAATTGCAGGCAACTAACTGACGTAAAGCAGCAAATGAAACGTTCAAAACTATTCTCGGAAAGAGAGTTGTTGATTTCCCTCGCTTTGAGAATTACTGCGTCAGGTCACATACACAAATATCCCTTCAGCCCTGTTTCCGAGCAAGACAACAGTTCCGAACAAATTCTTGCAGTATATGAATGCAAGCTGGCAAAATAAAAGGGTGGCCACTCACTTTCTATGAAGTTTCATCTTCAGGAGATCAAATTGGGCTAGATTTCATGTTTACACGGTAACACCGCTGGAAGAAGAGGGATGGTATGGCACTCTGGCATACTTCCCAAGCACAGATTTAAAATTGGACTAGGTTTAATCACGTTCGTAAGAAATTTTGTTGGAACAAAGAGACTTTGTCACTCTTTCTGGCGTAATTCCCAAACACAGATTTCAAATTGGACTAGGTTTAATCGCGTTCGTAAGAAATTTTGATGGGACGGGGTGACTTTGTCACTCTTTCTGGCGTACTTCTCAAGCACAGATATCAAATTGGCCTAGGTTTAATCGTGTTCGTAAGGAATTTTGTTGGGACGGGCTGACTTTGTCACTCTTTCTGGCGTACTTCCCAAGCACAGATATCAAATTGATCTAGGTTCAATCGTCGCAAAGAATCTTCGACCTGTTGGGACGGGAAGATTTTGTCACTTTTTTTCTAAGAATACGCTACGACCAATCACGAAGTGGGGATTGCCAATTGAACAATGTGTCATTATTTTCAATTTTTCAATAGTGCGTATTTTGAAATCAATAGGTTTCTATATCGGGGTTGATGCGTAGAAGATTTTCCGATCGATTGGTGCCAAAATATTTAATATTTATTTATTTATTTATTTATTTATTTATTTATTTGCTTCATCCGACAAACTGTCTTAATGAAGATTTGATTTGGCTGGGAGAAGCCGCCTAGAGCAACATGTTACTCAAAGCGGCATAAAAATCCAGCATCTTTTAATTGAACAGAGCCAACACATAGTACATGGCATAACTACATACATTATTCAAATTACACACAACATTCACTAGAAAGAAAATTCATTTTCACGTCGATTATATTCCAGCGCCATCTGCCGAATAGGTTCATGAAGGTCATAGTTGGTCCGGTGCGGGTCAACACGTAGAAGCCATTGGTTCCGTTGAGGCCGGAGAGGGCAGTATAGATGCAGTTGTGACAAAATAGCAGGGCAGTCCAGAGCGCCCGACAGAATTTTATAAGCAGTCTTGGCTACAATAACTTTTCGTCGCTGCTCAAGAGGTAATACGCCAACAAGCCAGACAGAGTTCCTCGTATGGAGGCATAGCATCGGGGTTTCTCCACTTCTGAATTCGCTCAAGACGAACAATCCAGTAATCGTAATGCGGATTCCAGACAACGCAGCCTGTCTCCAGAATAGAGCGAACCAAGGAGCAATAAAGGGTGCGTAAAGTACCAGGATCACTAAATTCTCCGCCGATTCGGAAAATGGTTCCCAGCTGACGATACGCCTTGTTAATAATAAAATCATAATGCTGCCTGAATGACATTTGGCTATCCAATACGATGCCAAGGTCTGTCACACTATCACTGCGCTGTAGTGGTGTGCCGTCAATACAGTAATCAAAAACTATCGGGTACTTTTTACGGGTAAAACTGATGACAGTACATTTCTGAATACTGATTAGCATATGATTGGAGCTGCACCATTTCACGAACATATCAACCAATTTTTGCAGACTCAAACAGTCAGTCACAGAACAGAAGTGGAACTAGAAATCCAAACACGTACATGCTACTTTCTACAGATACTACCGAACCTGGCGGTAGCGGGTCACTTTTTCCCACGAAAACACACGAACGCATACGAATGCACACGAAAGCATGTGAAATCTGCTATGCGATTGGCAGCGAGCATTCTGCTTATATTGCTGTTATTCGCTTCTATGCGAAAACCTTCCCAAAGAAAAAGAAAAACAAAAAAGTCTCTGTTACCAGTTTTGATCGCCGAATCGTTCGGACTTCCACTTCTGTTCTGTGAGTCAGTGGTTGTTTTAATTTGCAAATAAATTTTTAGGTCATCTGCATAGCACAACCTTGTTCCATGAGGCAATAGTCGAGTGACATCATTAACGAACAGTGAAAATAATAGTGGTCCTAAAATGCTACCTTGAGGTACTCCTGATCCATTCTGAAACCACCTCGAGTGAGAAGGGCCTAGTTTAACGGCAATTTTGCGATTGCGTAAATAAGTGCTCAGCCAGGAAAGTAAACTAGATGAGATACCCAATTTGTCCAGCTTGGCTAGCAAAATATCATGGTTCACACGATCGAATGCCGCTTTCAGATCAGTGTAAATGGCATCGACCTGATTACCCTTTTCCATAGTATGTAGACATAGCGAGGTGAACTCCAGTAAGTTTGTAGTAACTGATCGGCCCGGATAAAATCCGTGTTGCGATGTGGAAATATAACTTTTCACACGGAACAAGAGATGGTCATAGACAATTGCCTCAAAAATCTTAGAACAAGCGCATAGGGAGGTGATTCCACGGTAGTGCTTCACACTATGCTTGTTGCCTTTTTTTAATACAGGAAACATGAATGACGACCTCCAACTTTCGGGAAATTTTTGCGCTCGTAGAGAAAGGTTGAATAGAGTAGCGATTGGAGCTTTCAGGGTATCACAGCATTTTTTTAATAGGGCAGCAGGAATTCCGTCAGGTCCAGGGCAATACGATTGTTTCATTTTATGAACAGCATTAGCAACGTCTTCTGCAACAACAATAAAAGGTCCAACTGAGAATTCGGCGTCAGGAACGTAAAACAGGGCATCTTCCAAGCTATCAGGCAAGACTGACTCCGTACAAAACACACTCTCGAAGTATTTAGCAAATAAAGCATATTTACTACTAGTGGAGGATGCAACGTCATTATCCAAGAAAATAGTAGATGGAAGGCCGTCCTCTTTCCGTTTACTATTGACAAATCGCCAAAACTGTTTAGGGTTACATCGCAGTTTACGTTCAGTGTAGCGTACATAGTTGCAATAAAGACTTTTGTTCAGAGACTTATATTTTTGACTAGCCAATTTGAAACTTTGATGATTGCGTGCACTACTGGATGAGTGGTAAGCACGAAGGCAACGATTTCTCTGGCGTTTTGGACGGTTTAGTTCGCGGTTTCCCCATACTGGCTTACAGCGCGGTCGTACTCGGGGGACATGCTGCAATATAAGCTCATGAATTTTGACAATAGAGCTAGCAACTGCATCATCAACATCGCTATAGCTGGTTAAAAAGGACCAATCAGCATTGCTTAAAGCCACATTTATTGCATCGAAATCACCTCGCCGAAAATCGTACGCATTAGAGTCGTTAGGAGTTATTAGTGCTCAAAACCTATCATTTTTCAGACGCTCGCATTTTTCGATTTTTCGGAATGACACCCTATCCCAAACCTTGCCGTAAGACGTAGTCCTACGCCAAAAAAAAATTCGATTTTTTTGATTTTCCAGAGTAGGGTCCCCCCTTAAGATATTTAGCTCATACTCACATCAATCATCACTTTCATTATAGAAAATATTCAATTGTTCGTCTAGAGTGTTTGACAAAATATGTCTATGCTGGAACCATCTGTGAATTTTTTTAACTTTTTAAATGATCCATTGAGAGCAAATTGGAGGTACGCTATGTAACGCTAACGTTATGTAACTCTATGAGGTGCAACTACATTACTTTTGCTCGTCTTGAATGTAATCTGGCATGATTGGTTGATTGGTTTCCAACTTCTTTGCTTAATGTGGGCGATTATTGCCACGAAAATACATTTCGCGCCCCTCGATTTGGCGACAGACATACGCCTCTTATATAAATAGGTTTTCATATAGTAGAAAGGCAAAAAGATAAAAACGAAAGAAATTTGTTTTGGACATTTTTCGGAAATTCCATTGTTTGAATTTATATTTCTTTATCGAGTTTTTCACGGACAATTGATTTTATAAAAAAAATAACTCTTATCCCACAAATTATTTTTTTGCTCCCTGGTTTTTCAAGCCAATTTCCAAGGTGGAGGTGACAAAAACTAACTAATCACATTTTATTTACAATTTTCATAACTTCTGCCTAATTTTGATTAAAAACACCTTTTCCTGTACCACTCCATAGTATCTTATACCGTACGAGAGCCAGGAGCTGAATATGTTTGTAACTATTGTTTGTGAATATTGAAATATTCGAAGAAATTAAATTTCGCAACATGAACGCGATAAACAAAAACAATAAACAAAAACAAAACTGTGTGTGTGTGAGTGTGTGTGTGTGTGTGTGTGTGTGTGTGAGTGTGTTTTATTGAAAACAAACAAGTTGTTTAAAAATACCTAAAAAAGTAATTTTGACATGGTAATAATTATCGCCTGTTTCACAGAGATGGCTAAACCGATTTTTACGCTATAAGTATCATTTGAAAAGTAATAAAAGCCTTATTATTTAAGTTGCCTTAAATACTATTTTGGCAAAATATGCGGCTAGTTTACTGCTAGCACTCTTATAGTGCTGACAATGCTTATTTGCAGCTAGTTACCGACAAGAAGAATTTAAATAGAATTTTGGATGCCAATTTACAACAGCTATGCAGTCAAAAGGCTGATTAACAGCAACCTGCAGTATAAAACGCCAGGGATGCTAATAAACGATTGATTTACTGCTCATACTAATGCTTATTGGTTACCTGGGTATTGATTTGTTTTTTGATTGGACGTGCAATTTGAAAGTTATTGTAATTGTACAGTGTGACACATATATATTCGAACAAAAATAATTTTATGTTTGCAGCGGCATACACAATTAATACATTCAAACTAAGACCGTGTGTGTGTGGCATCATGACTTAAGTCTTAGTTGACGTAGTTTCAGTTTCGTATTGTGTCTTGTTCGGTGTGCACGTACCAGAGTTTAACTAACGGTCGTTGATAATAGATAAATTGTTGAACGGTGCTATATGCGGCACTATTTTCCGTGACCTCAAACATCACGGCATAAAAAGAGGATTTGTATATTATACACTAAAAAGATTTATCAAGACGGGATCTGTTAAAAACCGTAAGCAACCGGAAGAAAGCGAAGTGTTAGAACTGCAAAAGTCAAAAGGTATGTTCGAGAACGAATTCGTCACATTTGCGACCGGTGCACGGAAAATGGCAGTTCAGCTGAATATCAAAAGGAAAACTCTTCATCAAATTTTGAAAATGGATCTGCATATGGATAATTCAAAAAACGTAAAATCTATGGATTAACGGAAGCAACAAAACAAAAACGGCAGGAAAGATGCAAACTGCTGCTTTGTCCGCACGGTGTTTCAGAAGTGATCTATTCTGATGAGAAGTTGTTTGTTCTTCAAACACCGTATCATGCTCAAAATGATCGGCTGTGGTCGGTTTCGATCATGGACGTTCCAAAGCACAAACGGAATGTACCACGATACCAAAATTCATCAACGGTCATAGTATGGGGATGCATTTCAAAGAAAATGAAACTTCTTCTCTTATTTATTGACAAGGGTGTGAAAGTTAATGCAAAATACTGTCTGGAAATGGTCTTAGAACAAAAGTTGGTATTTTACGGTTGTGGAATGTATGGTGAAGAAGATTACGCTTTCAACAGGATGGAACTACAGCCCACATTGCAAATCTTGTGAAGATGTGATGCAAAACCAATCCGACGAATTTCATATCGAAAAAGGAAAGGCCTCGAAGTTCTCCCGATTTGAACCCACTGCATTTTTGTCTATGACGGTACATGCATCAGAAGCTCAAGGATTACAAACATCATAATTTGGATGAATTGAAGTTAGTTATCAGTTATCAACAAGATATGGGATGATATTCCGATGGATGAAGTGCGTGCCGCATGCAACGACTTTAAAAAGCGTTTGAAGCGTGTTATCTAGGCAAAAGGCGATTTAATAGAGTAATGATTGTTTGTTGCGTTCCGTATCTATGGGGAAAGAACTTCTAAAAGTAAACTTCGAAATTCAGCCTTTACTTACAAAAATATATGATTTTGTTTATGTTCGAATATATATGTGTCACACTGTATACAACACATTAAAGTTTACAATAATTTATAACGATTTCATTCAACATTATTTTTATAGTTTCAATTTCTTTAGCAGCAAATTGGAGGTTTTATTACTGCAAATATATCTGCAAAATTTCATAACAATTGGTTTTACATATTTAACTATCCATCACTCGCACCAACTTTTGCAACACGGTTACTCGCGCGTGGCATTTTCTAAAAACTTTATCTCGGAATAACTTAGAATCATTTTTTTTTGTTTGATTATAGTCACTTTAACAGCTTAGGTCTTTCGTGACTTCTACGGGGTTGGGATTTGAACCCGAGTCGTCGGCGTGAATGCTAACCTCTACGCCGGGATTGACCCCCCTTAGAATCATGGCTATATAGAAAATTACTGTCTTCAGCTAAGTTAATCAGTAATTCAAGGCCTTTCGTTTGGGAGATAAAATTTATAAGTTAGTCAACAGCCTTAAATGTTCAGCAGAGTATATATCGTCACTTGCAGCCATTATACAGGTTGTTGCATTCGGAAAGAACATTTTATCGTTTGTAAATGGTGTAGCATGAGTGATAGTGAGAACTACCGGGCAAACACTATCCTGAATGCCGCCTACAAAGTGCTGTCACAAGTCATCGTTCATCGACTATCGCCAATAGCCAATAGATTTGTGGGAAGTTACCAGGCCGGCTTCACGAAGGGTGGGTCTACAACGGACCAAATCGTCACCCTGCGGCAGATCCTCCAGAAGTGCCGCGGATTTTGAGTCCCTACGCACCACCTGTTCATCGATGTCAACGCCGCATATGATAGCATAAACCGACAAGAGCTATGGAAAATTTTGGACGAAAACGGCTTTCCGGGTAAGCTTACTAGACTTATCATAGCTACGATGGATGGGATCCAGTGCTGTGTGAGAATCTTGGGTGGATTGTGGGACCCATTCGAATCTCGCAGGGGTCTTCGACAAGGAGATGGCCTTTCCTGTCTGCTATTCAATATTGCGCTTGAAGGTGTTATAAGACGAGCGGCGATTGAAATGCGGGGCACGATTTTCAATAAATCCAGTCAATTTATCTGCTTTGCTGACGACGCGGATGTTGTCGGCAGAACATTTGAGGCGGTGGAAGACAATACAGACTAAAACGCGAAGCAGAGAAGATTGGATTGAAGATAAATACGTCTAAAATGAAGTATATGCTGGCGGTCGGGATCGAGCGCGACAGGGCCCGTTTGGGCAGTACCGTAGTAATCGACGGGGATGGGTAGTCGACAAGTTCGTATACCTTGGCTCACTGGCAACAGATGACAACAATACCAGCCCGCAGTGGTCCCATTGGTATCAAAACACGCGTTTTTTAATTGCGCCGAAATGGTTGATTGTACTGGTTAAATATGTTCAGAGAAATTTCTCAGCGTTAAAAGCTCTTTCATGTGGCATGAAGGATTATTTGATTAATCCCCCTAAAAGTAAGATAAAAAATTTGTTTTTTGAACAGTAAGAGATACAGCAAAACAATGTTCTACAAAATTTTCGAAAAGATTACTATAAAGAACTTTGCCAAAGAAAGTAACCTTATAGCTGTTATAGTTTTAGAGATAAGGAACAATTTTTGTGGAGACTTTACGAAAATCAATTTTTTGACTGTTCTTTCTACAGTATTTATACACATTTGACATGTTCGGCGAAGATTTTCAAACAGTCAAATTACATATTTTTCTAAAATATAGTTACTTGCTATCGTCAATATTTGCGAAGAAAGTTAAAGTTTTCGTTAAAGAATCATACAATTTTCAATAGCAATAACTCCTAAACATGCACATATACACGGCTTTTACACTACGCCATATAAAATTCAACCGAGTAACAATTTTCAATGCGAGTGTTTTGATATAGAAATAGCCCGGGTCAAGCTAATCTGTTTTGCATTTTGTAATATTTTTCTTGTACTTTAAGATGGGTAATAAATGACTTAAATATAAGTGCTAAGAACCATATTTGGCGTAGTGCAAGAGAACGGTGTATGGAGGCGAAGAATGAACCACGAGCTCGCGCGTCTCTACGGCGAGCCAAGTAATCAGAAAGTGGTTAAAACTGGACGGATACGGTGGGCAGGACATGTTGCTAGAATGCCGGGCAACTATCCTGCAAAATTGGTTTTCGCATCAAATCCGGTAGGAACAAGACGAAGAGAGGCACAGCGAGCGAGGTGGCGAGACCAGGTGGAGCGAGATCTGGCGAGCAGTGGATGCCCGCGGAACTGGACTGGATACCAGCTGCCATGGACCGAAATAGATGGAGAAATTATACTGCGCAGGCCTTGTCGTATGACGCTAGGCCAATTAAGTAAGTAAGTAAGTAAGGGTTTTAGGGAGTAAGAATTTTTTTTATGAATTATGATCGCTCACTCCTTTAAGGGGACAAAAAGGACTAAAAATTTTGAAAAATTCAATATTTTTTTATTTCAGATTTTAATTCGGTAGCCTTTTCCGCGCATTATGATACTAATTTTGTAATGATCCGACCGTGGAAAGTGGCCGAAAAACGATCATACACATAAGCGTTCCAGTGCGGCATGGAACAACCTCGACGGAATAAAACGGCACTCCAGGAAAACCACGATCTTAAAACTTTATGTACCTTTTCCTCAGAAACTACACAACGTATTGGAACAAACTTTTTTTTAGTTTTGTTGGTAGGAGCTTGGCAAAGACTTTTATAACTTTTGAGCTTTGTAAACGAAATACAGCCAGCGAAAAAAGAAAAAGAAGATAAAATTTTATTATTTCAGTCATCTTTTCTTCTTCTTTTTCGTTTTTCTCAAGTTGTATTTCGTTTACAAAGCTCAAAAGTTATAAAAGTCTTTGCCAACCTCCTACCAACAAAATAAAAAAAAGTTGGTTCCAATACGTTGTGTAGTTTCTGAGAAAAAGGTACAGAAAGTTTGAAAATCGTGGTTTTTTAAGAGCGGCGTTTTATTCCGTCGAGGTTGTTCCACGCCGCACTGGAACGCTTATGTTTATGATCGTTTTTCGGCCACTTCCCGTGGTCGGATCATTACAAAATTAGCATCAAAATAAGCGGAAAAGACTGCAGTATAAAAACCTGAAATAAAAAAATAATAAATTTTTCAAAAGTTTTAGTCGTTTATGTCCCCTTAAGCGGGGAGGGGGGGGCCTCCCATATAAATAAATTACAAATATCCTCATAACTCGAGAACTAATCAAGCAAATGGAATCAAGTTTGGCATGTGGAGGTATTAGAAGGCAGGAAATTTTTTATGGCGAATTTTGACCCCTCCCTTCTTTAATATGGGGGGCTTCCAGACAAATGAAGTACAAAGTTCCTCATAACTCGACAACTAATCAAGCAAATGGAACCAAATTTGGCATTTGGGGGATTTTGGAGGCATGAATTTATTTTATGATGGTTTGAGACCCCTCACCCCTGTGGTAGGGGGATAAGGACTCTCATACAAATAAAACAAATTTTTGCGTAACTCTAAAGCTAATCGAGCTCGAGAAGCTTTGGACTGTTCCATAAAACATAACAGTCAAGAACAAGACCACCAAAAACTATCTGCAGCCCCCCTGCAGAAATCACCTCTGTCTGATTTATTTATTTCCCTAAGTATACTAACCTCTATTGCTTTCCTTCAGTTGGGTCCGACAGAGCGACAACGAAGATCGGTGAGGATCGCCCCTACGAAATGGTAATGGTAAAAGGTTTTTCGCGAAATGGTACATTCCGCGGAAAGTTTTTCGCGAAATGGTATTCGGCGAAATGTTTTACAATCACGGCAAATATTTTAATGCTATCCGTTTTATTTTATCAGGCTAAGCAATGGGGAGAGTTGTTTTCTACTTTACTGTGAGGAAAAATTGCAAATTTGAATATTAAACTACCTATGGTTTCATAGTTACGTAACTGACAAAATGAATCATCTAAGGTTGAATTCCTCAGAAACTTGCAAAACTCAAGATTGTGACAAAGGTCATCCGAGATTCAAGATTTATGTACAACACAGTATAATTTGTGGCAATACGAAGTTTGTCGGGTCAACTAGTTATATATAAATATCTTTTATACGTTTAATAGTGAATATGTACGTAGTTTCAAAGTCATATTTCTCCATACATTTTGCTTGTAATTGCTTTGCTCCACAGGCACAGACGACAATTAGGTATACCAACTGATTCGGATCCAAATAATATGGTATAATACCACTTGGTAAGCCACACCCCTTTTCAAAACGTGCCATGTTTTCTGCAATGTAGCATGCTGTAAACTGTGAAAGGAAAACTAGTAAAACCTGCTCGGAGCAAGAGACAGTGAATCGACGCCGCTAACTTACGTACCTGTTGTCATTCATGTCAAAAGAGAAGGACATTCGACAAGCACGTCATATTTGCGATGAACGTGTTTTGGCTTTGATTGTTATTTGTTATGTAACACAAGTGAT
Organism: Sabethes cyaneus; assembly: GCF_943734655.1. Classification (NCBI taxonomy): domain Eukaryota; kingdom Metazoa; phylum Arthropoda; class Insecta; order Diptera; family Culicidae; genus Sabethes; species Sabethes cyaneus. Next base: position 122,898,620 of record NC_071354.1, read on the forward strand.
TTTTAAAAGAAATATTCATGTCTTCATTCAAGTCATGTCATGAAATATTCAATAGTTACAGGTATTGTACTTATCAACCCCGCCCTTGTATTTCAAAAGCCACCATTGCATTCAATGAAGAATAGAATCTGAATATTTCGCCCTTCTGTTTCAAACATTCACTTAAATCAGATCGCCCACGAATGCCGCGGGTCGCACAATTTCTGGCCATTCATGTGCATAACAAAATTTGAAATATGCGACACCAGAAACCATTTTTCAGGAATCACCCCTATGTCATCAAAAAAAAATTCTCACAAGTCCACCATCTTCCATATCAGCCCGCGGGCCGCACAAACCATCTCGAGGGGCCGCATGCGGCCCGTGGGCCGCGGTTTGGCCATCACTAACTTACACAATGACACAGATTTTTATAAACATACATATGCCAGAAATGCAGTTTACGTTAGACTTTGATCTAATGATCTGATATAGGCCTACGTTACCCTTTCGTACAATCCTTAGGGCTGTATACCTTGTAGTTTTCATATAAGACATCAGTTTTGACTAAATTCTTTCAGTATAGGGATACAATCGGGCGAAAGATAGGGTTGGTCACTCACTTTTTTATTACTGTTCAACTTTCAGGACTTTCAGGATTGGACTAGGTTTATCGCGGTCCTGAGAAATCTTGCTGGGATGAGGAGACTTATAACATTTTCTGGCGCGCTTTCCTAACACCCAAGAGAAGAGAACCCAAGGGGTCGGACACTCAGCACATTGTGCCGCGGCGCTCCAGAGATATCAAGCGGCACACCTTCGGTTCAATTTTACATATGAAATGGGAGCACTGCCAGTTGTCAAAATCATCTCGCACGATGGCCAGATCTATCAGATTATAACGAATTTAACAGAACTTGCAGTTTGGCACTTTTGGTACAGCATTGGCACAGTTCGGCTCGTTTCAAGTCGCCTAACATAAAAACGGCTGTGCCGAGTGACCGACCCCTTGCGAGAACCATTAAATGCAAGTGTAAAAACTGAAATTAGTGCAAATTTTAGTACCGTTGTACACAACCGTATTGCTTGTGGTATGAAAACATTATCACTGCGGTAAATCAGCACTACTTATTCCGACCAATCACAGAGCGTGGATATTTAGTTAGACAATGCCTAACATTTTGAAGTAGGACTACTTCTTTGATTTCTATATTGGGGTGCACTTTAGAAAAACGAAAAGTAAACATGTAACGAAAAGTGGTTATAGTTTGCACGCTTATAACTCAGTCATCCGTCAACAGATTCCAGTGATATTGGTATCAATCGATTGGAAATTTTTCAAAAAATCCATTACAACACAGTAGATTACACGTTTCCCTAACAGACGTTTAATAATTGAGAAAATATGAGTCGAATATTTAATATTTCATTATTTGCGTTGTTTTGCCTTCCCACCTTCTTTGACCTTCTTGGTCAGTGCTTCCCTAGCACGGATGACAGAAATATATACGAGATGAGCTATGGGTTAAACTTCCTTTCCTTACCTTCTTCGGTCACCGGCTTTCGTTGGAAACACATCGGCAAGCAGCTAGCTTGCGACGCATCGGACAGCAAGTTTTTGAGTCACATCCGTGGCATAATTTTAAAGGTTGTATTTGAAACATTGTTTGCCTTTGCCTCGGTGTGCGTCATCAGTCGGTCGCCGGCTTTCGTTGGCGGAACATCAGCCAGCAGCAGCTAGCTTGCGACGCATCGGACAGCCAGTTTTCGAGACACATCCGTGGCAATTTTAAAGGTTGTATTTGAAACATTATTTGCCTTTGCCTCGGTGTGCGTCATCAGTCGGTCGCCGGCTTTCGTTGGCGAAACATCAATCAGCAGCTAGCTTGCGACGCATCGGACAGCCAGTTTTCGAGACACATCTGTGGCAATTTTAAAGGTATTTGTTACATTGTTTGCCTTTGCTTCGGTGCGCGTCATCAGTCGCTCATCGGCTTTCGTTGGAGACACATCGGTAAGCAGCTAGCTTGCGACTCATAACATCATAAACATAAAAGTCTATCTTGATTATAGATCCTACCAGTAGCGTTTGTCCCATAAACAGTATTCCCACCATTAATCCACACACAAATAACCTATCTGATGGACGATAGTAGACAATGGACAGCACGAGTCAGAAATTTGAGAATTCGAGAATAACAAACGGACCTTTTCAGGTCCACTATTTAAATTAGCTGAAGAGTTGAAACTATGAATTTCTCACATGTAAGAACACAATCCTTTATCTTTCGTTTCTCGCATCAACTCCGATTTATAGGCATGCTAAAACGTAACAGAATTCTCTCGAATACTAATGCCACTTAGTGAAAAACTTATGAAACTTTTGACGTAGGACTACGTCTTTGTTTACTATACTGGGACTGGGTAGCACTTTGTGAAAATGAGAATAAAATTGTAACGTTTGAATGAAAGATTTCAAATGCTAATAACTACGAGACTGCTGAACGAAACTGAACAATTTATATGTCGTTGGATAGATAAAATGACCAGCATTTTTTTAGGGGAGTGAGAGAGTAATTTTAAGGGGGGTGTAAGAGGGGGGGCTCCTATACAAATGAAACACAAATTTCCTCAATACTCGAAAACTAATCAAGCAAATGGAACCAAATATGGCATGTGGGAGTTTCAGAAGACACGATTTTTTTCTGCGGTGTACTGAGACCTCTTCTCCTTCTAAGAGGGGGGTGGGCTCCTGTACAAATGAAATACAAATTTCCTCAAAACTCTAGAACTAATCAAGCAAATGGAACCAAATTTGGAATGCAGGGGTTTCAGAAGGCAAGACTTTTTTCTAAAGTAAATTGAGACCCCTCCCATCTTTAGGAGGAGGGGCTCCCATACAAATGATATACAAATGTCCTCATAACACGAGAACTAACCAAGCAAAAAGAATCATAATTGGCCTGTGGGGATTTTTGGAGGAAAGATGTTTTTCTATGGTGTACGGAGACTCCTTCTTTTTCTAAGAAGGGGGGCTCCCATACAAATGAAATTCGAATTTCCTCATAACTCGAGAACTAATCAAGCAATTGCCTCCAAATTTGGCATGTGGAGATTTTTGGAGGCATGAATTTATTTTGAATTTATTTATTTTATGATAGTTTGAGACCCCTTACCCCTGTGGTAGAATGATAAGGACTCTCATACAAATAAAACAGAAATTGGTCATTCATTACCATTTCAACCTTTATGATGCACACAAGTGATTTTTAAAAGAAATTTCTATGTCTCAAAGGTTGCAGGCGTTGTACTTATGAACCCCCGGCCACGTATTTTCAAAGTCACCATTGCATTAAATGGCCAGGCAAAGACCAAACGAGATCGCCCCATGATGTCGCGGGCCGCAAATTCCTCTGACCATTCCTGTGCATAACAAAATGCAAAATATTCGGCAATAAAAACCAGTTTTTGGGAATTACCAGAAGATTTAAAACGGAAAGCATTTGGAACTATAAAATTCACGAGGCATTACGACTAATTTGAGTGACCCCTGTGTCATCAAAAAAGTTATTCATAAGTCCACCATCACTCAAATCAGTCCGCAGGCCCCACAAAATATTTTGCAGGGCCGCAGTTTGGCCATCACTGCATTAAATGCAAAATTGGATCTGAATATTTCGCTCTTCTCTTTTAAACATTCACTAAAACAATGACACTCACAGATTCTTATAAACATACATATGCCAGAAATGCAGTTTCCATTAATCTTTGATCTGATGATCTGATATAGTCCTACGTCACCCTTTCGTACAACCCTTAGGGCTGTATACCTTGTAGTTTTTCCACCATCTTTGTCTGCGGTTCAACCTTACTGAAAACAGTAATTTTATTTATTGCTAGATTCCCGAGATATACCGAGATAAAGTCAACGGTTCACAGGTGTTGTACAAAATACAACAGGGCTAGTAAACCTTCCGTTACTGCGCAATTGGGGAATCTATTATTTAAAATTCGTACAAAAATCACCGGCTTTGGCATTGGGAGACGAATTGCTCTACATTCGTAGTCCTACTTCAAGCCTGCGCCCGTGCCACTAGGCATGGACCCTTGTACTTTTGACGTAGGACTACGTCTTTGTTTACTATACTGGGACTGGGTAGCACTTTGTGAAAACGAAAATAGAAGTGTAACGTTTGAATGAAAGATTTCAAATGCTAATAACTACTAAACTACTGAGCGAAACTGAACAATTTATATGTTGTTGCAGCAATTTTATGAGGGCTTAGAGACAAATTTTAAGAAGGGCGTGAGAGGGGGGCTCCTATACAAATGAAAGACAAATTTCCTCTAAACTCGAGAACTAATCAAGCAAATGGAACCAAATTTGGCATGTGGTGGTTTCAGAAGGCAAGCATTTTTTCTATGGTGGATTGAGACCCCTCCCCTCTTTAAGAGGGTGGCTCCCATACAAATAATATACAAATTTCCTCGTAACTCGAGAACTAATCAAGCAAAAGGAACCAAATCTGGCATGTGGAGGTTTTTGGAGGTAAGATTTTTTTCTATGGTGTACTGAGACCCCTTCTTCTTCTAATAGGGGGGGCGCTCCTATACAAATGAAACACAAATTTCCTCATTACTCGAAAACTAATCAAGCAAATAGGACCAAATTTGGTATGGGTTATTGTTGGCATGAATTTATTTCATTATGGTCATTATGACCCCTTACCCCTGTGGTAGGAGGATAAGGACTCTCATACAAATAAAACAGAAATTTTTGCGTATGAGCCATATTTGCTGCTATGTAAGAAGCGGTAAGCTGTGAAAGTAGACTAGTAAAATCTTCTCGGAGCAAAAGACAGTGAATCGACGCGGCTAACTTACGTGCCTGATGCATTCATGTCAAAAGAGAAGGACATTCGAATGGCACGTCATATTTGCGATGACCGTGCTTTGGCTTTAATGTTATTTGTAACCAATGGCCCTTTTAAAGGCCACAAGCGAGTTAAAGTAAGATTATTGAAACATGTCAAGCTACGACGCAGAATCTTATTTAATACAATAATCTGTGGGCTGGTCATTCATTACTATTTCAACCATTATGATGTCCACAAGTGATTTTTAAAAGAAATCTCTATGTCTTAATGGTTGCAGGCGTTGTACTTATGAACCCTCGTCCACGTATTTTCAAAGCCACCATTGCATTCAATAAAGAATTGCATCTGAATATTTCGCTCTTCTCTTTTGAAAATTCAATTAAACAATGGCACTAACTGATTCTTATAAACATACTTGTGCCAGAAATGCAGTTTACATTAGTCCTTGATCTAATGATCTGATGTAGTCCTACGTTACCCTTTCGTACAACCCTTAGGGCTGTATACCTTTTAGTTTTTCAATTATTTAAAAGTTTGTTAGAGAAACATGTAATCTACTGTATTGTAATGAATTCTTAGAAAAATTTCCAATCCATTGATACCAATATCTCTAGAATCTATTGGAGGATGACTGAATTACAAGCGAGCAAACCATAACCACATTTCGTTACATATGTTAGCTTTTCATTTTTCTAAAGTGCACCCCAATATAGAAATCAAAGACGTAGTCCTACGTCGAAAAGAGACAGAAATGTACATGCTTTTGAAATTACTAATTCTCTAACAATTGCTTACGCGATTCCATGTAGGTGTGTGCGGGTACCAGAGAAGTGTTTTCTTCTATTTCTTCATAACACTGTAAACAACAACAGTAAGCTGCACTACGCGGATAAACCGATAACTGTCATCATAAATCACCTTATTTTGCTTTATAAAAAAATTGTAAATTCTAGAATCAATGAAAAGAATATATTTTTACACTATTGTTACTCGTATTGGAAGTACTTTCGAAGAAACATAAGAGAAGGAGGGAAATAATTTGACGGAAACCCTATGTTACTTTGGCCAGTCTTCTGTAAATAAAAGTTCATGTTATATAATTATACACAGAGTTATTGACATGTTAATAGGTTCATATGAATAGAATATATACCTACATTTATTATATGCTATGATAGGCGTTTATACAGTTTATGAAAATATTTTTAATATGAAAATACGTACCTCTCCCGCTTGTTTTGCCATGGTATTTACTTGGTCCGGATCCTTTGCACCGAACATTGCAGTGAACACAGCTGCGAGCACATTCTGTGGTTTTAAAAAAATAAAAAATAGTCCAAAATTTGCGAGCTAATTATAGAACAATGCTTTTCCTAACAATATACAAAATGACCAAATGACGTTGTGTTACTAGAAGAAATAAGACTTCTCTTATTTATACAAAAGTATCTAAACTCTAAGCATACTACTATTTAGTTAGATGAATTACTCAGCTACAAAAAGCTAATAATAAGATTATATGATAAACCACACCAAAAACATGTACAAACTATAGATAGTAAACATAGATAAACGGATGCACCTTCTAGTAGAACTGATATAGCAAAAAATACGATTAAATTTCAGCAATACTGTAAAATTCTCAAGAGTCGCATAAGATATAGTGACGTCATGCTCTTTTGGATATACGCACAGAAAAAAAGTGGAAGTCCGAACAATAGATAATTGAAGATAGCTAGTTTTTGAGTGACAACCGCTTGCTTCTGGCGCTAGTGTACATGGAAGATTTAATGTACACTAGCTCCAGAATCAAGCTGTTGTCACTGTAAAACTAGTTATCTTCAATGACCCGTTCGGCGATCAACAATGGTAGCCGAATCTTTTTTGCTTTTATTTTTCTTTGGGAAGATTTTCGCATAGAAACGAATAAGAGCAATTACGCATTACGCGATTATTGCGTAAATCGGTTATTTTGTATACATTTAGTTGAACCAGGAACATGGGTATGAAATGGGGAAGGCAAATGAGGAAGCGTCCAACATAGCTCCAGCCATCCCAACCCCCTACCTAGCGCCTCCACGTGGCCTTACCCGGTAATGCTCTATTGGGTAGCCAAGCTAGGAGGTGCGATGATGGGTGGTTCCCGGCTGCCTGATCTCAAAACTGCGGGTTTGGATGACGGCTGAGCCACACGACCTTGTTAGTAGGTAAGCTTAATATAAGTTATTTTAATTATTTGTTTCCAATGGTGGGCACCGCTAACCGAAAATTTAGCGTCGCTAACCGCTAATTCGCTAACCGAAAGAGTTAGGTAGCTAATCGATAAACTCAGATTAGCGAAAATTTCGCTAATCACAAATCGCTAAATCAGAATTACCCAAAAACATTTTTGTTTTGATCATCTACTATATATAGCGCAAATATCTGTCGACAGTTCACAAGTTTTAGACATAATATATATGCATAAAAATTGAACTGATTTTAATAATTTTTCATGCGATTACCCAGCCAACTGGTGATGAACCCACCTATGTACCGCCCAGGTGTTGAAAAATTCATAGCAGCAAAAAACTCAATGAGATTTCAAGCACAAGAAATTTTAATTTTGATCAGAAGCGCCGAACTCACATATGAATTTCTCACGCTATTATATGCGATGTCTCTGTTGCTATGCGATGTGAACCAAATTCAGCTGTGAACATTTTGCTTACTTCTTCCATAGCTGGCATTTCATACAACGAACCAGAGAGCGAAAGAGAATTAACCGCCAGAGAAAACATCAGCTGCGAAAAAAGCTAGCACACATTCATGAATGAAAATGGCAAACAAATTGGCAGAATTTGCATTTTTCCTTCGCTGGAATCGACGTTTTCTTAACTAGAAAGTAAAAAGCCTAATAAGAATTAGATAAGCATGTAGTTTAAATGTGTGTTTTAGTTTAACTTTACGATTTATTTAGAGATTCATTCTCTTACGCTCAGTCAGTTACGTATCGCACGAGAGAATGCCTATGCTGTTCAACAACGACTTTGTATGTATAGGTGTATAGCTCCGGGTAGCAGTTGAAGCAAAGCAGAATATGATCAAGCGGGAAGAAATATGTGAGTTTTGTGCTTCTTGCTATGAAAACAGAAAAACTCACGCGTGAGTTTTTTCTGCATAGGATCAAGTTGACATGCTTCACAATTGATTTTGATTTTTGATGAGTTTTGAGATTTCGAGTTTTTAACATTTATTTATTTATTTATTTATTTGAGAAGGGAAAAGTCCGCTGGAGTGGAACAGTTATAACGTTCCTTCTCCAGTAGGCACAAAACCTCCTATCTTTTAGTACCAACAGATTTACACCAAATGATACATTTTTTAAACTTAAAACAAAGAGCACATAGTTTCCTTAACAAATAACTTACAAGAACTAGATGTATACAAAAAATAGTAGCTTAGGACTAACACGATACTATTGATATTATAAAGGACAAACTACATTTGTTTCAGAGCCCTACGAAAACGAGTTTTTAGAACGGTTCTAGATACGTTAAAATCAAAAACATTATAACATTTATTAAAAACGCGACACATGCTACTGAGAGGCTCATTACTACCATAATTAGTACGTGAGACGGGAATGTAAAAAAACGCATGGGATCGAAGATTTCTACGGCGAATGTTTATGTTTAGGAGTTGCAGAATATCGGAACAATCAACAAACGACGTTAAGAAGTCGGAGATAAAGGTAGCTTTAGTAACATCGCGCCGAAGTGCCACGTATCAAGCCCGATCAGATTACATCGATTTTGGTAACTTGGGAGGTTTAATGGATCATTCCAAGGTAGGAACCGTAAAGCGAAACGCACAAATTTCCGTTGGATTGCCTCAATCCGTTGAATACTGTTCTGATAGTACGGTGCCCACACATTCGAGGCATATTCCAATACAGAGCGCACTAAGGAACAGTACAGAGTTTTCAAACATGGAATGCTAGTAAACTGCTTTGTGGCCCTGAATAAGAAGCCAAGATTTCTCGAGGCTTTAGAGCAGATGAAGGCTATGTGATCCTTGAATGTCAGTTTGGAGTCCAGCAAAACTCCTAAGTCTTCTACAACTGTTTCCCGCTTTAGAACAACGTTAGATATTTTATAATCAAATGTTACAATTGATTTCTTGCGTGTAAAAGAGATGCAGGAGCATTTGGAAGCATTTAATAGCATCCTATTGGTATTACACCAGTCAGCAAAACTACTTAGCTGCGATTGCAAAAATTGGCAGTCAGACATATTCTTAATTACGGAAAAAAGTTTGAAATCGTCGGCATACGATAATTTCATGCATTTAAGAGTAGGATGGATATCATTGAGGTACAGCAGAAAAATATATGGGCCTAGATGGCTGCCTTGAGGTACGCCAGATGTGACCGGAAAGGGCAAAGAGATAGTATTTCCAATTTTGGCTGACATAGTTCGACCAGTAAGATACGATTCAAACCATTTCAGTATATTGCCGCATAATCCAAGCCTCTGAAGTTTCGAGATAGCGATTTGATGATTTATTTTGTCGAAGGCCGCTGATAAATCGGTATATATTGCGTCGACCTGAAGATGGTTTTGCATTGAGCGCGCGATGAAAGATGTATAGGAAATCAGATTGGTACAAGTTGACCGTTTGGATACAAAACCATGCTGGTTTTCGGCAATGTAGTTAGAGAAACTGTAGGTAAGGTATTCTAGAACAATGAGCTCAAGAATAGTGTTCGACATCGGAACGAAAATTGAAGTCCGGGTTCCGGTCCGGTCCGGTCCGGTAAAAAATCGGAACGAATTTTTTAGGTCCGATTTCGTTCCGGTCCGATTTAGCTCTGTTCCGGTTCCGGTCCGATTCCGGTCCGGAAGTCCGAAATTGTCCGGATGCAAAATTGACCAATTTTTAAAAATAGGTAAATGTCAAAGGCAAAGCTTTGAATGTGTGGAACCTTCCGTAACTACTAAACGCTAACCGGCCTGAAACGGATAATTTAAAAAAAATGGAAATGCGACACCATTAACTGATGCTTGGTAGCTTACCAATCTTGGAATGGTACACTTTAAGACATGAAAGTCAGCTTTTAATTAAATAATTGCCTGTCAATCGCCAGTTTATGTTCTGAATCTTTGAATTTGAAAATTAATTCAAATTCGCGATTTTTTATTTTCTCAGGAAACTTCCAATCAAATTTTATAGTTTTCTCGGACATCACTTGCTTCAAAAGTTTATAACTTTTGAACAATTTGTTTTATGAAACGGCAAAAAATTCTTAGCCACTTGACAAAAATACCAGTTGGAAAAAATATTTCTCACGGTGGTGGAAAACTCCTGAAGAAAAAAAAAATAACTGCAGTGAAATTTTTGACACTAACAGATAAATGAATTATCTAATAAGAAAAAAATACAGTGGACTCTTGGAAAAGTTAACTCTCTGAAAAGTTAATTGTTCAGAAAAGTTAAGCGAATATTAGCTCCCATGCAACACATGCAATTTTTGCCTTAACTTTTCTGAGAGTTTAAATTTTTTGGTTATCCAAAGCGTTCATTCACACACGTGTGGTTTCCTTCTATCTTTAATTCTCCTTTTTCGATTTCTTAACGCCTTTTCACAGTTTCTTACAGAGTCTCATCATAACTGGGATTAAATTAAACTCTTGTACCGGACAGTTGTAGCAACAGTTCAATACGGGCACATACTTTTCTCAGGATTTTTGATAACATACTGGAAAAGCGCAAACTTAGATTGAATTTTAAATGCTAAAGAAGGAACAGCAGGGACGAAAAATAAACGCGAACATTACCAAAACGTTGGCGTTGATTTCGAAAAATCAAAAGTTAACTAGTATAACCGACTATTTTAAATTTACTGAAAGGAACTAAGTATTATTCCATAAAGAGGTTTTTTTTCTTTTTTTTTTCTTTTTTTCGGGTTATCTAACTGGTCGCTTAATCTGTCTGTCTGTCGGTAAGTTCCTTATAGAATCGAAAACTACTGAACCGATCGGCGTGAAAATTTGCATTGTAGGATTTTTGGGGCCGAGGAAGGTTCTTATGATGGTCAGAGACCCCTCCCCCCACCAAGAGGGAGGGCTCCCATACAAATCAAACACAAATTCTGCATAACTCGAGAGCTAATCAGGCAAATAGATTAAAACTTGACATAAGGGTATATTTGGAGATAATTTTTTTTAATGGTGCACCCTTCTTCTCTTTAGGAGGGGAATTATGACCCCTCCCCCTTTAGGGGAATGAAATACAAATTTCCTCATAACTCGAGAACTAATCAAGCAAATGGAACCAAATTCGGCATGTGGGGGATTTTGTAGACAGGATTTTTTTGTCATGACTTTTCCATAAAACATAACAGACAATAACAAGACCACCAAAAACTTTCTGCAGCCCCCCGCAGAAATCAGCTCTGTCTAGGTTGATTTGTTTTCCTAGGTCTACCTCTATTACTTTCCTTCAGTTGGATCCGAACGAGCGACAACGAGTGAGGAGAGGATCACCCCGAGGATCGAAATGGTACTTTTCATGAAAAGGTTTTCCGTGAAATGGGACATTCCGCGTAAGGTTTTTCGCGAAATGGTATTCAGCGAAATGTTATACAATCACGGCGCATATTTAAGTGCTATCCGCTTAACAGGGGGATTGTTTTCTACTTTATTGTTAGGAAAAATTGAAAATTTGTAAATTAAAATACCCATGCTCTCATAGTGACGTAACTGCCAAAATGAGTTATCTTAGGTTGAGCTCCTCAGAAACTTGCTAAACTCGAGATTGTGACAGATTCACGATTTATGTACAACACATTTTAATTTGTGGCAATACGAAGTTTGCCGGGTCAGCTAGTAGCATATAACACTCTGCGCTGAGCCCTTTTGTGATGTTAACAAAGTGTCAGGGAGACCTCAAACATCAGTTATACCTGACGAGGCAGGCAATGTCGCCCACTTAAAAACAGGTAGAGTCCCAAGCATAGCCGTCACGCCTTTGCCCGCAGGCGGAGGCGTTCCGGCCCTGCGCAGACTCCATGAACTGGCTCTAAGATCTCTCTGCGAAAGGCCGGAATGCCATATTTGAAATATAATGATGACGATGATGATGATAATGATGATGATGATGAGAAGAAAAATGATAGATCGAATTTGTAAATGTGCTTTGGACTTTTTGTACTACTTGAGTTAGACTAATCTCATATTTTTATTCTTGACCTTGAAATGCGGTCATACTTGAGTTGTAAAATGTAGTATAGTGAAGTGGAGGATTCGTCAGCTCCGTCTGACACCGGTCATCAACCGCGCGGCCGCTTTCTATTTTCTAACACAAACAACGACAAATGAACTAATAGGAAAGACAAATTTCGGAGCATTGGCGGTTATCAACTTATCAGGGCAAATTGAATCTTTCATTCCCCCAGCATTTATGCACTGTCCCAAGATACACAGTAAATTGAGCGCAGTACAACTCGGACGTTCGCGGTAGTCGACAGAAGTTTTAGAGCTTATAAAGCTTTATAGAGACGCACCCGCCTTCCTACCCTCGAGACCAAAGAGCTAGTGCAGTAAAGCTGTGGGCTTAAACGTCTCTCTAAGACTCAACCCCTCCCTATCGACAGACCCCGCGGCCGGCCATCAGAGCACAGGTCAGCCACGGGGTCAGTGCAAAAATCCTACTGACTATTTAGCAGCACCGCCCAGCCGAGACTCGAACACACGACACGAATTGACCTAATTTTCCCATCTGCTATCTAAGCACTTCTATTATTATACCCGTAATCATTATAGAGTGGTCCTTCGGCATCCAACAGGATCTGGTATCCCACTTACATCCCCTTACTAGCCCTAAGCCAACCAATCCGACATTTTTCGGACATATTTGTGACAGCTGTAAATAGGGATGAATCCCAAAAACATTCATCTATTAATTATCAGAGATCCCCATACTGGCCTTATTCTTAAACGGAATAAAAGCACTTTCTGAACAACGCAACAATCGCATTTGGTAAATTTTCACCCCGAGTTCCTCTTGAAATCACAAAAGTATTTTGACATATACCCACAAAGCCCTACACCACGACAAGGTTCAGTTTTATCGTAGGGAAGCATTATTTCATAAAGATCTTGCTACATATTTCTTTATGTTACAACTTCCAGATACTTAAAAATGAGTATTCTGCATCCGAGAATATATTTTTCGCTTTTGTGTTTATCATTTTCAATGACTCTTAGGACTACTCACAAAAGGTAATATTTCGAAAAAGTTAATCGACCCATTCACCAATCGATTAACTTTTCCGAGAGTCCACTATATTTCAAAATTTCTTAAGACTTAGAACATGGGCTTTCCAACATTTGATTAGAATTTTGCACCGTCATAGAAAATGATGTGGAAAGCTTGTTCCAACTAATATTTTTCCTGGATTGCTGAGAAAATTTTATAGCATTTTCATAAAAAAAAATTGTTCTGCAATGCTTGGTTTTAAAACTATAAACTTTCGAAATGAGCTGTGTTCGAAAAAATCGAAAAATTTCTAGTGGAGTTTTCTGGGAAAATAGGACAGGATATTGTTTTCATTAAAAAGTTAACATCCTATACTCGTAAGCAAAATTTCATGAAAATCTGAGACTCTTCGGCCTAAACCTATACGATAATTTTGAAAAATCCGATGAAACTATTGAGTTATCTTTCATATTGGACCATAAGCGTGAATATCGGTTACCTTTGAAATTAAATTTTGAGAGATCATAAGGCACGAACCGATGCTGCGAAACGTTCGGTTTTAAGACCCACAGATATTTTCTAATTTTTCAAAAATAAATCGATTCGCTGGACTTGTTTTGGAGCCTTCAACAGAAAGTGTATTATTGCTAGCGAAATTATTGCCTTTCCTCAATACTGAGGAAGTGAAAGGAAATTAGTTTTAAACATAGAAAGCAAGTCCTAGTCATCGTTTCCACTGCGGTCAGTTTTACGATCAAAAGTGCTCCGGACTTTTCCGGACTTTCAACGGAAGACCTGGTCCGGTCCGGTTCCGGAACGCTTCGTTCCGGTTCCGGTCCGATAAAAAATCGGACTCAAAAATTTCGTTCCGATCGGACTTCGGACCGGGTATCGGACCGGACTTTCCGGACTTTACCCGGTCCGATGTCGATCACTACTCAAGAAGCTTTGAAACAGCGCAAAGAGAAGCTATACCACGATAGTTGGCAACGTTTTGCTTCGAACCTTCACTGGTACCGCCAATTGGAATTGATGTACACATTAATAATTTGACAGGATTATCAATTAATTTTTAGCAGTTGCGACGAAAACAGACAAGCAACTCACTCTATGCTTTGTTCGTACTGCCAGATGTAGCCCGGAGTGAAGAAGTTGGACATCGTGAGGCACTTCGTGTCCACCGGATAGTGCCGATCCGGCACATACAACATTCTCTCCTTTCTAGAGAATGGTTAAGTGTAGTAGAAGGTGAAATGGGACACCAAGAGCAAGGTGCCCTCAGCCTTCCGCGCCTTGGGGAGGTCGGAACTAAACAGTGAAAAAGCACCTCGCCTGCAAGTCGTAGGCGAAATTTGTAACTGTCGCGAATAAATTTAGATAGCAGACTTTCAGGTATCGTATTCTACTCAGACGCTCCAAAAACTTCAAACATTACATTCAGACATTCAGACATACCTCCCACAGAAAGTTTTCAAAAATGTCCTTTAACTGACGATCAGCGAGAAGCGAATGTTCAATCTGGTGTTCTTTCTTTCGGGGCTTGTGGTGAACGGGGATATATGCAGTATGAAGTGCATGCTGGAAGTTATCGCCTGGAGGACGTAGTTTTTTGGCCGCCCCGGCCTCGGCCCAATGTGCCAAAAGATCAATGGAGGAGATGTACCGGTTAAAGATACTCATTGTACTGAATACCGTCAACCCTTCCGGCGTCCCCCAGCTGCAAACAATAGAACATTTTCATTGTATCGTCGGCCATGACTAAGGTTCCGGCTAACTGTCGTCAGGCCGACAGACAGGGCGTCGAAGCATTTGTTGTAGAAGGCTTAATAAAAGTATCACCAGAAACCTTTTGTAGTTCTTTTCATCTTCCTTGAAAAAGCTTGAGAAATAAAAAGCGAAACGTCGGAGAGTAACTAAAAATTTGTTACGATTTTAGTTTGACTACATACGCCATTTCCCAAAGAAGTTCTTGTAATCGCGGTCCATATTTTGTTTATTTTTGTAATGCTTACGTTATCACCACAACTTGTTTGTCTTTCTTATTCTTATTCTTATTCTTATCAATACCATCACAGCCTCAATTAAGGATTCCTGAAAATAACTTTAATTATTTCTAATCATAGAATTATTTCAAATAATAATATAATATCATAAGAATAATAATATCAGAAATTTATTGCAAATGTTTAATCGGCCAGGCCTACTGTGAAGCATTGCCGCGAAAACGATTTTTCGAAATGAATCTTGTGTGAATAAGTTATTCATAGATACATTTCAATATCAACAGGGGAAGAATAAACGGGGACATTTCGTACCAACCGTTTCTGATTAACTGTAACTTTGGCGTTGTAACTGTATATCAGATCATTAGATCAAAGACTAATGTAAACTGCATTTCTGGCATATGTATGTTTATAATAATCTGTGAGTGCCATTGTTTAAGTGAATATTTAAATGAGTGAAATATTCAGATTCAATTCTTCATTGAATGCAAAGGTGGCTTTGAAAATACGTGGACGGGGGTTCATACGTACAACACCAGCAGCTATTGAGATATAGAGATTTCTTTTAAAAATCATTTGTGTGCATCATAAAGGTTGAAATAGTAATGAATGACCAGCCGACATATTATTGTATTAAGGGGAAACCGAAAGTGGCTCAAAGATGGCTGGGTAAATGGCTACCATTCGAAGCATGTATTGTTTTGTGCTTTAAAAATGCATCTGTATTGGCAGAGCACGCTTTCGCCACGTAATCAGTGCTTCGAGCGCTGTTATAATTTCCTAAAACTTGTAATTCAATTTATCGATCTGCTATGTCTCAATAAACGCTCAGCAAAACATAATTGCTAATGGAAAATAAATTTAATTGATCATTAAGATATTAAGATATAAGATATAGATCATTAAGTGTTCATAAAACGTATAATCTGGAATTAGTTAATAGATATTTGGTTGCGCACATATTTCGTTGAGCTAGCGATTTACGGAAAAGCAGCAACACAGTATCAAACTTTCGTCACATCAATGAGCTTTTAAAGAGCTTTCAACATTCGCCGCATCGATGAGCTTAGAGTGAAGTAAACAAACAAAACGCAAACGCAGGAATCAAAAACGCAATCCGATGCAAGCGGATTAATTAAACATCCTAGTGATCCTACGCATTATTCAGTTGCTGCTGTTAATTTTGATTGAATCGGAATGCCTTGATAAAGAAAACAAACCCTTTTTCGCGATGTTTGTAGTCAGTGCGGTTGGCTGCGGATCAGCTGTTTATGTTTGCAAGCTCCGCTATTTGACATATATTACCAATACTGATACAATATTCAAATAAACGTTTAGGTTTCTGACGAACACATGAGATGTACAGTACAGTGTTTGTCGCACTAACACAATAACGTTAGCCACTTTCGGTTCCGCCTTAAATATGATTATATGTAGTTTGACATGTTTCAATAATCTTACTTTAACTCGCTTGTGGCCTTTAAAAGGGTCATTGGTTACAAATATCATTAAAGTCAAAGCATGTACATCGCAAATATGGCGTGCCATTCGAATGTCCTCTTTTTCATAAATGGGAACAGGAACGTAAGTTAGCCGCGTTGATTCACTATCTTTTGCTCTGAGAAGGTTTTAACAGTTTACTTTCACAGCTTACCGCTTGTTACATAGCAGAAAATATGGCACATACGCAAAAATTTCTGTTTTATTTGTATTAAAGTCCCTACCCTTCTACTACAGGTGTGAAGGGTCTCAAACCATCATAAAATAAATTCATGCCTCCAAAAACCACCACATGCCGAATTTGGTTCCATTTGCTTGACTAGTTCTTGAGTTTTAAGGAAATTTGTGTTTCATTGGTGTAGAAGCTTCCCCCCCCCCCCCCCCTCTTACGCCCTCCATAAAATTGCTTTCTTACCCCCTCCATAAAATTGCTGGTCATTTTATCTATCCAACGACATATAAGTTGTTCAGTTTCGTTCAGTAGTTTAGTAGTTGTTAGCGTTTGAAATCTTTCATTCAAACGTTACACTTCTATTTTCGTTTTCACAAAGTGCTACCCAGTCCCAGTATAGTAAACAAAGACGTAGTCCTACGTCAAAAGTCGATGACTGGAAATCACATTCGTGGCGGTTCTAGATGGTTTCGGTGTATGACAGTTGGAATTAGCCAGAAAAGCAATGTTGGAACGAATTTCCTTCTTCAATTCATTCATTTGTATTTCTACCTTTAAATTTTCGACTATCTCATTGTGCGCACAAAGTGCATTTTCTTGTCCGGCTTCATAAGCGGAACGAATTGAATTACGCAGACGCATATCGCGCATCAGATTAACACATGATTTGCAGAATTTGCAGTTAAAAAACTACAAGGTATACAGACCTAAGGGTTGTACGAATGGGTGACGTTGGACTATATCAGATCATTAGATCAAAGACTAATATAAACTGCCTTTGTGGCATATTTATGTTTATAAGAATCTGTGAGTACCGTTATTTAAGTGAATGTTTAAAAGAAAAGAGCGAAATATTCAGATTCAATTCTTCAATGAATGCAATGGTAGACGTGGACGGGGGTTCATAAGTACAACGCCTGCAACACATTGAGACATAGATTTCTTTTAAAAATCACTTGTGTGCATCATAAAGGTTCAAATAGTAATGAATGACCAGCCGACATATTATTGTATTAAATATGATTATATGTAGTTTGGCATGTTTCAATAATCTTACTTTAACTCACTTGTGGCCTTTAAAAGGATCATTGGTTACAAATAACATTAAAGCCAAAACACGTTCATCGCAAATATAACGTGCCATTCGAATGTCCTTCTCTTTTTACATGAATGACAACAGGAACGTAAGATAACGGCGTCCATTCACTGTCTTTTGCTCCGAGAAGGTTTTACTAGTTTACTTTCACAGCTCACCGCTTGTTACATAGCAGAAAATATGGCGCATTCGCAAAAATTTCTGTTTTATTTGTATGAGAGTCCTTATCCTCCTACCACGGGGGTGGGGGTCTCAAACCATCATAAAATAAATTCATACCTCCATAAATCCCCACATACCAAATTTGGTTCCATTTGCATAATTAGTTCTCGAGTTATGAGAAAATTTGCGTTTCACTTGTATAGGAGCCCCCCCCAGGATGTCTCAGTACACCATAGAAAAAATTCTTACCTCCAAAAAACCCCCACATACGAAGTTTGGTTCTTTTTGATTGATTAGTTCTCGAGTTATGAGGAAACTTGTATATTATTTGTATGAGAGTCCCCCCCCCCCTCCTAAAGAGGAGAGGAGTTTCAATTCACCATAGAAAACAATCTACCCTTCTGAAACCCCCACATGTCAAATTTGTGTTTCATTTGCATGGAAGCCCTCCGCATAGAAGGGGAAGAGTACACCATAGAAAAAATTCTTACCTCCAAAAACCCCCACATGCCAATTTTGTTTCCCTTTGATTGATTAATTCTCGAGTTATGAGGAAATTTGTATATTATTTGTATGAGAGCCCCCCCTCCTAAAGGGGGGAGGGGTCTCATTGCACCATTGAAAAAATTCTTGCCTTCTGAAACCCCCACATGCCGAATTTAGTTCTATTTGCTTGATTAGTTCAAGATTAATGAAAAAATTTGTGTTTCATTTGTATGGGAGCCCCCCCCGCCTTTTAGAAGGGCAAGGGGTCTCAGTACACCATCGAAAAGAATCCTACCTTCTAAAACTTCTACATGCCAAATTTGGTTCCATTTACTTGATTAGTTCTCGAGTTTTGAGTAAATTTGTGTTTCATTTGTATAGGACCTGCTGATCATTTTATCTTTCCAACGACATATAAATTGTTCAGTTTCGTTCAGTAGTTTACTAGTTATTAGCATTTGAAATCTTTCATTCCAACGTTACACTTCTATTTTCGTTTTCACAAAATGCTACCCAGTCCCAGATAGTAAACAAGAGAGACATTATCGCAGAGATGCCATATTTTCTAAAAAAAAATGTCTGGAACTGCTCAAAAACCGAAAAAATCGAGCAGTTTTCCGGCTACTCGAATTTTCTGGTTTGAAAATAATCTGCGAAAATCTGCACACTTTTTTAGGAAGTCTATGAATGTTTAAAGAGCTTCGAACAAAAATCTGCACCGAAACAATAAAAGTCATAAAAACCATTGGCGGAACTAGGGGGGGGGGGGGGCTAGGGGGGGCTAAACCCTCCCTAGAAAAGATTTAGCCCCCCCTAGAAAGGTTGATTAACCGTTATGTGTGCGACAAAAAAAACACCTTTAGCAGGGCGACAAGGGTACCCGGGTACCCAAAATTGATATTGTTATAACATCAACAATTTTAAACCGATTTTTATGAAATAGTTAATTAATCTAGTTTTGAATTACTTGGCCATTTGGCCATTAAAAGACATACGGGGCCCGAAAATCCGGAATTCCGGCAGAGTGTCCGCTGTGAGGTAGAGAACTGATTGTATTGCAGGAAAATCAGTCATGCGGATATAAAAACTCTAAAAATTCATACAATGAACTATTTCATATAATGAGATGAATCAGGTTGGCCATTCCGGAGTAGGTTCCTATGGGGTCATGGGTGGCCAGTCTAGGATTGGAGGTAAAACCAGGCAATATGGGTATCAAAGTTCTTGGAATTAGTTCGGTAGGTGATATTTTTTACATTTCGATATATTTTGATTGATTATTTCGAAAATGGTTTCTACGGGGTCACAGATGATACCGCAGAATTCAAGATAATGCATTTTCAGAACAGTTTAAAACGTAGAACCATCCGTTATACATTTGGAACCAGTTCCAAAATTATTAATCAGTACTAAACTGGCCATATCGGTTCAAAACGTCTAATAGATCCGCTAAACCAATTCTAATATTGTATTAGGCACCCAACTGGCCATCTGTAACCCTACAGAAACCCAATACTGGAATGGCCAATGCAATCTAAAGTCACCAATTTATATAATAAGATGAAAAAAGAGTCCACAATGTCAAGTTCAAAACTAATAGCTTTACTGAAGGCTGATATTCTTTCAAAACAAGCGGCTTCCCTCGTTTTACTGGACGTTGCTCCGGGATTACCGATTCCCGGGAAGTATATGTCATTTGATAGCCAAATGCTTTATTTAATCAAAACTAGACAAATGTACGAATCAAATGCCACTGGTTTCATCCAAATCGGTTCAAGATAGCCAAAGTTATGTACATAGCAAATCATGGGTACCCGGGTACCCTTGTCGCCCTCCTACGTAATAAAAAAATTCAAGTACCTCTCATGGCTAATCCCCTTTATGGATATGCACCAAAAATACCTCAACTACTTAAGATCAACGAGTTTTACGATGTCGCAAAATTTCAATGACGTATGTTTTAAACTGAATGAGTTATAACTATTTTAAAACTGAAAAGGTACCCGGGTACCCTGTTGCACACATAACGGTTAAGCTTTTAATTTTTGAAAAACCAATAATTAGATAACTACAGGTACGAAAAACTTTAGAGTAAAGTTTATTTGCATGACTGTTATAAGATTCCAGGCATCAATGTGCATTAAATTTTAATATGCTGACGAAATAAAACGGTTGAAAAAAATTCCGGGGGCTGTAGCCCCCCGTAGAAATGAGTGCTAGTTCCGCCAATGATAAAAACTGCAAATTTATAATGATCTGCAAGACCGTTCCAAAATCTGGAATTTGCAGACAAATCTGCAAGTTTGGTATCGCTGCATTATCGGTACTATTAGTTTATTAATGATGAAAACGCTCGGTGGGTATGCAACGTTGACAGCAGCTAGCTAAAGGCAAAGGCACTTGAACTGGAGAATACTGTTAGATAAACAGCGAGATAAACAGCTTCAATTGAATCTGATCCCAAAAATAGCTGATATGTTTTATTCGTGAAACCGATTAAATAAATACTTATCACGATGAATAAATATTTCAAACGACCGGCAAAAATGACGATGTTTCAAACTGTACACAAATCACGATTAAGGGTGCTTTAATTACACTACAAACTTGATTTGAAACGCAGCGCAAATAAAGACGCAACTGTAAACAAACGACGTGTCGACAGAACTTGAAATTTCTATTTTCGCCTGGCAGATAATGATCCACTTGTTTAGTTTTCATTGAAGGAAGTGCTTTACATACATTATAAAATAATCGACGCAGACAAACAGACCTCATATCTACTGGACAAGTATTGGCGCTGGCAGGGCCGGCGCTTCCCTCAAGCAAAACAAACAGTTGCTTGAAGCGCCACTTTGAGGGGGCGCCATTTCGGCTACACTAAAAAACTGGAGCAATAAATAAATAAGTTGTTAATTTCCTCTTTCTCGTTTAGCAGCATAGAGCCGGGAGGGCCCGTGTTGTATTTAGAGGTATTCTCTGCTGTATTTGGTCCTGGGCTACTTGCCGTCAATTTGAGCCATATAGCACATTGGATCGCTCTATCCCTAATGCCGAAGTAGGTCTAGAAGAAAATAGATTCCACTGCACAGTCATCCGGCATTCTTGCGATGTGACCGACCCAGCGTACTCTCCCGACTTTTGCCAGATGTACTATGAGATACTCTAAGTAGTGCCCGCAGTTCATGATTCATACGCCTACGCCATTCTCCGTTTTCCGTTTGTAGTCCGCAAAAAAAACGCGTTGCAGTGCTACCAAATTATAGCCTTGATTATTCTTTTTTATTAGAGTGGTTTTAACTACAGACGGTAGATAAAGTACACACGCGCAAAGAGCCTGGCATAAAATACCAATGGAACCGTCAAATCTAGGCTCCAAATGAGCAAAGTAAACAAACTTGTGTTTCGTATAGGCAGGGAAGACAAAGTTTTGTAATCTTCCTGAAATGTTAAAACATAAACTATTAAACAACTAATAACATATGGTTTAGGTACTCTCCATATAGTATATAATCACCCCATCAGCAGGCAACCATGTTTTCGCCGCCAACATCTCGTGTGTGCGAAAATGAGATAGCATGTCAGCACTGCGTTTCACTCAACTGCCAGCAGTTCGATTAGACCTGTACACCCAAACACTCCGCGGAATGAATTCGCTTTGGTGTAACTCAAGGATTGAAAAGCAAGTATTGGACTATGCTTTTCGGTACCCTGAGTACAGCTTGTCCTCCAGTGATACATTCTGAAAAAGCATTTTCAGTGTCTGGCAGATTCGTTTTCGCATGATGAACAGTACATTGAATATTCTGTGCATCTTAAAGTTGAATTTTGCAAGCTTCTCCTCTAGCAGCATACAACCGGGGGCGTGTTGTATCAAAAACTTGTCTCCACTGTACTTGGTCCTAATTCATTGAGATGCTCGAAGTCGGCTTCAACCTGGTCGTTGGGCCCTTCTATTCATGGTATTGGTGGGGGTTTTGAAAAGAACAGATTTCGGTGAACAGTCATCCGTCATCCTTGCGACATTGCCGACCCATCGTAGCCTTTCGACTTTCGCCAGATGTCGTTTGGAATCACTCCAATTTTTGCCATCGCTAACTCTGTTCATTTTTACAAGGGCCCTATTCTCAGATATCTTAGATGAGAACACAATTAGCGATTTTGAAAGTACCTGGGTGACTCCTGTTACCTAAGTGACAGTACAAATGAAATGGTAACTGCAAGGTGAGGTGACGTGACTTAAGAATTGGACCTCAAATAAAAGTATAGGCAGATTTTTCAAAGAACAAGGATTTTCTTTTTAAAGCGTTGGGTACCGGTACCAGTACCGGTATTACCGGTACTGATCCTTCCAGTACCGAAATACCGGTTCTCAAAAATCCTGCCGGTACTCCCAACCCTAGGTGTATATAACGCTTTAAAAAATTCAATTAGCTTGTTCAATTGGCAAAATATGTGTCGTAATCAGGCATGCCACATATAATAATTCTGTGCTTTTTGTTGGAAAAATCTGACAATCTGTACGGCGAGGAAAAATATCTGTACAAAAATCTGTCCAATGCAAAACAATGAGAGTGAAAGAGATAGAGAGTCATGTTGCTGACTATTTCCGTCTCTTTCACTCTCATGTAAAAGCTCAAAAATCTGCTTAATCTGTGTAATTTGGCGAAAATCTGTATTCTATGCATACAGATTCTGTACAGGCGATTTCTTTCAAATATCTGTTAAACACAGAATAATCTGTGCATATGGCAACCCTGGTCGTAATTCGCGTAGTTCCACGGAACATATCTTTCGATTCACGCAACTGCAGATTATAGGTAGGAAGATTGATCCAATTCTAACTGGTTGCCAAAACTGTTTAACTAAAATAAACAAAAAAAGTTTTGCCGAAATAGATAGTTTTTCTCTCAGCATGTCTGTACTTTATCTACCGTCTGTAGTATTAAGAGGGTCATTCACCATTGATTATTCTGATGAAAACCTATTTGCAACGAAACTTCACAATTAAAACACTCAGATAAAAGTGGTGCGTAAGTCGTATTAATGCTATTAAATTATTTAGAAAAGAGATTTTCGAATCACTCAATTGAATCAAAATCAGCAATAATCTTTCGATGAAACAGCAAGGTACGAGGACGAAGCTTCTGAGGCAACGTGAATTTTGAACCGAAATTTTTGACGTAGGACTACGTCTTACGGCAAGTTTTGAGATAGGGTGTTATTCCAAAAAATCAAAAAATGCGGGCGTCACGAAAAATGAAAGGTTTTGAGCGCTAATAGCTCAGCGATTTTCCGATCGATTTTCAATATTCTTACACCAATCGATCGGAAAATCTTCTAAGAATTGACCCAAATGAAGAAAAGTATGGATTCTTGATGTTGAACTATTGAAAAATTGAAAATAATGAACCTATGTTTAACCAGAATTCTCTCTTCGTGATTGGTTAGAAGATTCTTTACGATGATCTAAACCTATACCAATTTGATATCTGTACTTGGGAAGTAAGCCAAAACAAGTGACAGAGTCTCCTCATTTCAACAAGATTTCTTGACACCGCGGTTCAACTTAGACCATTTTGATGTCCTTGCTTGAGAAGTACGCCAGAGAGAGTGACAAAGCCCCCTCGTGCCAACAGATTACTTACGAACGCGATTAAACCTAGTCCAATCTGATGTCTGTGTTAGGGAAGTGTGCCAGAAAAAATGGCACAAGCTCGTCCCAACAGATCGTAAATTCTACTGCGTGACGATTAAACCTCGGCGAATTTGATATCTGCGTTGGAAAAATGTGCTACAGCTAAAGTGTTCGGTTATAATACGGCTCTGTATGAATACGCATGCTTGCCGTTCCATTAGAAGTGTAGTGAAAAGATGTGCTGTTGATAAAATAGGATTGAATTGGTAAAATCCTTTCAACGTGGGAAACCATGGATAATAAAAACAATCTTTAATTTCAGTAAGGTAGCAGGAAAGTAATAGTTTGTGTTCTTGATTTTGTTAATCTGTTTTCAAATGCACAATCTTTTGACAATTGAACGTATGCAATGTTACTACTTTGATAAATGTTACATACAACGCATGTAGCATGTATATATGTTGCATATAGCATGTATACTAGAGATGGTCGGGTATGAAAATTTGAATACCCGAACCCGACCCGTACCCGATTAAGAAAAATATTAAAAACCCGTACCCGACCCGAACCCGCAGGTTTATTATTTTTGATACCCGAACCCGACCGCAACCCGTCGGGTACGGCACAGGCCCGGGTACCCGACCATCTTTAGTGTTAAATGTGGTCAATAGAGATACCCGACCCGACCCGTACCCGGTTTCAAAAACAAAAATTAAGAACCCGTGCCCGACCCGAACCCGCAAATTATTTTTTTTTTCAATACCCGAACCCGACCCTAACCCGGCGGGTACGAGTACGGGTGCGGGTTTCGGGCAAATTTTCCGCTACCCGACCATCTCTAAATACATGAAGAATCGAATGATTACAAGCATGAATACATGCTACTATCACTACAAAGAGACTTACGTAGTGCTACGTCACCTATATATGCGGTCGTGTCTTGTACACAACCCCTCTGATTTTTGTCTTTAAAGGTTTATCATTCTGATAATGGGTTTCACGAAATTGACAATTATGCAAGAGAAATGGCGGCTAACCGTGACTTTGATGCGTCTTTTATTTCCGAGGATTGGATCCGATCCTGCCAGAAGAAGAAACTTTTGACGTAGGACTACTTCTTACGGCAAGGTTTGGAATAGGGTTTCATTCCGAAAAATATGAGTGTCACGAAAAATGATAAGTTTTGAGCGCTAACAGCTGGGCGGTTTCCCGATCGATTTTAAATATTTTTGCACCAATCGATCGGAAAATCTTCTGCGCATCAACCCCAATAGAGAAACCTATTAAGCATAACTATAAGCAGAGGATACCGCCATCAACCCCAATAGAGAAACCTATTGATTCCAAAGTACGCATTATTGAAAAATTGAAAATAATGAAGCATTGCTAACTGGAAATCCTTCGTGATTGGTTGCAAAAGACGCTATCATAGCTTTAACGTATTTTTAGAAAAAAGTGACAAAATCTCCCCGTCCCAACAGGTCGAAGATTTTTTGCAACGGATTGAACCTAGAACAATTTCATATCTGTGCTTAGGAAGTACGCCAGAGTGCAAAACCACCCCTCTTCTTCAACCGGTGTTATCGTTTAAACATTAAAACTTGTTCAATTTGATGTCCTAAACATAAACAGTTTTGATGAAGTGTACAACCACTTCTTTCCTTCAACCGACGACACCTTTAAATATTAAATCTACTCCAATTTGATGTCCTGTGAGTGAAACTTCATAGAAAAATGAGCGGTCACACTTTCCTTTTGCCAGATTGCATCCATATACTGCATGAATTTGATCGAAACTGTTGTTTTGCTCGGAAACAGGGCTGAAAGGATATTTGTGCATGTGCCGTGACGCAGCAATTTTCAAAGCAAGGAAAATCAGCGACTCTCTTACCCGAGAATAGTTTTGAACGTTTCATTTACAGCATTGCGTCAGTTAGTTGCTTGCAATTCTTTACATAGTCACAATAGTCAAGCATTACATTTAGATTAATTTCTTTCGAAAGTGATGGACAAGACAAACCAGGAGAGATCCGTAGTGATGTCAATGTTTATTTGAACGTCAAATCAGTATAAGGCAGTAAGGTACAAAACATTTTCCAAACAACTTTAACTTACTTATTGTACAAATCCCGTTCCATGCATGAACACGTCCCCACTGTACGGCGGTCTACTCTCGAATAATCCACTATTGCCGAACCCAATGTCTGCAGCTTCATATGATGTACAAGTAGTTGCTAGCACTTTTTATCTAAGTGGCTATGAGCTGCTCGGTTCAGCTCGTTCGACTTACACATTGTAAAATGACACCTCGTAACATCCCTCCCTTTTTATGATTTAATCCAAAAGTTTATATACTCTTTTAATCTATATATACAAATCCGTTCCAGACGAGACGCCAGACATGGAGGGATATACCTCACCCAGTCGTAGTTCGGTAAATATGTTTGATAACCATACAACTTCTCCGCTTAATTATTCTATGGTAACTGAAGTTTCGATATACTGTCAAAATCTAAACCGCATGCGAAGTGCTCACAAAATTAATGAAATTCAAAAGAATATCTTATGTTGCTCCTTTTCTATGTTACTTGTAACCGAAACTAGTTGGGATGATAGTGTACATAGCGAGGAAGTTTGTGGTAATAGGTATAATGTCTATAGAAATGATCGTAATTGTCAATTGTCTGAAATGAAATCAGGTGGCGGTGTATTAATTGCTATTCTATCAGAGCTAGACTCAGACATCATAATCACTCCATCATTTACCGAATTTGAACATGTATGGGCGAAAGCACGAATAGCTGGTGAGACACATGCCTTTGCGTCCTTGACTTCATTACAGACATTGACAACGAGAGCATTCTTCTCCCAGTCGTTGGTGAAAACGAAACCTTGCAATTAATATTTAACAAATCTACCAACTTGGGCCTTTATCAGATTAATCACATAAAGAATAGGCAAGATTGCTACTTAGACTTATTGTTTACTAACATAGGCGAAGACTTCTGCGTAACTGAATCGCAAACTCCATTATGGAAAAACGAGGTATTTCATACCGCCATCGAATATTCGTTATTTATACATGAAAATCTGCGACCCTTCGAGTGCTATATGAAAAAGTATCGGACTTTCAGTCCGCAAATTATGAGAACATAAAGCAAAGGCTTCACAATATTAATTGGCAATATGTATTTCGAAATGAAAACAATGTACAAATGGTTGTCGAAGCCTTCTATAAGCTCATATTTGAAATATTAAAAGACGAAGTGCCTATGAAACAAAGAAGACGTCAGGCTCATTCAAAGCATGCTATATGGTACAACAATCAAATAAAAAATATAAAACATCGCAAGCAAAAGGCACACAAAGTATACAAAAACTTATTATACAAGTTATTGCAAAAAAAAAAAACGTTTTTTGGGTAGGTGTACACATACTATTATAAATAACTCAATAATTTTT
Organism: Sabethes cyaneus; assembly: GCF_943734655.1. Lineage (NCBI taxonomy): Eukaryota > Metazoa > Arthropoda > Insecta > Diptera > Culicidae > Sabethes > Sabethes cyaneus. The sequence continues at coordinate 122,926,236 of NC_071354.1, forward strand.
CAAGCAATTTTAAGTGTTTTATACATTTTTGGAAAGCTTAGAGGACAAGATTTCAGAATATATACACATTCACTATGGTTCTACAAAAAATAGACGAGATTTTTTCAATTAAATATGAAATTTAACTACAAAAATGAAATTTTTCTCACTTTAGGGGTCCTTAAAGTGACCTTAAAAATTACCCACATTCCTGAGCTCAAAGTCACTTGTTTTATATTCAATCCTAAGACTTTGGTCAAAATTTCAGCCAAATCGGTCAACATTTGCAAATTTGACACCATTTTTAAGAGTTGTAGATTTGTTGCTTCTCATATATCACCCGCCTAATCTTACAACTGAGTATCTTGTACACGATGTCCTCTAAGCTTTCCAAAAATGTATAAAACACTTAAAATTGCTTGAAAAAATATTGAGTTATTCATGATAGTATGTGTACACCTAGCCAAAAAACGTTTTGCCTTTCTACTATATAAATATATAGTATAAAGGTATAGAAATCACTTGGAAAGCCGGAAATGGATAGAAGGTCCTGCGGGCCGAATGTCATATACCATTCGACTCAGTTTTGAAAACTGAGCATTTTCTGTGTGTGTGTGTGTGTGTGTGTGTGTGTGTGTGTGTGTGTGTGTGTGTGTGTGTGTGTGTGTGTGTGTGTGTGTGTGTGTGTGTGTGTGTGTGTGTGTGTGTGTGTGTGTGTGTGTGTGTGTGTGTGTGTGTGTGTGTGTGTGTGTGTGTGTGTGTGTGTGTGTGTGTGTGTGTGTGTGTGTGTGTGTGTGTGTGTGTGTGTGTGTGTGTGTGTGTGTGTGTGTGTGTGTGTGTGTGTGTGTGTGTGTGTGTGTGTGTGTGTGTGTGTGTGTGTGTGTGTGTGTGTGTGTGTGTGTGTGTGTGTGTGTGTGTGTGTGTGTGTGTGTGTGTGTGTGTGTGTGTGTGTGTGTGTGTGTGTGTGTGTGTGTGTGTGTGTGTGTGTGTGTGTGTGTGTGTGTGTGTGTGTGTGTGTGTGTGTGTGTGTGTGTGTGTGTGTGTGTAACGCTTTCAATCTCACTCACTTTTCTCGGAGATGGCTGGACCGATTTTAATGTTCTTAGTGTCAAATGAAAGGTCTAGATGTCCCATAGGTCGCTATTGAATTTCATTTTGATCGGACTTTTAGTTCAAAAGTTATGTAAAAAAATACGAAAAATATGGGACTTCATTATCTCATAGGTCCCTTAACCGATTTGAAAAAAATAATCGCATATGAAAGGGGAGCCTTGCAAACCCTTAACTTTCAAATTTCATGACGATTGGACTTGTAGTTTGGAAGTTACATAAAGAAATGTGAAAAAATAGTATTTTAAACATATTTTTGTAACATATAAGCATTAATTCAATGAAAAACATCACGCATTTTATTATTATTTGAAAATTACTGCTGAGATCTATTAAACGAAACCGAGTTATTTAAAATCGGACGGTTCATTCAAAAGTTATTCAATCTTTAACACTTAAGCACCGTATATTAACCATTACGTCCCCGACATCAAAAATGAAGGTACTTTCAGTTACACTTTTTGCTTTATCTCCACTGATTTTCAATCGATTTTTATGTAACTAGTCTTAAAAGAACCACAGTAGATTGGCCTTTAATGAGAAAATATGCTGGTAAATTGTGGTTCCATTTTCCCGGAGATATTCCAGATCGCGGTGAGATTTTTTTTGACGTCATAAGTAACAGATGAAATAAAATTAGAAATCTGTTTAATTGACCGCGCAAAAGTTATCCATTTTATGTGTAGTCACTAATAATGACTTTTACACTATTCTGTAGAGCGCTGGCTTACGCCTCACACTCCGGAACATCCGTTGACGGTTCTACCGGAACTCAAAAGTGGTCATTTAGTATTCTCTTCGAAAGTATGGCAAATGAGGTATCAAATCACAGGATTTTTCAAAACGAGCTCGGTAGTGCATATTTGGATGTATTTTGAGTCGATCTGGACATTCCGGAACATCCGGCATCGGTGCTACCGGAACTCAAAAGTGGCCATTTGGAATTATCTTCGAAAATATGGCAAATGGGGTATCAAATGACAGGATTTTTTAACACAAGCTCGGTAGTGCATGTTTGGATGTACTTTGAGTCGACATGGACATTCCGGAACATCCGGCAACGGTTCTACCGGGCCTCAAAAGTGGCCATTTGGAATTCTCTTCGAAAGCATGGCAAATGGGGTATTAAATCACAGGATTTTTGAACACGAGCCCTCTAATGTATATTTGGATGTATTTTGAGTCGATCTGGATATTCCGGAACATCCGGAATCGGTTTTACCGGAACTCAAAAGTGGTCATTTGGAATTCTCTTCGAAAGTATGGCAAATGGGGTGTGAAAATGTCTAAATCGGCTCAAAATACATTCAAATCCTGTGATTTGATACCCCATTTGCCATATTTTCGAAGAGAATTGCGAATGGCCACTTTTGAGTTCCGGTAAAACCGATTCCGGATGTTCCGGAATATCCAGATCGACTCAAAATACATCCAAATGTCCACTAAAGAGCTCGCGTTGAATCCTATGGTTTGATCCCCATTTGCCATATTTTCGAAGATAATTCCAAATGGCCACTTTTGAGTTCCGGTAGCACCGATGCCGGATGTTCCGGAATGTCCAGATCGACTCAAAATACATCCAAATATGCACTACCGAGCTCGTTTTGAAAAATCCTGTGATTTGATACCTCATTTGCCATACTTTCGAAGAGAATACTAAATGACCACTTTTGAGTTCCGGTAGAACCGTCAACGGATGTTCCGGAGTGTGAGGCGTAAGCCAGCGCTCTACAGAATAGTTTAAAAGTCATTATTAGTGACTACACTTAAAATGGATAACTTTTGCGCGGTCAATTAAACAGATTTCTAATTTTATTTCATCTGTTACTTATGACGTCAAAAAAAATCTCACCGCGATCTGGAATATCTCCGGGAAAATGGAACCACAATTTACCAGCATATTTTCTCATTAAAGGCCAATCTACTGTGGTTCTTTTAAGACTAGTAACATAAAAATCGATTGAAAATCAGTGGAGATAAAGCAAAAAGTGTAACTGAAAGTACCCTCATTTTTGATGTCGGGGACGTAAAGGTTAATATGCATTTGATTTAATTTTACAGTACTTTCAGTTGCAGTTGGCAGTACTTGTTTCCAAAATGTCATAAACGTATTTTTCACATTTAAGGAATAACTTGCACCGATATTTACATAACTTATATTTTTAACAGTTATAGCAGTGTATATTGAACTAAATTACTAATTGCATAAGCTGTTAGCCAAAATTGCAATTCACATAGGTAATCGAGGTCGGACTCGGTCATTCGGGTGAAAAAAAAATGAAATGGTTTTTTTTAAATGTTTTTACGTTCAGAACGTGATTAACATTATAAAAAAAATTCATCCGAATAATCGAGTCCGACTTGTAATAATCAAATTAAAGTAATGAACTAAATGGTGCAACAATTATTTCTAATTTTGAGAACTAAAAATACGCGTTTACATAAATGAGACATTCGTTTGTATATTTTTCTCAGCTGAAACATTGGAATGATTTGCTTGTATAGCCTTTATGCATGCATTGTTAAATTTGGTGTGTAGGCTATTCATTTTATGGATCCACAGTTTGTTTCAAATTTGACTTTCTGCGTATTTAAAATTGTCAAATGTTGCTACAAAACACTACTGATTTAATAAATGCATCAATAAGGTATACCATTCAACAACGCTCAGAAGACTGTTGCGAACGCAACAAAAAGACAGTTTTCCGGTTCTTTAATAACGTAACTTTATTTATTAACAGCAACTGATGACGCTATTAAAAATTCCCTATCGAGTGACATAATAGTAATACATAGTTAATAGATTTTTCGTGTAACATAGTTTAGGTTTTACCGTGTATAAATATACAATATTTTAGTTTTTGATATTTCAACTTATAATAATTTGATAGTGTTTCATGCTTCATGCTTTCATGCGATGTTTTATGGCACTTACGTTTAGTGTCTTTTTCTAATTTTCGTTTTCCAATCAGGTTAGCTCAACTAGCTTAGTATTTTGCTTAATCCTTACGTTTCTATAGACCATACTGTAAGTTAAGAATCTATCTAGACAATAATTAGAATAGTAAATTTTTGTAAATATTACATGTAATCTTAAGTTTCAATTTACCTTTATAGTATAGATTTATTTAGTGTAAACAATTCTACTAATTTTAAGAAAATCAAATAGTTTTAATGCAATTAATCAATAATTATTATTAACTTTTAGGCTTAGTTAACCTCTCGCTTACAAAGCACTTTTTCGTGTTTACTTCTCCCGAGTGACGTTTTAGAAGTTGTCATTTACTGTCGTTAATCCCACCGGTTCGTTGACGTTAAGGGCAGACTACGGCATCAAAGTAGTTTTGACGAAGGTGCGTAACAACTGAAGCTTGTGACACTCCCCCCGGTACTCCGAGGTACCTGCATTTGCACCGACGTCCAACACTGCTAGTTTCACCGCGAGCCTCAAAGATTCCATGTGCGGTCTGTACAACGGCACGTCGAACCTGCCCATCTTTAGAGCTGATCGCACGAACCACTCGTCCTTTCGGCCAGCTGTTCATCGGCAAGGTCTCATCCACTATGATGACGATGTCTCCTTCAGTGATTGGTTTGACCGGAGCAAACCACTTCGTTCTTCGGGTCAGCGTCCGCAGGTATTCTGCTATCCAGCGCTTCCAGAATCGGTTTGCATACACCTGCGACATCTTCCATGTATGCTTCAGTGCACACTTGCTGTGGTCGAATGCGATCGGGGGCTCTTGCAAAGCGTCTTTTAACTCTCGGCTGGCTCCGACGAAATTCGTTTCGCGGTCGCTTATTATCTCCAAAGGGGGACCTCTTCTGGCGATGAAATTTCTGATGGCGAGAATACATGAATCTGTTGTGAGGCTATGTGCGATTTCTAGGTGCACCGCTCGCACGTTAAGACAGGTGATCAGAACACCCCAACGTTTTTCAGTTCGTCTTCCAACAGTAACGTACATCGGTCCGAAATAATCTATTTCGACATAGGAAAAAGGGCGACAATATGGTTTTAGCCATATGGACGGTAGTGCAGACATTTCAGGTACGGCAGGTTTAGCGAGACGATTTTTACAAAGCCGGCATTGCGCGCGTACGCGGTTATAAGTTGAACGTAGTTGAGGTACATAGAATCTACGCCGAATCTCGTTGAGTGTGTTCTGATGATTTATATGACAATATCGCTGATGTACGTCAGCAATAATGAGGTCTGTAATTGGGTGGTGTTTAGGTAACAGTATTGGGCGCTTCCTGCATTCCTCCACTAGTTCGCAAGCATCTATACGGCCACTCATTCGTAGTAACCAATCATCGGCAAGGACAGGCGTAAGCTTGTATAAAGAACTGCTTTTCGGTAACACGTTCTTCCACGGAGTTGATTTAGGGTTTTTTAGCATGGATACTTCGGCTGCGAACGCTTCACTCTGAACAAGCTGTAGAATGTAGACTTCCGCCTCTCTTAGTTCGCTTTGTGTCAACGGTCCAGTAATAATTGGCTCTTTAGCACTCGTTTTGAGTAAATTCGCAAGAAATCGTTTAATGAACGCAACGTGACGTAATAAGCGTTTCCAACTAGAGAACTTCTCCCATCGTAATAGCACACTGTCTACCACGTAGTGGAATATATACGGCCGCTCCTATTCAGCGGTGTGATCAAACTTTGAACCAACAACAGGCCACTTATCCTTCTGTTCCCACAAAAACTCTGGGCCACGAAACCACCGGCTAGCAGGAGACAGCTCCGGTAGTTTTTGCTACTTTGTTGCATCATCGGCGACGTTGAGTTTTGTTGGAATCCAGTTCCATTCATTCGACTCCGTTAGCTCTAGCACGTCACTTACTCTTGCAGCTACAAATGGGCTATATTTACGGTGATTGGAATTTAACCAGCAAAGAACGTCGCGTGAATCTGTCCAAAGGAATCTTTGCGCAGGCTTCTGCCTAGGGGCCGTGCACTAATTACGTAAGGCATAATGAGGGGAGGGGGGGTTCCGCAAAATCTTATTTGGGGGAGTGGGGGGCTTAATCATTTCTTACGTAAGATTTTCATACACGAAAAAATTATGATAAATTCAAATTTTTTAATAGCAACTCATACTACTTGTTACAAATTTTTTTAATTGATGAGTTAAGTTGTGAAGTGTCAAAATCCTTCATGCTACAAGGAAATGCGTAGCAACTTGCTGAGTATTTTACCCTTACCCACTCAGGGATACATCAGGCGACCTACTTGTTCCAGAGCCATCTGATGTTATCGGTGTATGCTATTATTCCAACATATTCGGTTGCAATTGCCTATCCCAATCCCGCAAGGCAGCCGCAAAATCCCTTATGATATCACTACAAACATTTTTGTTTAAAAGTAGCTAATGTATAGCTGTATCAAGGGAACAAGCGCTTGATAAGCTACTGTACAACAAAAATGTTTCTTGGGATGTAAGACCATGTCGCGTGTCATCTAGAAGAGGCAAATGAAGAAAAAGCCCTTAGGTAATTATTGCACGGCCCCTTGTGTGATTCCATGATATCGTTTGCCAACCGTGCTCCAATTACTGCTGCTTGAAGTTCTAGCCTTGGGATCGAAACATACCGTAGAGGCGCTACTCGTGTCTTAGCACCCACCAGAGCACATTCTACTACGCCATTTTCTTCGAATCGCATATATGCAACCGCCGCAAATCCGTTTTTAGACTCATCAACGAAAACATGCAGTTGTATCGTATTCTGCTAAAAAATGCTGGTATCCTTGCGGTAACATCTAGGCACACTAATATTTTCACCTTGCGGAAAAACTCGCAACCATGTCTGCCATTTCTACCATTGCTCTTCCCGGATGCGATCATCCCAATGAAAGCCGTTACGCTAGATCTCCTAAAGTAGGATTTTTAAAAACATAAAGAAGTTATCCAGTAATCCTAGAGGGTCGTAGATCATCATCATGGTGCTCAGAATCTATCTGTTTGTAGGAATAGTGCGACCTTGAAGCAAATCAGCGTTGATCCTTGGAGATACTTTAAAGGTGAACGTATAGGTTGCGGTACACCACCGCAGTCTAAGAACTTTCTCCGTTCCCATTTCACTCAACAGGTTCAAGCTTTTCTCCCCAGGTTCCGCCTCCATTTCTCGCAGCACTCGTTTTGAGTACGATAGCCAGTTTCGTATTTAGAATCCAGCTTCGATGTGGATGGAGCGGACATCTTTAGCCAGCTTAATGGCATCTGCTTCAGATTCTGCACTGCATAGCATATCATCGACATAATGGTCCTTCATGATAGCTTCAGCTGCTTTTGGGAATTGATTCTGGAATCGATATGCGTTGTGATTCTTTACGTATTGCGCACAGCTCGGAGAACACGTCGCACCGAAAGTCATCACTTTCATCACATATACGTCCGGGCGTCGATCTTGTTCGCCGTTTCGCCAAAGAAATCGCTGACATTGTTGGTCGTTTCTGTTTACCATCACTTGGTGGAACATCTCACGAATATCACCCGTAACCGCAATCTGAAACTCTCGAAATCGGCGTAGCACAGAAGGAAGTGGAGCAAGCTGATCTGGTCCGGTGAGAAGAAAACTGTTTAATGAGGTTCCCGCAACCAACCTGTCGCATCCCAAACTATACGTAGTTTTCCTGGCTTGTTGGGATTCATCACGGGAAATATTGGGAGGTACCAGACACGTGGGAATTTTTCAAGCAGTTGCCTCTCCGTTAACTTTTCGATATACCCGCTTCGCAGATAATCCCGGAGTTTTTCTTTCAAAGCTTCGCCTAGGGCGGGTTCTCTCTGCATGCGCTTCTCTAAACACTCCAACCTTTTCAGCGCCATTGATTTACTATCCGGCAGCTGTACGTTGTCGAATCGACAAAGCAGTCCCGTCTCATACCGTTTGCCTTTCGTGTGTGTCAAGGATTTTAACAGCTGTTCTGCTCGCTCATCATCTTTGGAGAGGAGAGGTTTGGCCGAACGCACTATGCCAAGTCTGTCCAACGAAAAGTAAGCTTTTATTGTGTTGTGTAGCTCTACATCGCGTCGCTCGCAGCACGGGCAAGCATGGAGGCTGTGATGGGCCGTAAAGTTTGTCACTGACAGAAGAGATGTTGACCAAGGTCCGAAGACTGTCCATCCTAGACGAGTTAAAGAAGCAATTAGCGCATGTTCTCTGCATTCTCTGCTATCTAATGCATGTCCTAGGTGGCAGTTATCTATCCCTATAAGAAGTCTGGGCGAACATTACGGTACGAATCACAAGGCAAATCTCTTAGATGATTGTACCGACTTACTAGTTTATCCATCTCGAGAGTCTGTCGTGGTAAAGCGAGACTTTGAACGGTATGAACCTTCGGAATCCAGTGCGGTTTCGTGTCATGTATTTCAGAGACCTCCAACGCAAGTTTCACGGATCCCGCTTCCTATCGCTGATGATCGACAGTCCATCCTAAGCACAAGGGATATGATTCTCCATTGAGCCCTAACTCACTCAAAAGACCGTGTTCCATCAGTGTGACTGAAGAGCCGTCATCCAAAAAAGCATATATGCGAATAGAACTCCTGCGTCCGTGAATCAGTACCGGGATGTATCTGAACAATACTTTACCAACGTTGCCAACGTGAGCATTGCAGCTCTCATAAGAAGCTCCTGCGTCTGGCTGTGACGTTGAAGTTTGAGGATTTGAATATCGCGGGTATCTAGAATCATCGTGTAGTAGCTTATGGTGCATATAAGAGCAACCGTTCCTTCCGCACTCTTCCCCTACAGTGTAGGCTCCAAAATGCTTTGCGAGACACTACTGCGGCACAACTTATAATTCTTCACCGCAATCCATCGGGCCCCGATGTCCACAGCAAGAAATCTTTTACATTCACAAGGATTGCGACATTCTTCGTCGCAGATTACGCACTTTTTCCTTGGGGTTGTTTTAGAAGATACTGGCGAGCATGAAGCCGAACGACTACTTGATTCGCGGTGTAAGTACACTTCCTCCTTCTTACTTCGCCTGTCGGATTTGCTACCATAATTTCCGAATGCTGATGGAACCGTTACCACGCACGCTGCTTCAACCAGTGTTTCAAGCCAACTACTAAACTCCGAAAGCGTGACCGTGTTTAGCGTTTGTCGATGTCTAGCCCAGTCAAGCTTGATGGTCGGCGGCAATCTGTCTACGTCTTGGAGAAGCGCAACATTGCACAGATGTTCATTCAATCCGCAAGCAACAATCACCGCGCACATATTCTGTACTGCAACTCCAAAGTCAATTATGGTTCCAAGTTTCTCCGTCTTTGGTGCTGACATCTCTCGTATCTTCGATGCTAACGAATGGACGATTACTTCTGGACGGCCAAATAATGTTCGTAGCGTTTTAACCAGCTAGCCAGCTAGCGACGTAGCCGTCGAGACCAGCTGGATATAGCAATCGGCTCGTACAGCTTCAAGAGCTTTTCCTTTGAAGCTGCGCTGAAGTCGAAGTAAATTCTCTTCGTCACTGAAACCGCACGTTCTGGTGGAACTCTCGTAGGTAGCAATAAATAGCGGCCACTCCTCCGGATTACTAGAGAAAGTGGGAAGTTCTTTTGCTACCGCTTGTCGCGCAGCAAGTTGGCTTTTGCTGAGTTCGTGAAGAGAAATCGTAGACTGTTCACACGACTGTTGAATACCGGAAGAAAGTTTCGCACGGAGATTCAAACCGTCACACATTGGAGCGGATCTGCTCATGCCAATTTCCATCGCCTATAATCGCTCGTCAAGCCGCTTCGTTTCGAACTCCTGCTTTTTTGCCATATCTTGTAGCTGCTTTTCCATCCGCGTAATTGCCGAACATACATCATCTGTGACACGAGATTCAGTTCCTAACGATATCGAGTTAGCATTAGGAAGTACAATGGCAGGAACGCTCAGCTCGTCCCGTATCTGCTGCTCTTTTCGCTCCAAATTCAGTAGATACTGACGCTTTACATCGCTTATTGCCTTTTCCATCTCGAGATCCTTCTTACGCAGTAACTCTTCGTACTTCGTACGTGCTGTTGCTGATCAAACCTAGCTTGCATTTGATCCATCATTCTTTGAAATTGTTGGAGCTGTTGGTTTTGGTGTTCTTGATCTGCAGCCGACATATTTCCTGCTCCACCCTCCACAGATGCCTCACGGGACGATATGCCTTGAGCTGCGCGCTTCGTTTCACACGACGAGCAACTCCAGTCTACATTTTCGATTCCTTCATCGACACCTTCGCACTTAAAGCGAAACCACCGACCTCAATCATCACAACTCACCATCAGGCTATTATCCGGATCTTCGCATATTCCACAGCTCACACCCGGCTTAGGCCCTTTTGCACGGCTACCCTTTGGCATACTGAAGTTTCCCCGATCGCGAATAGATGGAATTTTTAAGATGTCTTTTCCGGTTCTTTAATAATGTAACTTTATTTATTAACAGCAACTGATGACGCTATTAAAAATTCCCTATCGAGTGACATAATAGTAATACATAGTTAATAGATTTTTCGTGTAACATAGTTTAGGTTTTACCGTGTATAAATGTACAATATTTTAGTTTTTGATATTTCAACTTATAATAATTTGATAGTGTTTCATGCTTCATGCTTTCATGCGATGTTTTATGGCACTTACGTTTAGTGTCTTTTTCTAATTGTCGTTTTCCAATCAGGTTAGCTCAACTAGCTTAGTATTTTGCTTAATCCTTACGTTTCTATAGACCATACTGTAGGTTAAGAATCTATCTAAACTATAATTAGAATAGTAAATTTTTGTGAATATTACATGTAATCTTAAGTTTCAATTTACCTTTATAGTATAGATTTATTTAGTGTAAACAATTCTACTAATTTTAGGAAAATCAAATAGTTTTAATGCAATTAATCAATAATTATTATTAACTTTTAGGCTTAGTTATCCTCTCGCTTACAAAGCACTTTTTCGTGTTTACTTCTCCCGAGTGACGTTTTAGAAGTTGTCATTTACTATCGTTAATCCCACCGGTTCGTTAAGGGCGGACTACGGCATCAAAGTAGTTTTAACGCAGGTGCGTAACAACTGAAGCTTGTGACAGGACTATCAAATTGCAGTTTTTGCTTTCTTGCTTACTTCGCAGAAGTGCTCACTGCCGTGCGATCACCGGAGTGTTATTCACCCTCGTTATTCCGCACTCTGCTGATTCAAAGCAAGGGTGTGTGTTGAAGGTAGCCAATCCAAACTTCAGTGCACATGCGGGACGTTAGACAGTGGTGAATACGCCATCGCATGCTCTGCTGTCGCTAGGAATGAAAGTGTGTGGTGATTTTTGCGCGCGCCTCTTGCATTCACTGAGGGGAATGCCAAGCCCTCAAAATTCATTATTTATTCTATGGGATATTTTATTATGGTCGCTATAAACCAAATCGTTCAGAATGATCTGACAGTAAAACGTTAACTTTTCTGCTCACGGATGTATTTTCAAGTTGACAAACTGATTTAGCTTTTGCCAGAGCGAAAAGCGAAAAGCATTATTAAATTATGGCGGCGTCTGTCAAGCAGCCAAAGCTTAATCGGTTTAGTCGTTGCATTCAGCAGAGTATGATACGACTACTTGAGCTTATAAAATGATTCTTATAAAGGTTAGGAAGACATTTTGAGGAGTGGACCACTTGGTCAAAAAGCAGTACGGGTGCTCCACCTTTTATGTCGGTATGAAAACATTGAACGACTTTAAGAAAAAAACAACCGATTTCTATTAGTAATGCATTTTTATTTAGTTTGGTTTCTTAAAATTTTCTTGGTTTAGTTTTTGAAAACAATATCAATTAAGTGGCCACCTTTATTAGAAATTACAAATTGAATTTTTTTCCGCGTTTTCCATTACCTTTTTGAGCATCTCGGGTGTTATAGCGTCGATTTCCGTTTGAATATTTGCCTTGAGCTAGTCAATAGTTTGTGACTGGTTGGCGTAAACCTTTACGTTTCAGATAACCCCAAAAGAAGTAGGTCATGGAGGGGGGGGTTGGTTAAATCAGGTGATCTGGGTGCCAGTCAATGTCACCCGTTTTTGACACCAGACGTCCCGGAAATTTTCGTTGCATAAATTGAATTGTTAAATTCGCAGTGTGGCATGGTGCACCGTCCTGTTGAAACCAGTAACCTTCTAGACCATTTTCGTGCTTTCGTGGGCAGACATAATGAGCCAACATCCACCGATATCGACGACGACGGCGACGATACAAAACTGTTGGGTCCTGAGCGGATAGTGTTGCTCACTGCTTCAACCAGTTCATTGGAACTTCTTGATCTTTGATGAATGGCGTGTTGACGATCTTCTACTCTCCCGTGCTCAAAAAAATTCGACACGAAACGACGAATAGAATTGTCAGATGGTGCCTTTTTGCCGCGATATTTTTCCCGATATGCACGTTGAGTTAACACAATGGAACGACTATTTTCGATGTAAAGTGTCACTATTTCCGCACGTTCTTTCGGTTTGAAGCGATACATAGCGAAAATTGTACTGAAATTGCGTTTCCAAAACATATCTAATGAAAGAAATCGGTTGGTAAATGTGAGAGTTATACAGCGTTTACATACCGACATAAAAAGTGGTGCACCCTGTATTTTAGCGGTCTTCAGAAAGCTCTAGTGGAGCTCATAGTTTTATTAGCGGTTTTATGAAATTTGTCATGAAAACCACTATACGAACGTAATAAAACTTGAAATTGTTACTTGGGACGGACCGTCCGCAATCGGTAACAGGCAATGTAAGGGAAAGGAATGTCAGTGATGGTCAGATGTATTTTCAAAGTGCGAATTCACATGATTGCGGAACGTCACATCACGGAACGTCAAGGTACTCGTCTAAATGCGCACATTGAAAATACATCACCGACGTTCCGTTGCGGTTGCTGATTGCTAACGGTCCATGTTATTCCAGCTCCAGCTTCGTGTGTTTTCATGGAAAAAAGTCACTCAAGACCGCCAGGTTTGCTAGTATCTGTAGAAGGTAGCATACACGTGTTTGAATTTCAACTTCCACTTCTGTTCCCTGATCCTCGTTTTGACAACTCGTTTGGACACAAGGGATTCGTCTTGCTCATCTATGTTTACTTTTCTATCTATAATATAAACTAAGTTACTGCTATTTACATACCTGCATTGGAGAACTGCCATTATCCACTTTGTCGATGCCATCGTTGGTCCCACCTCCAAGAAGAGCAGTGATTATTTTAAGTCCAACAGATATTACGTTCGCCCAAGGAGATTGTGAAAAAGTGCCTCCGTTGTCTATGTCATCAGATTTCATGGGAGCGTTATTGCCACCGTTAAACATCATCTGCATTAACATTCCCAGCATATTTGACCAAGAAAACCCAACATCTTGTATTTGATTGGTTTGTATATCGTCTATGTCATCTAATGCAACTTTTTTAATAACGTTTGGTTTTTCAGCAAATTTTCTGTTAATTTGAGGATTTGTATAGTATGTGGGATGCAGCTGTTGAATCTCTTCAGAATTTGGTATTTGAGGATATGTTTGTGCCAAAATAAAATGACAAACGAGGCAAAAAAGTGAGGTCCATCCGATTGTTTTATTTGTCACCATCCTGAAATTATTAAAATTGTTTTTAAATATTTTTTATGATGGTATTGATGAATCTTTTCGGGAGGAGTAAATGTTTAATGTGATAAATAAAAAATAAGATGAACTGAAAATATTGATCTTAGACTAAAACACACTCTTAGACACTCCACAAAATATACATTTTAAATATACACTGCTACCTTATGGTAATGGGTCACCAACTTCAGTTCAGTGGAGATTAAAAAAGTGCATAAAGAATAAAAATCAGAGAGGTTGTGTACAAGACACGACCGCATATAGGTGACGCAGGACTATGCAAGTCTCTTTGTGGAAATAGTAGCATAATATGATTCTTCATAATACGATTCTACATGTAGCATATATAAAGTTTGTTGAGACTGCAGGTTGAGAATATTCAATTATTTTCGAATGAATGTTAATAGCGCCTCAAATCTTACTTCAACATTAAACACTATTTAGTTAGACATATATGTATTTATGTATTTGATTTGATGATATCAAAAACTTATTATGTTAAAATGGTTTTGTTGTGCTACAGGTTGAGAAATCCAAATTTTTGCAAATCGATATTTTTTTACAGCGTTTTATTTGTTCTCAAGATTTAAAGCTACTAAATAACTTAAAGTTGCAAAATGTTTTGTATCTTACTGCCTTATACTTAGTTGACAGTCAAATAAACATTAACATCACTCCTGGTCCCTCCTGCCTTGACTTGTCCATCATTTTCGAAAGAAATTAATCTAAATGTAATGCTTGACTATGCAAACTATGTAATGAATTGCCAGCAACTAACTGATGCAAAGCAGCAAATGAAACGTTCAAAGCTATTCTCGGATAAAAGAGTCGCTGATTTTCTTCGCTCTGAGAATTCTGTGTCACGTCACATGCACAAATGAAAGACAACAATTTCGAACAAATTCTTGCAGTCTATATGGATACAATCTGGCAAAAGGAAAGGATGACGTTTCACCTTCAGGACTTTCAATCTTAAATGTTAAAGGCGGTTGAAGAAAAGGGGTGGTTTTATACTTTAAGAAAATTTACTTTCAGGACATCACATTAGTCCTATGTTTAATGCTAAAACAATAATATAGGTTGAAAAAGAGGGGTGGTCTGGGGGTGGGCTCTGAGGTACTTCTCAAGCACGGATATCAAATTGGTATAGGTTTAAGCGCCGTAAAAAATCTTCGACCTATTGGGACGAGGAGTTCCTGTAACTTCTTTGCAAAAACACGTGCAAACCATGATGACGTCTTTTCTTCGACCAATCAGGATGCGAGGATTTCTAGTTGGACAATGCTTCAATGCTACACTTACGAAATAATAGCGTTCTTCATTTGAGCCAATTCTTAGAAGATGTTCCGATCGATTGGTGCAAAAAATATTGAAAATCGATCGGGAAACCGCTAAGCTATTAGCGATCAAAAGCTGACCACTTTTCGAGAAAGATTTTCTGGAATGACAGCCTACCCCGCCAAACCTTGCCGTAAGCCGTAGTCCTACGTCAAAATCAGAAGATCACCAGTGCCGTTCAGGTGACTGGCTAAATTAAAGAGATTGACTCGGCCACTGCATTTCCTACCGTATATGGAATAATAAGGCCCAGCCTAGCGCAGTAAAAAGTCAAATATATAAGCGCTTACAATCCGCACCGACGTGGAGTCATTTTCGGGATCAGGAATTGAAATATAAATGGTAATTATAATTAGCCAGTCAACCTTTTGAAGCTTTAATCAGCCAATTTGCCACACCCGGAACAGCGTTATCCATCTGGGGTGGAACAAGCTGCGGATTAATTTTGGATAATAAATCGATGAAACCCTGTCGTCACCCACGTGGTCAGCGTCACGGAAGCCCTTGCCCGCGGCGACTATCATCTGATTGAACCGAGAATCGGAGAAATCACCCTTCCGGGATCATCGACATCCATTCCGGCCTAACGGTAGCAGTCCTAGGCCTCAACGCACACCATACACACACTGAGAGTAAAATTTGTAAATAGTAGGATAGATTAGGCTTAGGATAAGGATACCGCAATGATAGGAGAAATAGTAATAAATGGATATGTTGATAGTCAACTTCTGTTTGTGTTAAATGCAATTTCTAAATTGCTAAAGTATGGTGCGGAATTTCGGACGACAATTTGACGAGAGGAAAAGATTACTTTACACTTTCAAGGTTTAATCTTAACCCTATCAGGAGGCCATAACAAGGGTATATCAGTTTTATAACACATTATGATATTTATAACAAAATCTGTTACAAATTGGTCGAGAAGCAATAGCAAAAAAATTTAAATTTGTAATAGATTCTGATAGTTGTAACTCATCTATACCTATAAAGAAGGATTTCTGTCTGTCTGTCTGTCTGTCTGTCTGTCTGTCCTGTGTTCCTTATAGAATCAAAAACTACTGAACCAATCGGCGTGAAAATTTGCATGTAGAGGTTTTTGGGGCCAGGAAAGGTTTTAGTGATGGTTAGAGACCCCTCCCCCCACTAAGAGGGGGGGCTCCCATACAAATGAAACACAAATTTCTGCATAACTCGAGAACTAATCAAGCAAATAGAACCAAATTTGGCATGTGGGTGTTTTCGGTGACAAGAATTTATTCTAGGGTAATTTGAGACCCCTCCTCTCTTTATAAGGGGAATTATAACTCCTCTCCCCTTTAAGAGGGGGGGTTTCCATACAAATTTCCTCATAACTCGAGAACTAATCAACCAAATGGAACCAAATTTGGCATGTGAAAGTTTTCGAGGGCAAGAAAATTTTCTATGTTGAATTAGGACCCCTCCTCACTTTAAGAGGGGGGGCTCCTGTACAAATGAAATACCAATTTCCTCATAACTCGAGAACTAATCAAGCAAATGGAACCAAATTTGGCATGTGGGTGTTTTTGGAGACAAAATTTTTTTCTATGGTGAATTGGGACCCCTCCCCACTTTAAGCGGGGAGGATACAAACGAAATACAAATTTCCTTATAACTCGAGAGCTAATCCAGCAAATGGAACCAAATTTGGCATGTAGGTGTTTTTGGAGGCAAGAATTTTGTCTATGATGAATAAGAACCTCTCCCCACTTTAGGAGGGGGGGCTCCTATACAAGTGAAATACAAATTTCCTCATAACTCGAGAACTAATCAAGCAAATAGAACCAAATTTGGCATGTGTGTGTTTTCGGTGACAAGAATTTATTCTATGGTAAATTGAGACCCCTCCCTCTTTATAAGGGGAATTGTAACTCTTCTCCCCTTTAAGAGGGGGGGCTTCCATACAAATTTCCTCATAACTCGAGAACTAATCAAACAAATGGAACCAAATTTGGCATGTGAAGGTTTTCGAGGGCAGGAAAATTTTCTACGGTGAATTAGGACCCCTCCCCACTCTAAGAGGGGGGGCTCCTGTACAAATGAAATACAAATTTCCTCCTAACTCGAGAACTAATCAAGCAAATAGAACAACATTTGGCATGTGGGTGTTTTTTTTGGTGACAAGAATTTATTATATGGTGAATTGAGACCCCTCCCCTATTTATAAGAGTAATTATAACTCCTCTCCCCTTTAAGAGGGGGGCTTTCATACAAATTTCCTCATAACTCGAGAACTAATCAAGCAAATGCAACCAAATTTGGCATGTGAAGGTTTTCGAGAGCAAGAAAATTTTCTATGGTGAATTAGGACCCCTCCCCACTTTAAGAGGAGGGGCTCCTGTACAAATGAAATACAAATTTCCTCATAACTCGAGAACTAATCAAGCGAATTGAACCAAATTTGGCACATGTGTGTTTTTGGAGACAATTTTTTTTTCAATGATGAATTGAGACCCCTCCCCACTTTAGGAGGGGGGGTCCTATACAAACGAGATACAAATTTCCTCATAACTCGAGAACTAATCCAGCAAATGGAACCAAATTTGGCGTGTAGGTGTTTTTGGAGGCAAGAATTTTTTCTGTGATGAATTAGGACCTCTTCCCACATTAGGAGGGGGGGCTCCAATACAAATGAAATACAAATTTCCCCATAACTCGAGAACTAATCAAGCAAATAGAACCAAATTCGGCATGTGGAGGTTTTTGTAGGTAAAAATATTTTCTACGGTGAATTAGGATCCTTCCACACTTCAAGAGGGGAGGGCTTCTACACAAATGAAATACAAATTTCCTCATAATTCGAGAACTAATCAAGCAAATGGAACCATATTTGGCATGTGGGTGATTTGGAGGCAACCATTTTTCCCATTATGAATTAGGACTTCTTACCTTTTTAGGAGGGGGGGGGGCTCCCATTCAAACGAAATACAAATTTGCTCATAACTTTAGAACTAATCAAGCAAATGGAACCAAATTTGGCATGTGAGAGTTTTAGATGGCAGAATTTTTTTTCTGTGGTGTATTACGACCCCTTTCCCTTTTAAGAGGGTGGGCTCCCATACAAATGAAATACAAATTTCCTTATAATTTGAGTACTAATCAAGCAAATGGAACCAAATTTAGCATGTAGGAGATTTTTGAGTCTTGAATTTATTTTATGATAGTTAGAGACCTCTCACCCCTGTGGTGGGGGATATGGACTCTCATACAAATAAAACAGAAATTTTTGCGAAACTCAAAAACTAATCCAACTCGAGAAATTCGAAACTCTTCCATAAAACATTAATCAATAACAAGACCACAAAAACTATCTATAGTAACACTAGATCATTCAGGACGAGCCGGTCGCGAGTTGCCGGTGACCCGCCGTCGGAAGCGCCGCCCACTGGGGGGCTTGCAAAACTCGAGATAGTGACAAAGATCATCCGAGATTCATGATTTATGTACAAAACAGGTTAATTTGTGGCAATACGAAGTTTGTCGGGTCAGCTAGTTTAGATATAAATGAGTAATATAGTTTTCGCCTCTAAACATGCTAGATATCACCCTTATAACAAAATATGTTATTTGCAAAAAATAGTCTAATTAGTATGATTATTTCAATAGTAAATGAATTTCGTTGCATAACATTTATTGCATTTGTTAAAATATTTTTATTTACTGTCATATTTTTGAAATATCTGGAAATTTTGAAAAATAATTCTTAACAAAGTGTGTTACAATTTAGATAAAACCATATCAAGGCCTGTTCAGAATCAGATATTGACTAGAATAAATTTAGTTAGAATTTTTGTTATTTTAACCACTAATCGTCGCTCGTTTATAACAACAGTTGTTATTTTTTATCTAATTTATAACAACCGTTGTTAGAAAAGTTGGTAACAAACTAGTCCCTTGGTAACATTACTTGTTGTAATTTTGTTAGCTCCTGCTAATCGGGAAGTGTCATAAAAATGATCATTGTTACAATATATATGATAATATTTGAGTGTGTGAGTAGTGTGAAAAAGGAAGTGGTTTGAGTTCAGTTCACTGGTTAAATTATTAGAGTTCAATATGTGCTATAAAATCATCTAACACTATGCAAAGTGTCGGAGTTCCTATTTGGGCTATTTCCACTGTGCATAATAATAATAATATAATTGAGCTTTGTGCTTCCTGTTCACCCAGGCTGAGAGTACCGGTATTAGCCTATGCGTCCATCTTCCGTTAGTTGCGGACTTCCACTCCAGCTGCCATTTTGCCATTGACTCCGCTCTCATAGCTTTTCGAATTCCTGTGGTATCCTTCCACTTATAACATTCGCTGTCTTCTACGAAAGTGATATATATGGGAATCATTCCAGCTATGACGCAGACCGCTTCCGAAGAAATAGTTCTGTACGCGCTCACGACCCGCATTGCCATGAGCCGATACGTACTGTTCAATCTCTTCTTATTCCGCTGGGTTTTAAACGCTGCTATCCAAGCAGGTCCACCGTATCTCAGTATAGAATAGGATACACTGGCTAACATACGCCTTTTGCTGCTGTTTGGACCAGAGTTGTTTGGCATAATTCTGGCCAGTGCGTTAATCGCTTTTCCCGCCTTTTCGCAAGTGTAGCCGACGTGGTAGTTGAAATTTAGCCGGTCGTCAATCCATACACCTAGGTGTTTCAATCATCGCTTCAAGGCTATCGTGTGCTCTCCCACAACGATCTCCGCTGATTGAGCTGTCTTTCAGTTGCTGACCACCAGCAGTTCCGTCTTATGTTGGGCTATTTGCAATTTCACCCCTTGCATCCAGCTTCCGATTATGTCTATCGACTCGGTTGCCAGCATTTCTATCTGTTCCAGCGACTCTCCTGTTACTACTACTACGATATCGATATCGTCTGCGAAGCCAACGATCTCCGCGCCTCTAGGCAAAACCAGTTTTAGTACACCGTCGTACATACAGTTCCAGAGAGATGGACCCAGGATAGAGCCTTGCAGGACTCCTGCTGTAGTCCTGAACATCCTTTGTCCCTTGTTTGTCACGTAAAACAGCACCCGATCCTCGAAGTAGCTTTTCAAGATCCTGCACAAATAGTCAAGGACGCTCGATCTATGGAGCACTAGTGCAATGGCCTCCCAGCTGCAACTGTTAAACACATTCTTAACGTCAATCGTTACCACTGCACAGTATCGGTTACCCCTTCGTTTCTGTTTGGACGCCTTCTCAGCTCTTTCGATCACTGTGCAAATGGCGTCCACCGTAGATGTCCCTTTACGAAACCCGAACTGTCTCTCTGAGAGTCCGTGATCACTCTCCAAGCATACCTGTCAACCTGTTCAAAATGATCCTCTCCAGTAGTTTTCCAAGTGTATCCAGCAGGCATATGGGTCTATACGATGCTGGATCTCCCGGAGGTTTTCCTGGTATAGGCAGCAACACCAGTTTCTGTATCTTCCACCTCTCTGGGAAGTGACTTTCATCTAAACATTTCTGCATTACCGTTCTGAACATGTCTAGGTACATCTGCACTGCCGCTTTCAGAGCCACGTTGGGAATTCCATCCGGCCCCGGTGCTTTCTTCGCTCTCAGTTTTTTTACAGCTGCTATTAGTTCGGCGTTGGAAACCTGTCTGCGCTCAACGTCGCCGCCTTCCCCTTCGTCATACGGCGTAGGTGGCCAGAGGGTTGGATCATGCTTCGGGAATAGCTCCTCAATAATGTCTTTTAACTTATCGGGACACCTTTCAGTTGGTATCCTTGGACCACTGAGCTTCGCCATCACTACCCCATACGCGTTACCCCATGAGTTTACATCCGCGTCTCTTCATAGCTCCTTCAGACAGTTCGATTTACTCTTCTTTATCGCCTTTTTTAGTGCAGCCCTGGCCACTCTAAACCCTCTTCACTCTTCACTCACTGCGACATTTCTTTCTCTTTGAAAGCTTCTTCTTGCCCTGAGGCAGTTAGCGCGAAGTACGCAGAGCTCCTCGTTCCACCAAGAAGCTAGAGGTCGGTAGTTCCTCGGTTCTTGTTTCCATGGCATAGTTGCATCGCAAGCTTTCACTAGCATATCCGTCAGTTCATCTGCGTTTAGGGAAGGCGTCCAGGGAATCGCTGTCCGCGCGTAGTACTTCCTTGTCGAAGGTCTTCGTTTTCCACCTATGTTTATCGATTCTATTTTTTGGTGCTGCTTCTTTTCATGTGCTAATGGAATACCGGATCGCCTGGTGATCACTGTGAGTATACTCTTCAGATACCCTCCAGTTCATATCACCAACGATAGACCGTGTGTGTGTGTGTGTGTGTGTGTGTGTGTGTGTGTGTGTGTGTGTGTGTGTGTGTGTGTGTGTGTGTGTGTGTGTGTGTGTGTGTGTGTGTGTGTGTGTGTGTGTGTGTGTGTGTGTGTGTGTGTGTGTGTGTGTGTGTGTGTGTGTGTGTGTGTGTGTGTGTGTGTGTGTGTGTGTGTGTGTGTGTGTGTGTGTGTGTGTGTGTGTGTGTGTGTGTGTGTGTGTGTGTGTGTGTGTGTGTGTGTGTGTGTGTGTGTGTGTGTGTGTGTGTGTGTGTGTGAGAGAGACTCTAATTTTCTATCGCCTATTTCTCAGAGAGGCTAAACCGATTCGAACGCTATTACTTTTGTTTGAAAGGTATTATTGCCTAGTATATTACTATTCAATTGTTTCGTGGTCCGACATTTCGTTTAAAAGTTATAAGTAGAAATGTAAAAATTACTAACACGATTTTCTCCGGAATCACTTGACCGATGTCAACGATCTTAGTATCAAATGATAGCTCTTGTTAATGCTAAATGTTTTAGGAAGCTGTATTGAAAACAAACAAGCAGTTTAAAAGTTATGCTTAAAAAACCTATTTTGACAAGGTAATAATTATCGCCTGTTTCTCAGAGATGGCCAAACCGATTTATGCGGTAATATAGCCCAATAGATCACTATTGATTTGTTTTTTGATTGGACGTTTAATTTGAAAGTTATGAGCAATCGTATACAAAACATTAGAATTTACAATAATTTATAACGATTTCATCCAAGATAATTTATCTAGTTTAACTTATTTTGGCATAGAATTAGAGGTGTTAATGCAAATGTACACTCAAAATATTCTGCACATAACTAATAGTAAATTTCCATATGAAATCCCATATGATATCATGAGCCGCATATAAACACAATCCTCCCAGAAATACACATAAAAATTATACGCGTATGAATAGTATGTGCAATTATACACATAAAAATTATACGCATATGAATAGTACAGGTATACCTTGATAGTACGTACACCCGTGCATCGGTTAGCGTACGTACTATCGAAACGTACTTACTATCGAATCACAATTTTTATGGTAAAGTATTATTTTTATTATACTAAATATTGTCTAAAACTTCCAAATTAGATAGGTCAGATCAGATATTATAAAACAAATAATTATCTTAGTAAAATTATTTTGGAAAAAAAACTGCAAATGTTAAAAAATAGTTGAAAGTTAAAGCAAAAGGAATCCAAAAACACCTATTTTTTCAAAATTCTCTCTCAAATTGGAATAGTTGTAAATATATGCTAGAATGAGGAAACATGACAAGAGGAGCTCAATAGCCGTCATTCGGGGTATTTCATTCCAAATCCACTAATATCAATCGAGTGAGCTTCCAGTCAAGCTGGACAATAAGCTGAGTTAGTGCCATGAACAAAAAATAGTTAACTACGTTAACTAGTTAAATTGGAGAAGTTCCTATAAGGCTGCTTATCTGCGTAGGAAAGCATACCTGTCCCATGTGAATATTGATCGATTTTGAGAAAAACACGGAAGTAGCTTATTTATATCCTAATTTACCTTACAAACATGAACAGTTCCATATGCAAAATAAAAGTATAACTGTCCCATAATAATATTGTCCATTATAAACATTTTCTTTTTGCCAATTTAGGTAACAATATTGTATTGTATGTATATTGTATTGTATGTATTTGAATATAGGCTTTGAGCCCGTTACCCAATCTTAACCTAGTTACAAAACATAAACATAAAACACACTTCTTAAAATGAATAATACATATAAACAATAAAGACACTAATACAATTGTTCTCTAAAATATAATCTAAGCTTATGTCTAATTGTATCTGGGTAACAATTATATCAATGGTAACAATTTCCTGCAGTGTGTTGTAGGCATTCACGAAGCGGGACGTTGGCTCATTCTGTGTGTAATTCCTGGTTCGCAACGGTGGCTCGAAGGTTCTCCTTCGCCGTAGCGAGACTGGACTATCGTTCAATATTAGTCGGCTGGCAAGAGGTTGGCTGACAGTTCGTCCTGCAAGAATATTCGTGAAGAACACGATGTCGGCTATCTTATGCCTCGCGAGGACCGAGTCAAGGTCTACCAGGCAGCACAGGTCCTTATAAGGTGGTAACTCTTCTCCGTTCCATCCGAGATTTCTGAGAGCAAATCTAACGAATCTCTTGTGGATTCCTTCTATTCGCTGAATGTGAGTTACGTATTGCGGGTGCCATATTACGCTAGCATAGTCCAATTTGCTTCTAACAAGACCTTTGTAGACTGCTAATATTGCATAAGGATCTTTGTGGTCACGGCCAAATCTTCTAATGAGCGAGAACAGTTTCAGGCTTTCTTTTACTACATTATCAATGCGTCTTTTGAAGGAGAGCGAGCGGTCGAATGTTACACCCAAGTCACGAACATATTCTGTGTGCGGCACTACTCTATTTTGGTACCCGTAATCGAAGATCACGGGGTTAACTTTTCTGGTGAATGTCATTACTGAGCACTTGTCTGCATTTACTCTTAATCTACGGTTTTCGCAGTACTTTCCAACGTGGCCTAGGTCGAGCAGTAATTTCAGGCAATCTTCCGTGGACTTAATAGGAAAGAAGATTTTTATATCGTCTGCATAAATAAGTGACTACCTTGTGGTACGCCAGATGGTAAATGAGCAAGATTTGTTACCGCGAATTTTAACAAATTGTACTCTATCCATCAGATACGATATCATCCAGCTGTACCAGGGACCTCGAACGCCAAACTCTTCAATTGCCTCCAAGATGCTATTAATGCTAACGGTATCAAACGCTTAGCTCATATCGGTATATATGCAGTCCACTTGAAAACCTTTCGATATATAGTCCGTAACCGTAACCATAGTGTCACACAGGTTTGTTGCAACTGATTTCTTCTTCAAGAATCCGTGTTGCACAGAAGAAATACGTCCGACTACAATGTCATAAAGGTGACAATAAACTAATGATTCGAAAAGTTTCGGGATAGCCGATTGTATAGCAACCCCACGATAATTTTCTACATCGCCTCTGGCACCTTTTTTATGTATCGGAGTGATGTGCGAAATCTTCCAGATTCCTGGGAAATGACCAGCGGCCAGCGACGCATTGAATAAGCTAGTGAGCGGAAATACAAATTCTTTCCGAAATTGCTTGAGAACACTATTTGTCAGCATATCAGGACCAGCGGATTTGTTGGTATTGAGTGCACAAATGCCGTTTTCCACACAAGTCTGGGACAGTTGGTACGGTGCCTCTTCATTAGTAATAGGAAGTTCTCTGATGCTACCAGTTGTTGCAGTGAACACACTTTTGAAGTAAGCCGCAAAAAGTTCGGTTGACGATTGGGCATCGGTAGCTGTGACATCCTTATACTTAACGCGACCCGGGATGCCGGTACTTTTTCTTCTGTTATTCACAAATTTCCAAAACGACTTTGGGTTGCTTTTCAAACGGATTTGAATATCTTCGATGTACACTTGATACGTTTCTCTGTGTGTCGCCTTGAACATTCTTAGCATTTGTTTATAATTGATCACATTTTCGTTCGATGGTGACCGACGCATCCGCTTCAAGGCTAGCCTTTTCTCTGTCATTTAATTAGCAAGCGCCGGTGTAAACCATTCGGGATAGTTGTGCGAAGATCTTTGCCGTTCCGTGATCATTGGAGAATAGCGAGCAAACATGTTGTAAGTTATGTAGTAAAACAGCAGAGAATTGTAGTCAATTGAATTCTCGATTACCACAGCATTTTCCCAGTCAACATTTAAAATATCTATTGACCGCAGAAAGTCCGACATGTCTTCCGCGCGTCGTTGATATTCTTCACTGCTTTGAAAAATGTCTTCTGGGACGAACAAATCATTCCATCTGACATTCGCAAGGTCCACCCGAGCACTTTCAAAATCCATTGCGTATAAATTTAAATGATTTTTGAGCATCCCCTGTTCACACTCTGCCGGTTCAATTGCACTGACGGTTAATAACATCGCATTGTGATGAACTTCGTTTTTTATCAATGGATCCGTTAATGCTACTTGACATATGACCGTTGCCGTAGTGAACACCAAATCCAGAAAACAGTTGTTATTGTTCGGAATGTTGCAAACTTGCACCATACCGGCCGAAAGAAAACAATCAACAACAGCTATCTCGCGCTGTGAGCTGACTTGGTCGGGTAATTAAGATTCATTATTTGAATCGAATTAAGCCTGATTTGATTTCAAATTTGGTAGGTTCAAATCACCAGCAACAATAATTTCGTCAGCGGGACCAGCTGACTCGACGATGAATTCAACAAACGAACAAAACGAGCGGTATCGTTCAACACTAGAGGTAGGTGGAATATAGCCACAGCACACAAGCAGTGCTCCGCTATTGTCTGTTGATAACTCACAAATTGCTTCATTACTTTCAGCCTTCGAGTGTTCGATGCTGTGCAAGCGATTCTAATTCCAGCGATGACAAAAAGAATATTTTTTGCCTTTCGCTTCCTTTTACACTGTTTATGTTTTGATAGTAAATATCTATCATTCTTTTCCTTTCCGTAGCATTTTGTCCCGACAAGCATGCAGTTGCAGAAATTTCGTTTCGGCGGAGATTTGTTTCAGGTACATTTTCATTTACAAGTTCATCTGTTACTATTTCATTACAATCAGTTCTAATTTCAGGTGCGTTCACATGATCAGCATTACTGTCTTGACTGAAGGCTGGCAAGCGGAGTGAGGAAGTTATCTGAGTTGGAATCGCTGTCTTTAGCGTTGCCACGAAAAGGTTGTATCCCACTATCATTTACGAATTCTCGGAAATAAATCCCCTTTTGCCAGCTCGAGGGCTGCATCGCTTTTTCTTTATATTGCAAATCAACACCGACTTTAAATGACACAAAAGTCATGCGATTCAAGTCGGCATCTCTTCGTACCAACTTGATTACTTCGATGGGACCATCAGTTTCAAGATTCTGCTGTACTAATCTAGTGATTTCATCCACAGTGGCGTGTGGTGAAACCTGGATAGGAACAGCCAGAATTTTTGCGCACGCGGTGCGGCTGGTGGTACAATAGGGAGAGACATACCAGCTTCAGGCTCTTTGCCTCCGCAAAGTACAAGCGGTGAGTTTGTTTCGTCATGGTAGTGATTGTCAATTAAAATGCGCGGACGTTTGGAAGGTCTTCTATCTGTCTCGGGAACTATTTTAGGTGGTAGAGAGGATATTGGAGTCAACGGGATTTTGCGTGCTATACGATTGATCATGTTGGCATTATTTCTAATTTCACTCTTTAACACGTCGAACATTTTTGTTTGTTCTCCAAGCACCGTGTGAAGCCCATCGTTAGCATTGCTGAGAGCATCACGGAAACATACATTGCGCATAAGCTTCCTGCAAGCTTGACACATCCAGAAAATAGCGGGACTGGATTCAATTTCTAACCACAGTTCAGGGCTTAGCTTACAACAAGCGATATGAAACGTTGACTTGCAAAAGCCTTGACAAGTAACCATATTAGCATCCGCTGGAATGGTGTTAGCACAGCCATTGCAGAGATGACTCATCGTTAGTTTTGATATATTCACTTGTCACTAACAAAAAACTTGATATTCCTCGGATGTCAAATCTGTTTAGTTACACTTAGCGCTTATCAAAAATTATATACGTTGCACAATTATTGCGAAATATTACAGAAACAGTGAGCGTCGGTACCGGTAGTGAATTCACTCTTTGTTTACAAACAACAATATTCTTTTAATTTTCGCCTCTATTGAGTGTGATAATAACTTAACATAAAGATAATATGACAGTAATATTTATTTCTAAGTTTATATCAAAGTTCTACCACGATTTTTTCTTAATCGGCAAAGATTTCACACAGGCACAATTTTCTTCGGCGATGACAGGGAGAAGAGTATTTGATAGAGCGACTTTTCTCTACGTTTCGATTCCACAATGTCCTTTATGGTGATTTTTTTACCTTTGTTATACTATATAACAAAGGTTTAGGAATTGGTCGAAAAACATGAAGTTGATCTAAGGCCCGGAGGATCGAGTCACATATACCAATCGATAGGGTTCGACGAATTGAGCAATGTCTGTGTGTGTGTGTGTGTGTGTGTTTATGTGTGTGTGTGCGCTGCTTATTTTCTATCGCCTATTTCTCGGAGATGGCTGAACCGATTTGTCTGCTATTACTTTTGTTTGAAAGGTATTATAGTGGAGAACATTGCTGTGCTATCTGTTTTGTGGTCCGACTTTTCGTTTAAAAGTTATAAGCAAGAATGTGAAAACTACGTGACACGATTTTCTCCGGAACCACACAATCAATTTCAACGATCTTAGTACCAAATGAAAGCTCTTACTATTGCTAAACATTGTGCCAAGTTTTATTGAAAACAAACAAGTGGTTTAAAAGTTAGCCTTAAAAAACCAGTTTTGACAAGGTTCAAATGATCGCCTGTTTCTCAGAGATGGCCAAACCGATTTATGCGCTATTAGTTTCATTTGGCAGGTAATATAGCCGGATAGATCACTATTGAATGGTTTTTTGATTGGACGTTTAATTTGAAAGTTATGAGCAATCGTATACACCACACCAAAATTAACAATTATTTATAATGATTTTAACCAAGATAATTTACCTAATTTCAATTATTTTTATATCAAACGAGAGGTTTTGACACTACGAATATATATACAAAATTTCATAAGAATTGGTTTTACCGGTCAAAAAATATTAACACTCGCGCCAACTTTTGTAACACGGTTACTCGCGCGCACAATAGCCTCAAACCAAAGAAAACGTGCGTATTAGACTTTTGACTAGGAAAACTTGGTTTAAAGTTTATCAAACCATTGGGAGAGTTTCTTAAAATTGAATGCTCTATCGTCTGATAGAATTTAAATTTTGATTAATCCCCCAGTAATCTTCTATCTCTTCAGCGAAATTAGAGAAATTTTATTTATGGTATATGCATTTGTAAAATCAGTTTATCTATTTTAGCTCTTTTTGTAATTGTTATATGACTTTTTTGTGTATTACAAAGCTGTGCAAACAGTAAAAATACACAACTTTGCTGAACATAGTATCCCTCTACTTTGAACTTTGATCATAAAAGACTCTGATTTTGACCCCGAATTACTCGACTACCAACAGATGGATACATTTTATACATTTTATACATTTTATACATTTTACATTTGCTGATAGTTTTGCTGCATACAGACACCATTTTTCCATATGAAGAAACGAGAGAAAATTTCAGTTGGGGCCAATTGCAGTACACCTTTTTACCTTTGTTATACTATAACAAAGGTTTAGGAATTGGTCGAAAAACACGAAATTGATCCGAGGCCCGGAGGGGCGAGCCACATATACCAATCGACCGGGTTCGACGAACTGAGCAATGTCTGTGTGTGTGTGTGTATGTGTGTATGTATGTGCGGGGCGCAACTTTTCTATTGCCTGTTTCTCGGAGATGGCTGAACCGATTTGTTCGCTATTACTTTTGTTTGAAAGGTATTATTGCCTAGTATATCACTATTGAATTAGTTCATGTCGGACGACATTTCGTTTAAAAGTTATAAGTAAAAACGTGAAAATTACGTGACACGATGTTCTCCGGAACCAAGTGTCCGATTTCAACGATCTTGGTTTCGAATGAAAGCTCTTGTTAACGCTAAATTTTTTGGGTAAATTTTATTGAAAACAAACAAGTAGTTTAAAAGTTAGCCTAAAAAAACCTGTTTTGACAAGGTAATAATTATCGCCTGTTTCTTAGAGATGGCTAAACCGACTTAGGCGTTATTAGTCTCATTTGAAAGGTAACATAGCCTAATAGATCACTATTGATTTGTTTTTTGATTGGACGTTCAATTTGAAAGTTACGAGCAATTGAATACAACACATTAAAATTTATAATAATTTATAACCATTTCATCTAAGATGATTTATCTAGTTTGAATTATTTTGACATCAGATTAGAGATTTTAATGCTGCAAATATATCTGCAAAATTTCAGTAGAATTGGTTTTGCCGATCAAAAGATACTAACCGTCCAACACTCGCGCCAACTTTTGTAATACGGGTTATTCGCGCGCACAATGGCCCAAAGCCAAAAAGACATGCGCACTAGAGTTTTGACTGGGAAAACTTGGTTTTAGGTTTATGGAACCTTTGGAAGAATTTCTTGAAATTGAAAGTTCTATCGTCTGGTGCAATTTAAATTTTGATTAATCCCCCTAAAAGTGGAATAAAAAAATTATTTTTCTTCAGTTTCAATATAACACATTGAAGTATTCTGCAAAGTTTTAGAGTATATTATTACAAGAAATTTTGCTGAAGACAGTAACCCCCTATCTCTTCAGCGAAGCTAGAAAAATATTATTTATTGTATATAAATTAGTGAAATCAGTTTTTTATTTTAGCTCTTTTCGTAATTGTTATATGACTTTTTCATGTATTACAAAGTTGCACAAATAGTAAAAATACATAACTTTGCTTAATATAGTATACCTCTATGTTTGCTTGTTTAGGAACTGTAGAACTTTGATTATAAAAAATACCCTAATTTTGACCCCGAATTACGCGACTAGCAACAGACGGATACATTTTAAACATTTTACATTATTGCTGATTGATTTGATGCATACAGACACCATTTTTCCATATGAAGAAACGAGAGAAAATTCCAGGCCAATTCCGGTACACCTCATATGCTGATTGCTTCACTTCTGTGATGTCAGTTTATGCTGATCATTTTTCCCAACAATTTAAAGTATTAATGCATTGAATAATTATGACATTTTGCTCATAACAAGTTTATTGAAGAATATACGTTAGTTACACAACGATTTGTAACTTTATAACAATATGGCGTTCAAAAACCTACACGTGTTATACAAAATACAACAGAGTGAGTAACCGAAGGTTAATAAAAATTGATGAAATTTATTCTAGAAAATTTTATTGGTGTGAATCAATTAGGCATTACAGGAAATTATGCATAGTTCAAAAATCTATAAACTAGACCTTTACTACGCAATGTATATGTTAAAGAATAATATTTGCTCTTACAACCTACTTTTACTTGCACTTACTCAAATTATTAACAACTTACTTATCGTTATTCAGCAATTTCATGAAAAAGGGATCTATCAAAATTTATAAGTGGTCATATTTTGTTCAAATTTTGTAAACGTGTTCAATTTTCAAAAATTTTATGTAAACCAACGCACTACTCAACGTTAACCAATAGATGGATTATACTCCGAAGACGTGTCGGTTTCTATCTCAAATAGCAAGTAAGACCGTATAACAAAGGTTCCTTTCACCACTAGGTGGATTAAATCGGGTTTTTTTTTTGTATGCCAGAAGGGCATTGGGTTAAAAGGCCACTGCGACAGTCTTAATGATCGTCTTTTGTGGCAGGCCCCGATTGCTATTGCAGTACACCTTAATGCTGCTAGCTTCGTTTCTGTAATGTCGATTTATGCTGATCTATTTTCCCAACAATTTAACGTATTAATGCATTGAATAATTATGACATTTTTCTCATAACAAGTTTATTGAAAAATATACGTTAGATAAACAACGATTTGTAACTTTATAACACTATGACGTTCAAAAAAACCTACACGTGTTGTATAAAATACAACAGCGTGAGTAACCGAAGGTTAATAAAAATTGATGAAATTTATTCAAGAAAACTTTATTATTGTGAATCAGATAGAATGGCATGACAGGAAATTATGCATAGTTCAAAAACTCATAAACTAGACCTTTACTACGCAATGTATATGTTAAAGAATATTATTTCTTCTTACAACTTACTTTTACTTGCATTTACCCACATTAGTAACAACTTACTCAGCAATTTCATAAGAAAAGGTACTATCAAAATTTATAAGTGCCGTAAAACAGGCTAACATTGATCACCGGGGTAACATTGATCAAATGGACCATTCGCATAAATAAGTGAAATAAACCACTACTGCCAACTTTCCTGAACTGATCAATGTTTCCCCGTTTTACAGTACTTCTATTTCGTTCAAAGTTTGTAAACTTATTCAGTTTCCAAAAATTTTATGTAAACAAACGCACCACGCAATCTTAACCAATAGATGATTTATTTTCCGAGGACTTGTCGATTTCTATCTAATAGCAAGTAAGACCGTATAACAAAGGTTCCTTTCACCACTAGGTGGATTAAATCAGGTTTTTTCATTTGAGAAGTTTTCAAAACATATCTCATGTTGTTTTTTCGACAGCAGAGCATACATGAAGTTCGAAATTCAAACTTCATCAAGTTTGTATTTAGCAGTGAAGCTGCCCTTTTTTGAATATAGTCTTTCGAATGCCTTCGAGATATTGGGATTTATAAATTGTGTATTTCGAAATCAGACCGCGATGTCTTTCTTTGCTTCTTTAATCACGATCTTAAAATCCTGAAATATTATTGGAGCGTTCCGGTTGCGCATACATTAGCATAGGAACTATCTTCCGTCATGTACTGTTAAAAATTTAAAAAAATACATGTGGGACAGACATGCTTTTATTTAGCAAACTTTAGCAAATTTAGCTTGTAAATAAACGCATAATTGTCCAATCTTCGAAATTCTGAGAAAAAAATGCATTTGTGTTTAACTTTACAACAAAATTAAAGTGAATAGTTTAATTACTAGTGTAACGTAATTTTTTCTCGGAAGAAAGTAGAATAATTCTTCTATAATGACGACAACATAAATTCTCCCATCGCAGTTGGCAAGAATGCGAATCGCAGAAAAGGTGAATTCTCTGAGCAAAAATCTGCAAAATCTAGTAGCGACCATGAGTCTGCCCGGAATGCTTAAATAACTGTTATTTAGAACGTATATTTGATTAATTTACTATTTAAGAACTGTTTTTAATTTTAGAATAATGGTTTTTTACGTAATAGAAATAACTAATATTATTCAAAAATTTATAATTATTGAATACGTATTTACTTGTATTGACTCATAAATACTCATAAAAATGTTTCTGCTTTATATAGAAACTAAAAAAATCATTGTTGGAAAATGTACGTACTATCGAGGCAAAATGCACATATTATGGAGGGTACGTATTATCGAGGGTACGTACTATGGACCTGTACCGGTATGTGCTAATTTTTCGCTTGCACATAAATGATAACTTTTTGGCACATAAAGATCATTTACTGGCCACATTGCAAAAATCTATATGTCGGGCACACAGAAACTATACGAAAAGTTTTCTCAGTGTATCTGAAAATTTTCAGAAGAATTGGTTTTGCCGTTCAAAAGATATTAACCCTCGAACACTCGCGCCAACTTTTGTAACACGGTTACTCGCGCGCACAATATGCCAGAAGCAAAAGAAACGTGCGCATTATTGTTTTGACTGGGAAAACTTGGTTTTAGGTTTATCAAATCTTTGGAAGTCTTTCTTGAAATTGAAAGCTCTATCGTCTAGTAGGATTTAAATTTTTTTTAATCCCCCTAAAAGTGAAATGAAAAAAATATTTTTCTTCAGTTTCAATATAACACATTGATGTGTTCTACAAAGTTTTAGAGTATATTATTACAAGAAATTTTGCTGAAGACAGTAACCATCTATCCCTTCAGTGAAGATAGAGAAAACTTATTTATTGTACATATATGAATTTGTAAAATCAGTATTCCTATTTCAGCTCTTTTTGTAATTGTTATATGACTTGTTCTTGTACTACAAAGTTGTACAATTAGTAAAAATACACAACTTTGCTGAATATAGTATACCTATATGTTTGCTTGTTTAGGAACAGAACAGTCGAACAGTAGAACTTTGATTATAAAAAATACTCAAATTTTGACCCCGAATTACTCGACCATCAACAGACAGTAGACAGTACATTTTAAATATTTTACATTTGCTGATAGTTTTGCTGCGTATAGACACAAATGAAAAAACGAGAGAAAATTCCAGTTGGGGTCAATTGCGGTACACCTCACATGGTGCTTGCTCGGTTTATGCTGATCTATTTTCCTAACAATTTAAAGTATTAATGCATTGAATAATTCTGACATTTTGCTCATAACAAGTTTATTGAAGAATATACGTAAGTTAAACAACGATTTGTAACTTTATAACAATATGGCATATGGCCAAATACAGCAGCGTGAGCAACCGAAGGTTAATAAAAATTAATGAAATTTATTCATGAAAGCTTTATTGATGTGAATCAAATAGAATGGTATTACAGGAAATTATGCATTGTTCAAAAATGCAAAGAATAATATTTCCTCCTACAACTTACTTTTACTTGCACTTACCCACATTAGTAACAACTTACTCAGCAATTTTATGAAATTTATAAGTGCTTCTATTTTGTTCAAATTTTGTAAACTTGCTCAATTTTCAAAAATTTTATGTTAACCAATACACTACTCAACGTTAACCAATAGATGAATTATGTTTCGAAGACGTGTCGATTTATATCTTAAATAGCAAGTAAGACCGTATAACAAAGGTTCCTTTCACCACCAGGTGGATTAAATCAGGTTTTATTAGATTTAATTAGTATTCAACAGAAAATACCACAATATTACTAGTTATTTCACAAAAAATTAGGACATCAAGCGAAACATATATGATCCATAATTGTGGGAAATAATGTATATTCCCACAATTATGAATCAATAAAAACTCTACTTTTTTCTATTTGTTCTAAGTAAAGAAAGTTGTTGATGATTCATAAAAAATTAATGAAAATTGTCCGTTGGCTCACGTGTTTATTTTTGCTCAAGGCATGGAATTTAAAAACGTGAAGTTTTTAATTTACTCTTTTAACCCCTCTGAGGTCTATATCATTTTTAGCACCCAAAAATTTACTAAAATGGGCGTAGTTTTTTTATCTTTCAATATTTTTTCAATAAATTTGGGAATTTTTCCGAAAATCTTTTCTATTTTTATAATATCTCCAAATCATGGCCATATGTCACATGGTTCCGGAAGTATTCCGATGTTCCTTGTGGGACCGCGATATGGTCTTTTTGTATAATGTTGCTATATATTTGAAATTTGTAGGAAACATGCTGATTTTTTTTTAACAAATCATCGACTGTGGTCATATCAGTTACTTTGCTGCAGTTACAATCCATGGTGCGCGCCATCCGGATCCGGGGGGAGCACTGAGAATCTGGAACCGGTTTCCATAGAAGGATATTTCAGCATCAGTAAAATATGTTCTTTGTTTGTTTGTTTATTTGTATATCAACAGGCCTTGTGGCACAAAGGATAATTTAACCTAAACACTACGCGTTATTGATAAAAAATGATTTTCAGCACGTTACGACTGACGTCAAATTCGGAGCTGGCTGTAGTAAAAACGGTTAAAGTGGCGTAGGAGACCGGTAATCGTGCTGAAGCTACTGTAGTTAGTCCGTCAATTCGGCACGTGTAGAAAGTGGCTATTGCGCACTGTACGACTCCGGATGTGAATATCAAGGCTTTCCAATATATACGGGCCATCCACTCGCGAGGTCAATAAATCGGAGACAATTGTAGCTCTATTTGCATCGCGATGAACATGAAGGGGGTCTAGGTTGATGAGCCTACAGCGTTGTTCGTAGCTTGGCAGCTGGAAAGGGTTATTCCACGGAAGTCTCCAATGAGTAAAACGAATGAATCTCCGCTGAGCTGACTCGATTCGGCTAACTCCATTTTGATAGCAGGGACTCCAAACAAGAGCACAGTATTCAAGATTGGAGCGGACTAATGCAGAATAAAGAGCTTTCAAGCAGTAAACATCGTTGAAGTTCTTGCCGATGCGCATAATGAAGCCAAGGTTCCTGCAGGCTTTGTCCACAATGAACGCGATGTGCTGTTTGAATATAAGTTTAGAGTCGACCAGTATCCCCAGATTCTTGACGCAGTTTTCGCGACGTAATGGCGTATTTGACAGCTTGTAGTCAAAAGCGAACGGGCTCAGCTTTCTAGAAAATGTGATAACTTTTCACTTGTTGGGGTTTAGCAGCATGTGGTTTTCGACACACCATTTGGCAAAGGTCGATAGTTCCTCCTGAAGGGCAGCGGCGTCGTATAGATTTTCAACTTTTGAGTATAACTTGAGATCGTCAGCAAACAAGAGTCGCGGACCTTTAAGCAGTCATTGAAGTAGATAAGGAATATTAAAGGACCGAGATGGCTGCCTTGTGGTATTCCAGAATGAACGATCCAGAGAGACTGCACTCAATGTTCACTTTTAAGTGGCGATTGGATAAGTCTGAATGGAACCAACGCAGCAACGGACCACCTATGCCAAGCTTATCCAGTTTAGCAATAGCGATTTGGTGGTTTAATTTGTCGAAAGCTGCGGAAAGATCAGTGTAAATGACATCTGTTTGCGACCGAGCATCGAAACTATTTATCACGTAGGATATAAGAGTCAAGAGATTGGTAGTCGTGGAGCACCTGGGCATAAGCCCATGTTGGTTATCAGAGATGTACTGTTTGAAAAATGCAAATGGTTCTGGTTCAAACAGGGCGAGCTCAAAAAGCTTCGAAATAGAGTTAAGAGCAGAGATTCCTCGGTAGTTATTTACGATTTTCCTATTTCCCTTTTTATGCACAGGGAACATGTAAGCCGATTTCCATGCTGAGGGAAAGATACCTGAGTTAACGGATAAGGTGAAAAAATGGCTCATTGGAGCAGCGATAGCGTGGATGATTTTTTTCAGGAAAACATGTGGTATACCGTCCGGTCCAACGGACCAAGAAAGTTTTAACTTCGCGACGGCCGATGTAACCATCACTTCATCGAAGGTGAGGTTGTTCAATGAATGGCCCAGGAAAGGAACACACTCGGTCGCTATGGATATCTCTGTAGTCGTCTAACTTTCATCAGTAAATACACTGGAGAATTTCATCGAGAACAGTTAACAAATTTGCTCAGAGTTGCTCGCCGTTTTATCACCCAGGAACATAAGGGACGTGCACTAGTTACGTAAGGCATAATGGGGGGAGGAGGGGTTCTGCGAAATCTTACAAAATCTTATTTTGGGGGGAGGGGGATTTAATCATTTCTTACGTAAGATTTTCACACACGAAAAAATTATGAAATAGTCTTATTTTTAATAGCAACTCATGTTATTTGTCACAAAAAAATTTAAATTGTAGAGTTAAGTTGTGAAGTATGGAAAGGAAATGCGTAGCAACCTGCTGAGTATTTTAGCCTTGCCCACTCAAGGAAACAGCAGTTGGCCTAATTATTCCAGAGCCTCTAATGTCATCGGTTTATGCTATTATTCCAGCATATTTCGTTGCAATTGCCTATCTCAATCCCGCAAGGCAGCCGCAATCCCTTATGATATCATGATTTTATTTAAAAGTAGCTTACTCAACTAATGTATAGCTGTACCAATGGAACAAGTGCTTGATAAGCTACTATACAACAAAAATGTTTCTTCGGATGTATTGTTCTTCTGTTCCCAACGATCTTGCCTGCCGCATTTGACCAGAGTGGGGTCAGTATTTTGCTTCAAAGGAAACCGCGCATGGTCATTACAGATCTGTACATTTGACGCAACGCAGTGCCAATTCCAACATAAGACCATGTCGCGTGTCATCTAGAAGAAGTTCTTTGTACACTACTTGACGAGGACACGTGTTCAGACGATTTACATTGGATCAATGCGAATTAAGTGAACGCTAGTGAGTTTCTGATCATACACCAAAATTTATTGACCTCAATGCAGAAATACGTTTTGTTCGTAAGTGGGCCATAAAGGGATTTATAACAGATAATTGATATTGTTTGTTTTTTTATGAATATGTTTGAGCTTTGGTTTTTATGAACTCGTTTGAACTTTGATGACTGTTTCAATATTCTTTCAATCACCCTTGTTCTGCGAGTCACGTGACTTAATACGACAAGTGTCACTCGCCGTGACTCGCCGCGGCGAGTCGTGTCACCTAGGTTATAAACCCTTGTCACCTAAGTGACAAACCGTGTTACCTAGGTGACAATTGTCACCTGATTCGCGGCAACTCCAACATAGTCACGTCACTCGCCTCGCAGAATAAGGGTGAATGTCTAGCTTATGACGTAGGACTACGTCTTACAGCAAGTTTTGAGATAGGGTGTCATTCCAAAAAATCGAAAACAGCGAGTCACGAAAAATGAAAGGTTTTGAGCGCTAATAGCTTAGCTGTTTTCCGATCGATTTTCAATATGCTTACACCAATCGATTGGAAAATCTTCTAAGAATTGACCCAAATAAAGAAAAGTGTGGATTCTTGACGTTGAACTATTGAAAAATTGAAAATAATGAACCTATGTTTTACCAGAATTCTCGCTTCGTGATTGGTTGTTGGAAATGACGTCATCAAAGTAGAAACGCGTTTTCACGCTTCGGCTTATAATTCAGTCAATTTTCAATAGATTTCCAAGATATTTACACCAATTGATCGGAAAATCGATTGAAAATATAGAAAACTATTGATTTTGTTTTTGAAATTGAATTTGAAAAATTTTTGTTTTTGAATTGATTTTGAAAATTTGAATTATTTTCATATTTTTGCCTTCCCTCGTCAGTGCTTCCCTAGCAAGGGTGACTGAAATATATACGATATAAGCTATGGGTTAAGCTTCCTTATAATTGTATTTAATTTACGCCCTATAGAATCCGATTGAAAATTGTTGAGCTTCAGCTGTTGCTGCTTCCCACGGATAAGGCAACGAGGTGTTGGAGCTGGAGCACTCGTTTCGCTGCCGTGAAGGAATATCTGGTTCCGGAAGTGGCAGGAAATATGCTGCTCGCGACAACGAAACGATCAGAATTATCGTCACTTGCAGCTGGCCATCCGCAACAACGAAGAGTCGTTGTGTTGCCATCCGCAACAACGAATGTCACCACTACTATGAGAAGTGTCTTTCCGAACATCTAAACTGTTTTGTTGCTGCCCAAGAAGATGGAAAAGAAGGCTTAAATTTCCAGCATATCACGTCGAAAAACCGTTCTTTTGAGAACGAAACATATGTTCGTAAA
The DNA here is from genome assembly GCF_943734655.1 of Sabethes cyaneus. NCBI lineage: Eukaryota > Metazoa > Arthropoda > Insecta > Diptera > Culicidae > Sabethes > Sabethes cyaneus. Next base: position 122,964,593 of record NC_071354.1, read on the forward strand.
GATTTGAAGAATTTTCACTCACTGATTTTAATTCTATTTAATTTAGATTGATTCTAATTGTTCGCTTCTTATCAAATAATTTTAATCGATCATCTCTCGCGCTTCTGTTCGCTTGTTGCTGCTGGACGCTGATTAAGTTGGCCGTTTCGGAAGGTAAGAAGCAGCCAACAAATATACCAGCTCCAAGTAAATGTGTTCGGTCAAGCGTCAAAATAAATGAAACCATGGATTTAATCAAATGAAAGAGCAAACGGAAGTCATGTTCGACTCGTGCACGTGTTCATCGGCGGCTGACCGTGTGACCGTGTGTTGGAGCTGGAGCACTCATATCGCTGCCCTGATGGAATATCTGGCGACAGGAGCTCTGGAATTGGAAGGAAATATGCTGCTCGCGACAACGAAACGATCAGAATTATCGTCACTTGCAGCTGGCCATCCGCAACAACGAAGAGTTGAACAAATTGCTGTCCCGTGTCACCACTACTATGAGAAGTGTCTTTCCGAACATCCAAACTGTTTTGTTGCTGCCCAAGAAGACGGAAAAGAAGGCTTAAATTTCCAGCATATCACGTCGAAAAACCGTTCTTTTGAGAACGAAACATATGTTCATAAAGATTTGAGGAATTTTCACTCACTGATTTTAATTCTATTTAATTTAGATTGATCCGAATTGTTCGCTTCTTATCAAATAATTTTAACCGATCACCTCGTGGTTTTGTTCGCTTGTTGCTGGTGGTTTATTTCGTTGCCGTGATGACATATCTGGCTGCTGAAGTTCTGGAATTGGCAGGAAATGTGCTGCTCGCGACAACAAAACGACCAGAAGCATCGCACGTCACTTGTAGCTGGCCACTTGGAGTGGCACACAACGATTGAAGAGTTTATTATATTTTCTTGCCTAGTTGATACCATGTGAACACAGGCAACGAAGTTGGAAAAGTTGAATTTTTCGCCATTGCGGACGACCAACAAACGACGGAAATAAGTTTTCTGGTCACGGGCGACATTTTCTGCGACTTCCAAAACGTCTGCAGGTTGTAAATGCTTTATCAGTGTTCTTTTGTAAGCCGCACAAAAGTTGCGCAAAATTTTCAACTTTTTGAAAACTCGCGCGTACCGTCTACCGATTACCAGATGAAAAGCACTATTGCCCATTTCTTTGGTAACAAAATACGCTACTCACTTTCTTGATAGCTTGAAATCGTCGCAGAAGGAATCTGCTTGGCTGTATGTATAAGTTATAAGTATATATTCTGCTTATCTAACACCACAGACAAACAGACGAGACACTCGCGTTAATTCCATCGTCCAATCAAAAACCACTCATTTTTCAAAAAAGCATGTTTCGCAACATGGCCACACCGCGGCGCGCGTGTGTTATTTCGAGTTGTCAGTATAAAACCATACAAATGTAATAGCTTTACAGCATAAAACCCTGCTAATGCAGGCTACTCCGCGACATGCATAACAGAGGGTGCTAGTGTGCAACCAAAATGTGTAGGACGATGGTTTTTAAAGCATTGTCTTCTATGTGTCATGTCAGTTCGTCAGTGCTAACACGTAAGCTATTGATTTACTTAACAAAATAAACGATATTTGCCCCCGCGACGATTCTGGCGACAGATTCGCCCGCGACGGTTATTATTCATCGCGTACGAAAGGGTTGGAAATTGACAATATTCAACGTAGAAACATATAAAAATTTATTTACTTTTTGGTTTAGTTACTGACTTGGCTTCGTTTTAATAAAATATATTCAATCAATTCATGGATATAACTCCAAAGTCGGTTGAGGATTAAAGGTATACGTTATAATGTTTCTACTTTGATAAACGTTACGTATGTAGCTTGTATACATGAAGAATCGTATTATTACATACATGGATACATCCTTGTTACTTACGGAACGCGAGTAACAAAGAGGGTGATTTGGGTTTTCCAAATTCGTAACGTCGCTTTATTCGTTCGAAGCTTAACGAGCGTTTTAAATTCCTGTATTAAACATAAGTTTTAGATATAAGATCAATTTTAGGTTAACCTAGGTTTAGCTTACGTTTAGTGCCCTTTCTCCGGTTTATTCGTTAAGATTCGAGCTCACCGTTAATCCACTTTTAGACCTTTAATTTAGATTCATCATTAGATATAAGAATTTCGCACTTTAGTATAGTTTTTCTCACCACCAATTCAATCAAGCAAACCTATTATTTGTCCTTCCGTACTAACTTTAGGCTAAGTAGATATACCACTATATTAAGACAATTTTTAATTAATTTTAAGCATAACTTTAACAATAACGTACTATTTTACCTTCTGTTTAATTTTAGAGTATGAATTTGCACAGTATTAGTAGAGTTTCTATAACCAGAATAATTTTAAGCTAGATTTAAGATATAAAGAAATAATTTTATCACGTGTACGTCTTCTCCTGTCTTTTGTTTTATATTTTATCAGAACTCCCTCCTGCATGACAGTGACAGCAGTCACACGATTAGCATTCGCTCGATCGCAGGGCTGCTACAACTGGGCTGCGTTCGGTGCGTTCGGATCCAGGGGGTGGTCAATTGACACTCCCCCCCAGTTTGCTGACTCCGCCTCTTAGTCTGCTAACTCCTCCGTTCCCCTAACGTCAAGCACCGCAACCTTAACTGCCGGTCTTTCGTACACGCCCTTCGTTGTTTTGATCGTAACCGTGCGTACTTGACCGTCTCGGTTTACCGTCCCAATGACGCGCCCTTTCGGCCAGCAATTCCTCGGCAGATCCGGGTCCACGATCAGCACAATATCATTTCTTTCGATCGGCGGGACCTTCTCATGCCGCTTAGATCGCTGGGTGATTTCTGGCAAGTACTCTCGCACCCACCTCTTCCAGAAGTGGTTCGCCATTTGCTGAGATAAGTGCCAGCCACGACTCAAAGCGATTGAATTATCGTCCAGCTCAGTCCAGGGTTTAGAGCCGTTGGAATTGCCAAGCAACCAGTGATTTGGGGTAAGAACGGGAGCTGCCTCATCCTCAATGGGCACGTGTGTAAGGGGTCTCGCATTCAGGATGCCTTCAACCTCGACCAACGCATTTCTTAGCTCTTCGTCTGTCGGGCGACGCGGTAACTGAAACTCTGCCAGGGTACGCTTCACTGATTGAACAAGCCGTTCCCAGCTCCCTCCCATGTGAGGAGATGCCGGTGGATTAAAGCGCCAGGTGGTTGTCGAAGACACGAGCTCCTGCGTCATCTTGTGTTGATCTAGTTTCAGTAATGTTTGCTTCAGCTCTCGCTCGGAGCCAATGAAGTTGGTTCCTCTGTCGCTGTAGAAAACAGCCGGTGTGCCTCGTCGCACCATGAAGTTGCGTATCGCCATTACGCATGAGCTTGTTGACAGTGAGCTAGCTATATCTATGTAAACCGCACGGATCGTAAGGCAAGTCAGAAGAACTCCCCATCGTTTCTCAACCCGTCTCCCTATAGCCACTTCCATGGGACCAAAATAATCAATACCGGTGTGCGTGAAAGGACGAACGAACGCTGCAAGTCTACATACCGGAAGATTTGCCATCGCGGGGGGTCGCGGACGAGCTTCTCGCAACTTACAGCGTTGACAGTCGGATCTGATCTTAGCGTATACTCTGCGCAGTCGACTGATGCAGTACTTCTGACGAACTTCGTTAATTACCGACTCGTGATTGCGATGATGAAACCTTTGATGGTAACTTTCTACGATGAGGAGCATAATCGGGTGGTCGTGTGGAAGAATGATAGGGTTGACAGTATCTGGTATTAGAAATTTACACATTTCTGTTCTGCCGTGCATACGCAGTAGTCGTCTGTCGTCGAGGTATGGGCTAAGTTTGTAGAGCGGGCTTCGTTTGGGAAGTGCTACGTTATCGTTGCGTTGGAGAATCGATAATTCCTGTGGGAACTTATCCTGCTGCGCGATACGAATGTGAAATTCTTCGGCATGGCGGATTTCTTCACTAGTGAAGCACCCAGTGATTTTGGTGAACTTCCTTGGACGTGTGTTTTTAGTAAACCGGAAAACGTATACTGTAGCACGGACTAATCTCCTCCAGGTATGAAAATTTGTCGTAGGGATTGTCCCGCTGATCGTTTCAATGTGCACATTTACACTTGCGCGCAGCTCCTCTGCAGTTTCCGTCGTCTTGACAGGTATCACCGGCCACTCCTCTTCACTCTGCCAAAGGAATTCAGGTCATTTGAACCATCTGCTGTCACCCGTTAGCGGTGGACGACAGTGCCATTTTGTACCCTCGTCCGCCACATTCCACCTCGTTGGAACCCACCTCCATTCGACAACGTTTGTCAGGTCCAGAATATCGCTGACCCTTGCTGCCACGAATGCGCTGTACTTGCGGTGATCAGCCCGTATCCAAGAGAGTACATTCCTGGAGTCTGACCAGTAGACACGCTTTGAGATCCCTATGGATAATCCTTGAAGAACAGAAACGGATAGTCTAGCACCAATACGTGCTGCTTCAAGCTCCAATCGAGGAATGGTTAAATATTTGAGGGGGGCTACACGACTCTTCGCTGCCACGAGCTAACATTCGACCGCACCGTTTTCTACGAATCGAAGATATACTACCGCCGCCATACCATTTTCGCCTGCATCTACGAAGGTATGCAACTGTACCTCCATCTGAGATGTAATCCTCGTTTGAAGTCTGTAGCAGCGTGGGATCTTCAAGTGTTCGATCTCTGGAAGGAATTTCAGCCACGTTTGCCACTTTTCGTAGCATTGTTGATCGACGTTGTCATCCCAACCTGTACCCGTTCGCCAGATCTCCTGCATCAGAACTTTGAGATACATGAGATAGTGTGCAATCAAACCTAGTGGATCGTAGATTGTCATCATGATGCGGAGCACTTCTCGCTTCGTAGGACAGCGGGCACCCTCCAGTAGGTCTCTTCCCAGTCTATCCCAGTTGATCTTGTAGGTGAAGCAATCTGTTTTGGTGCACCACCACATGCCCAGTACCTTCTCTGTTGCTAGATCAGTCGATAGATCAAGGCTTTTATCCTCTCCCGAGTTACTGCAAAGTGCTGACAGAACGGCGACGGAGTTGGACATCCAATTTCGAATTTCGAACCCACCTTGGTTGTGCACGTACCAGACTGATTTTGCTAACTCGATCGCATCCTGCTCTGTTTCTGTACTGCACAACATGTCGTCGACGTAAGTACAGTGTACGATTACCCTGGTAGCTGTCGGGTGCTGTATGCTGAACCTTTCGGCGTTTTTGTTCTTTATGAACTGCGCGCTCGCTGGAGAACAGCATGCTCCAAATGTCATCACCTGCATGACGTAAACATTGGGTTCGCTCTTCTCGGTATCCCGCCACAAGAACCGTTGACTGTGCTGATCCTCGCTACGTATGCCAACTTGGTGAAACATTTCGCGAATGTCACCACATATTGCGAAACGGAACTCGCGAAACTTGTAGAGGACGGTAACCAGCGGCGTGAGCAGATCAGGCCCAGCGAGGAGACAGGAATTCAGCGAAACTCCATTCGTTTTTGCGGCTGCGTCCCAGACGAGTCTCAGTTTTCCGGGTTTATTAGGGTTGGTAACTGGGAAGACTGGTAAATACCAGACACGTTCGTGGTCCTCCGCCAGCTCCTCTTCGGTCAGTTTGCGAGCGTAGTCCTTCGCTACGTAATCCGCAAACTTCTCCTTCAGCATCCGTGCGAGCTCCGGGCTTTTTTCCATCCGCCGTTCAAGGCTATGGAACCGTTTTAAAGCCATGGGCTTACTATCCGGCATCCGCACGTCGTTATAACGCCACAGCAAACCTGTTTCAAACCTCCCATTTGCATGATCGGTCAACTCGTGTAGAAGCTCTATGGCCCGCTCATCATCCTTAGAACGGAGCTGCCTAGAATGCGGCGTTACACCCAAATTCTCAAGAGAGAAATACTCTTTCATAGCGCGTTCTACGAATCCGTCGTCATTTTCCTTCTCCCCGTGCTCACAGCTGCAAACGTGGCACGTATAGTGTACCATATTCATTGGCTTGTCCGTCGGAAAGCCACCGTAGATCGTCCAACCCAGGTTGGTTTTAATTGCAATTGGTTGACCCGGTTTTCCTTCCCGACTTTTTCTCACGAGCGTCGCGCTTGCGTGCCTTACTCCGATCAGGATACGTGGTCGAACATTACAATAGGGTTTAACCGGAACACCTTCTAAGTAGCGGTTTTCAGCTTGTAGCTGTTTCACGTCTAGTGTTTGAGGCGGTAACTGCAGTTCTTTAACAGTGCGGACATCCTCGAGATGAAACCGCTTTCCCTTTAGCCCAGAGACGTCTAGATTAACACTACGGGATTCAGGTTCTGAACGGTGCGTGCCTCCAGTCCACTTGAGGCACAGTGGCCGGGGCTCTCCCGTAAGGTTTAATTCATCTGCCAGTTCCTGGTCCATCAGCGTCAGAGAGGATCCATCATCCAGGAAGGCGTAGCAGTGCATCATTACTCCGTTCCCATACGCTACAATGGGCACGTAACGGAATAGGGTTGTACTCGACCCAGACAAGTGTGCATTGCAAGCTTGTTCGTCGTGCAATGGGTTGACGCTCAGTTCCTTATGCAATAAGGGATGGTGCTTGAAGGTGCAGCCATTTACCTTACAATCCCTCGATTCGCATCCACCTTTGTGCTGTTTCAGGCACTTGCGACACGCTTTTGCCTCGCGTATTCTCGCCCACCGTCCATCGTAAGAGAGTTCCAAGAAGCGTTTACATTTCGCGAGTGACACGCAAGCTCCTTTGCAAGCAATGCAGCTGTTTTGGTTTGCTTTCCTGGCTCCAGTCGTCGTAGATACGCTCGATGCTTGCCCTTTGCTAGAAGACTGCTCAGCGTGTGTGTTTACAAAGGCCTTCGACTTCTTGCGGGGCTCCTGGTTCTGGTCAGGCTCCTGTTGTCTACGCGGCTCAGAAACTAGGCAGGCATCTTCCGCTATGGCATAGATCCACTCACTGAAGGCCACCAGATTAACCCTCCGTAAACACCTGGTGTGTCTCGCCCATTCTAGCTTCATCGAAGCGGGAAGCTTCCCAACTATGTCGCCCAGTAACGAAACGTCTCGCAGGTATTCCTTCCTCCCGCATGCGTCGATCGTAACAACAAGATTCTGCACTGCCAGCGCAAAATCGATCAACTTATTCATCGAGTCGGCTCTAAGTGGTGGCATAGCTAAGACTTTGTCCTTCAATGACTGTATAATGAACTGCGGCTGTCCAAATCGCAGCTTAAGTGCATCTATCGCCCTACGCACTGTTGACGGATGTAGCAGAAAACTACGCACTGTAGCAAGCGCGTCTCCCTTCAGGCAGTTTCTCAAACGAAGCATGTTCTATACCCGCACATACGCGTTGTGCTTTCGAAGGTGGAAAAAAACATTGGCCACTCCTCAGGATGACCTGTAAACATGGGTAAATCCTTTGCGACGACCTGGCGAGCAGCGAGTTGATTTCGCGTCAGGCTACCGTTTAACGGGTTGCTGCTCGTTCCTCTTTGCTGACTAGCGTTTATAGCCCTCGGCGTGGATCGATTTTGGGGAACGAAATCACACGCATCGCACTCATCATCGTCCGTAGAATCATCGTCAGTATCTTTATCGACGTACTCATCGCTTACTTCACCTTCAGCATTCTCCTCACCCTGTTCACGTTCATCGCTCAACCACTCCTTTACTTTGGAGTTGCCGTCCACTACATCATCTCCCGACTCATCTTCGTCGTCTAGATCTGCTAGCTCCTGGCGTACACTAAACTGCTTCTCGATCAGTTTTTTCTTCTCTTCAAGCAGTGTCTGCTCTGCTGCGAGTTTCTGTAGTTGGAGTTTCAGGTGCTCCCGGGAGGATTTCTTCGACGCTGCCGAAGTCACTGAAGCCGCCTTCTGGGATTTTGCGGATTTTTGTTTTGCCGGTTCACGTTTCTTCGATGATGATGGTACGTTACTCGTTTCCTTTGCTTTCGTCTCTTTCACAAGCTTCGTCACCTTAGACTTTCGCTTCTTCTTCGCCTTTTCCGCACATTTCACGCAACACCACGGCTCATTTTCGATATCTTGACCGACACCTACACAGCTATAATGATGCCATTCATCACAGCTATCACACTGTACCATACGGCTATTATCCATTGAGTTACACGTCCGACAATTCTGACCAACGTTTTCGACCGCGAGGGAAGTTTGGCTATTCGCGAGGGAAGTTTGGCTCTTACGGGGAGTCTTTGAAGAGTCTTTGACAGACGAACCTTTCTTTTTATTAACGCTCGGGTTGTTACGGGTATCTTTATTACTATCGGAATTAACGGGGGGGTTTACTTCTGCCGCATCCGCATTTCGAAGAGAACTAGCTTTGCTCTTACCTTGACTGGTAGCGGTGGTTTCATTTCCAGTTGAACTCGACATCGTATAAACGAATTTAAAATTTTGTTACTTACGGAACGCGAGTAACAAAGAGGGTGATTTGGGTTTTCCAAATTCGTAACGTCGCTTTATTCGTTCGAAGCTTAACGAGCGTTTTAAATTCCTGTATTAAACATAAGTTTTAGATATAAGATCAATTTTAGGTTAACCTAGGTTTAGCTTACGTTTAGTGCCCTTTCTCCGGTTTATTCGTTAAGATTCGAGCTCACCGTTAATCCACTTTTAGACCTTTAATTTAGATTCATCATTAGATATAAGAATTTCGCACTTTAGTATAGTTTTTCTCACCACCAATTCAATCAAGCAAACCTATTATTTGTCCTTCCGTACTAACTTTAGGCTAAGTAGATATACCACTATATTAAGACAATTTTTAATTAATTTTAAGCATAACTTTAACAATAACGTACTATTTTACCTTCTGTTTAATTTTAGAGTATGAATTTGCACAGTATCAGTAGAGTTTCTATAACCAGAATAATTTTGAGCTAGATTTAAGATATAAAGAAATAATTTTATCACGTGTACGTCTTCTCCTGTCTTTTGTTTTATATTTTATCAGAACTCCCTCCTGCATGACAGTGACAGCAGTCACACGATTAGCATTCGCTCGATCGCAGGGCTGCTACAACTGGGGTGCGTTCGGTGCGTTCGGATCCAGGGGGTGGTCAATTGACAATCCTACTATCGCTACAAAGAGACTTACGGGGTCCTACGTCACCTAAGCGGTCGTGTCTTGTGCACAACCCCTCTGATTTTTAAATAAAACCTGAATTTCGTTTCAAAAAATCTTACGAATATTTCCAAAAAGATTTAGGGTTACGTTTCAATCTTCGCTCGACATTTCTCAGTTAGCTTCGAAAGCAAGAACGACTCAGGCGTTTGTATCTCGTGTTAATCGGAAGGGTGGTGGTTGCGGAGGGGTAAGGTCATGTACCTCGAGAATTTGTTTAGAGCAGCTTTCCTTTCGGATTTGAGTCGTCGCAACATAATGTTTAGCCAGGGTATCTGGTGGATGGTAAATGGTTGAATAATGCGCTCCAGAACTATCACGAAGTTCCACAGCCTCTTATTTAGCAACTCCTATCTCTACCTCCTCGTGGTACCATCCGGGATACGCTCCTTAGTGGAAATCGGACAACCGGTGGAAACTAGGGTCGTATGCGGACAGAGAACGGGGCACTCATGCGAAGGCTGAGTGTAAACTCTCCGCCTGCAAATGACGGATCTCGGTAGAAGCATGTTCGATGAACCTGAAAATACCGAGAACCTGAGCAGAGGGTCCAAAGCCCCCAAAGGAGGATGGTTTTAATAGCTATTATCCATGGCTAAAAGTAAAAACATGAATGGATAAACCCCTAATCCAAGGTGTCATGCGACCCGTGCCGAGGGATGAATGGTGGGGGGGGTTCTATAAATACTCAGCCTCAAACGGAGCCTGTGGAGTACCAGAGCGCCCTCCACAGTAATCAGCCCTTACCGCATCATGAGGGGCTCTGATGTGGCGGACTTTTCTTTCCCCTCAACTCGTGGGATCCTTATGGAAGACAAAATCAAAAATACAACAAGTGTGGATACGGTGGAAAACCCGTTCGCTAGAGGAGGCATCCAGCGTTCTCCACCAAGAGTGGAGAAGGATGCAACTAGGAGCGCTAGTGTGGGTGGCAAAGGCAGCGGTATGCCTACCACGCCGGACACAGCGATGAACGGCCCAGCGCTTATCAGGGCGATGGAGAAAAATAGAGACGCTGTACCTAAAGTGGTAGCAGCGTCACAGCAGCTCGAGGTAATAATCGAGTTTACGTCAGGTCGCGGCAATTTCTCCAAGGACCTGAAGCAGAGCTTGCTCATGCTTCGGAGAACCTTGAATGCAGCGACCAAAACGCACAACGACCTCGTGGCGCGTGCAGGAGAGGCTAAGAAGGTGACCGTGAAGGCGTCGAAGGCAGTACAAACGGACGCTTGCCCGTTGACGGAGTGTCGTAACGCGGCCCAGGAGGCTACGGAAAGCGCTACCAGCAGCGGTAAGGCATCCGCCAAGCGCCCGAGACAGTCCCCGGGGGATAGCACCCCTGGCGGACCGAAAAAACGCCTGATCGGTAAAAGCCCTCAGGCTAGCGGGTTGGCAGAGCTAACCGATGAACCAGCGGGAAGCTCCAAGACAGGTGGCCCGTGGACCGAGGTTAGGGCCAAGAGAAAAGGCGGAGGAGGCTCCAGTAAAAAAACTGCTCCACCTAAACCGGCAAGAAAGCGAGCGAAGAAGGGCGACGCTCTTATCCTGAAAACCGACGGGTCGAAATACTCGGAGGTTCTGAAGGCCATGAGAGGAGACGCCCTACTCAAGGATCTGGGCGCGGACGTACGGAGCATCCGCCGCTCACGCACGGGCGATATGATCCTCGAGTTAAAGAAGGACGCCACAAAGAAGAGTTCCGCATACAAGCCCATAGCGGAAGGAGTGCTCGGGGACGGAGTGAAGGTACGTGCTCTCACACCAGAAGTGACTCTCCAGCTTAAGAACCTGGACGAGATCACCGAAGTGCGTGAGGTCGTACAAGCTCTCAAAGAGCAAAGTGGAGTGGTGGTGGCAACCGAGGCGGTTCGCCTACGCAAGGGTCCGGCCGGGACCCAGGTAGCCACCATACGACTTCCGCTGATTGACGGAAACAAAGCCCTGAAAGCTGCTAGGCTAAAAGTGGGGTGGTCGGTATGCCCACTGAGCGTGTCCAAGCAGTCGGAAGCTTGCTTCCGGTGTTTCGAGCACGGACATAAAGCCTGGAACTGCAAGGGGCCAGATAGGAGCCAGTTGTGCAGGAGATGTGGCAGTGCTGGCCATAAAGCAAAGGACTGCGCGGAGCCTCCTAAGTGCCTGATCTGTACCGGTAAACGGGACGCAAAGCACGTAACGGGAGGTCCAAGGTGCCCGGCCGGTGTGCCGGCGACTAAGCCACGTTCATAGTGCAAGTGACACAACTCAACCTGAACCACTGCAGCACAGCTCAGCAGCTGTTACACCAAGCAGTTTCTGAGTCAGCAATGGACATTGCCATAGTCTCGGATCCATATCGCGTCCCTGCCGGAAACGGCAACTGGGTCTCGGATAGGTCTGCGACGGCGGCTATATGGACAACAAGCAGGTTCCCGGTTCAGGAGGTTGTGTCAACTGCAGACGAGGGATTTGCGGTTGCCAAAGTGGGTGGAGTGTTCTACTACAGTTGTTATGCTCCGCCGAGTTGGTCTATCGAGCAGTTTACGCGGATGGTAGACCGAGTATCAGTTGTGCTGACTGGTTTAAGGCCGGTGGTTGTGGCGGGCGACTTTAACGCTTGGGCGGTAGAGTGGGGAAGTCGTCGCACGAACCATAGGGGTCGGATTCTGTTTGAAGCTCTGGCAAGTCTCAACGTAGATCTGGCCAACGTCGGCAACACAAGTACCTTCAGTAGGAACGGTGCGGAGTCTATCATCGGCGTGACTTTCGGCAGTCCTGGTCTGATAGGAGACTGGCGGGTAGATAATGGCTACACTCACAGTGACCACCAGGCGGTCCGCTATGGTGTCGGTCAGATAACGAGGCGGCAGGCGGCGAGTAGGGCCAACACTCCAACCACCCGTGGATGGAAGACATCATACTTCGATCCCGAAGTATTTGTGGAAGCGATCCGGAGAGAGTGCGGTGATCGCGGTATGCCCGATCCGAACGCTGATCATTTGGTTGAGGTACTGTCGCGAGCATGTGACGCTACCATGCCTAGGAAAGGTCGTCCTAGGTATGGCAGGTCACCGGCTTACTGGTGGACAGATGAAATTGAGGAACTCCGCGGAGCGTGCATTCATGCGAGGAGAATTATGCAAAGAGCTCGTTCGGATGAAAGCAGGGCTGAACGTCGAGTAGCACTTGTTGCTGCACGCGCAGCGCTTAAGAGCGGGATAAAAGCTAGTAAACGAGACTGCTTTGAAAGGTTATGTGCTAGTGCCAATGCGAACCCGTGGGGTGATGCCTACAGAGTCGTAATGGCAAAGACCAAGGGTGTGATGGCGCCCGCTGAGCAATCGCCAGAGATGCTGGAGCGGATCATCGAGGACCTCTTTCCGCGCCACGAGCCAAGGCCCTGGCCACAGGCCGCTGAGTCGTCCCACGGCCGACGTTCCAGTATCTCAGACCATAGCGTAGGATGGGCGGCCTCCCAGCCGAACATCCAAAGTAACGTGGGCGACGGCGGTTTGGAGGTCGGGGAGGAAGTGACGGTTACGAACGAGGAACTCATTGATATCGCTAAATCCCTAAAGGTGAGCAAGGCACCGGGGCCAGACGGTATCCCGAATATGGCCATTAAAGCGGCTATTTTAGAGGCTCCCGAATTATTCGGGGCAGTAATGAATAGATGCCTGGAAGCTGGCCACTTCCCGGACAGATGGAAGCGACAGAACCTGGTCCTATTGCCGAAGCCGGGAAAACCTCCGGGTGTCCCCTCGTCATATAGGCCGATCTGTCTACTCGATACTGCCGGCAAGGTGCTGGAGAGGGTTATCCTTAACAGACTCGTACAGTACACGGAGGGTACAAACGGTCTGTCAAGGAACCAATTCGGCTTCCGAAAAGGCAAATCTACGGTGGATGCCATCTTGTCTGTCACTAAGACAGCCGAGGTGGCAATCCAGCCCAAGAGGACAGGTATTCGTTATTGCGCAGTTGTCACGCTCGACGTGAGAAATGCGTTTAATAGCGCTAGCTGGGACTCCATAGCCAGCTCGCTTCGGAACGTCCAAGTGCCGGTGTCGCTGTACAGAATTCTGGAAAATTATTTCCAGAATCGTGTGCTATGCTACAACACGGAGGAGGGTCAGAAATGCGTTCCAATCACCTCAGGGGTTCCGCAAGGTTCCATACTGGGCCCGGTGTTGTGGAACGTCATGTATGACGAGGTGTTGAAGCTAAAGTTTCCGGTAGGGGTGGCGATTGTCGGCTTTGCGGACGATATCACCTTGGAAGTCTACGGTGAATCTATCAGAGAGGTTGAGTTGACGGCTGCCCACTCTATAAGCATTGTTGAAGATTGGATGCGATCCAGGAAACTGGACCTAGCGCATCATAAAACGGAGGTTATCGTGGTTAACAACCGCAAGTCGGTGCAGCAAGCAAATATCAGTGTCGGGGACTGCACTATTTCGTCAACGCGGTTCTTAAAACTCCTTGGAGTCATGGTCGACGACAAGCTCAAGTTCGGGAGCCACGTCGACTATGCCTGCAAGAAGGCTTCCACAGCTATTTCGGCATTGTCTCGTATGATGTCTAATAGCTCTGCGGTATATGGCAGCAAGCGAAGGCTTTTAGCCAACGTGGTCCAGTCCATACTCAGGTATGGCGGGCCGGTGTGGTCATCGGCGTTAGGTACCAAAAGCTATCTAGCCAAGCTGGAAAGCACCTATCGTCTCATGTGCTTAAGAGTGGCGAGTGCGTACCGCACAGTTTCACATGACGCAATCTGCGTCTTAGCGGGTATGATGCCTATTGGTATCATCATCAGCGAGGACGTAGAGTGCTTCAACCAACGTGGAACTAGAGGCATACGGAGTACCACAAGATCGGCCTCGATGATCACATGGCAGCGGGCATGGTCTGATTCCACAAAAGGCCGGTGGACACATAGACTTATCCCGGAACTATCCGGATGGGTCAACAGGCGTCATGGCGAAGTCAACTTCCACCTGACACAGATTCTGTCAGGGCATGGTTGTTTTAGACAGTATCTGCACAAATTTGGGCATGCGGAGTCCCCCGAGTGTCCCGAATGCGCGGACGTTGAGGAAACTGCAGAACATGCTTTCTTCATATGCCCTCGTTTCGAGGGCGTGAGAAGCAACATGATGGCAGTTAGCGGACAGGACACTACTCCGGATAACTTAGTCCAAAGGATGTGTTCTAGCTCGGACGTCTGGGGTGCGGTCAATGCGGCTGCTACCCAGATCGTACTTGAGCTACAAAACCGCTGGAAAGCCGATCAACGGCGAATAAACAGCCTAACTACCATAGTCCAGTAGTTATCTAAGAGCGTGCGTTAAGCACAATAGTCCCTCCCTGAAGTAATACCGATAAGGTGGTTCCAGGGGGGATTGAGGCTGGAGACTCGAGTAGGGTTTTAGTGGGTCTGGATCTTCACGATCTTCACGGGATACCAAACCCCACTCCCTGAGCTGTCTTCTCAGGTGTCTGATAGCAGATTTCCCTACTCGTTAAAAAAAAAAAAAAAAAAAAAAAAAAAAAAAAAAAAAAAAAAAAAAGGTATCTGGTACTGAGCGGGAGCAGTTCCTCTGGGAACGTGACGATCGATAACGTAGTTCAAGATATTAGAGAAGGTTGTGGCAGCAGTGTTTATATCATCATTTTCTAATACTATTCTCCAGTTAATGCTACTTGAAACATTAAGAATATCCCCAAAGTCAGCATGGGCGTAGTCGTAGAAGACGGCCGGAGGCGCAATATTTACGTTGCGGAAAATTTGTTGGCTGGTAGTAGTGGCGATTCGTCCGCATGTTCAACATGTTCATAGGACAGGCAACAAAATTCAGTCCGACAAAATTGTTCTCATCACTTGTTCATGATTTCGTTTGTACCGACGCATATGCAATACGAATAATTCGGTCAATTATTAGTTTAGTTTACGAAGCTGATGAACAAACCGTTCAAACAGCAAACGTCGTGTGTTTAAACGTTGCTTCAGAGATCTCAATGCACAAGCATGCCCACACATTATTCTTGGGGGCTTGATTCTTGATACTGAATTAGCACCAGGAACAATGTGTTGGTACGAAGGAGATAAAAAGAGAATGTGAAACAGTTTTTACTCGAAAGCGCGGGCGCATTATTGTCTCATTAACTCGTTCATCTTCAGCATTGAAAAACTTACTACCACATATCCCTAAGGTCTGCGCTTTGATTCCATTTTATTTAGTTACGAAGCTAATGAGCAAAACGTTCAACAAGACGTTTGAACGTTGCTTTAGAGATTAGCACCAGGAACAATGTGATGGTACGAAGAGGATTTGAAAATAGAGCGCGGTTGGCATGCATTATTCGTCAAATTTTCTCATTAACTCGTTCATCTTTAGCATTGAACAACTTACGCATATTGCTTGTGGGGCATGTGCGCGCATCGCAGTAAGGGGGTGATTCTTGAATTTGGTTCAATAGGTAAATTAAACGAAAAGTTTTCGGTTCGTAGTTAAAATTCAGAGACGAGTTTGCTGGTAAAGTAAACCGTCGTATTCCGTTGTTATTTTAATAATAGGGGTATACACGTAGCGCTTGCTATGTTGACTATACGGAGTATTGCGTATTTATACTGCCGCTACTCGCATAATAGTTCCATCTCCATAGGAACCGGAACTGCAATGCGAATTGCGGCAGTATATACACGAAATACACGAAATAGACCTCGCTGGTAGCTGTAGGACTACAGGGCAATCGAAGGGCTAGTGCTACATCTAGGTTGACTCGGCAGAGCCATACCTCAAGGCCAGTTTAGAAGCATGCCTCTTTACCATATTCCAATACTATAAATTGTATTTATTTTTAAAACATGGTTTCCATAAAAATATTTTTTAAATTATGACGAAAATTCAGTAGACAGTACCGAAGTATCAGCACTGTAATTACAGCTTTCAGCAATAATTTTCGATGAGAGATTCGTTAATTTATACTGAGCAGTCTGCATTTTTTGACACTTCATAAAAATATTTTCATTGCCGAGCGTTCGTCAAGCAAAATAATTACCGAACGCTCAGCAGTTCTAATTTCGTCAAAAAATTACGGTGTCCGGTAAAAAAATTTAAGTGTGATACATTTTTACATTTGTATAGTATATAACAAAGGTTTAGAAATTGGTCCAAATGGTAAATGACCATTCTAAAAAAAACAAAATTGGTCGAAAAACACGAAGTCCATCCGAGGTCCGGAGGGCCGAGCCACATATAAGGACTGTATCGAAAAGTAATTAGCAACTTTTAAAATTATATTACTCAAAAATGGGTGAAGTTATTTTTGTGTTCGTGCAAGCAAAAGTTTGTGTACATATAAAAAAAAAGTTGTGCAATCGATTTGTTTCGATTACCGTCATCCGGGGATACTTGCAACACTTTTGCGCATCGCGCTTTTGACAGCTCTAACGCATTTGTTTATTAACATAACCATTTGTAGTCAATGGGGTTTCAAAGAAGGGACGTTTACCTATTGTTTAGTTAAGTTTAATCCATTATATCATTGATTTGCTTATTTTTATACGACTGGAAAGTAATTTCATTTTCAGAGTCGGAAAAATGGATGCGCAAAGTTGCGTCAGTGCATTGACATGAAATTATTTTTTATCGTTTGGTTCCTGTATACAATTAGTACATCATATAAGCTAACAAATAGCAACTTTGAGCTTTATTTATATTTTGAACTTGGGGAAGTGACGATGAATTCGTGTTGTTACTTCCAATATGGCGCGGCTTGCAGCACTTGTAAAATAGATTTTTTTTTGTTTTTATTATCGAGATTTTCAGCCGTGGGATATGTAAATAGATAATTAGAGTAATAGACAGTATGTAAGCAGTATGTTTGCATCTGTACGCTGTTATTTTGTCTACTGCCATGTCCAGAAAAATTAAAATTGTGAAAAATTCCACGTGTCTTGAAACGGCAATTTGAAGTTCGCCGACATGTTGATCTTTAAAAAAAGCGATAAACAAAAAACGCCTCCAGTAACTCTTGTTTTACTAAAAACAAGGCTGCTGATATTCGCTTCGTTGCATTCAAATTCATGCATCGTACGCGAATCGTACTATGAATGAGCAACAGAGCTTGTGTTCAACGGATGAGTCAGTAGCGTCGATACGCTGACACGTTCATGATGCTTCATGTAAAGCCTAGTATAGAGTTCCGAGCGAAGTGAAAATCCCATACAAAACGTTCAACTTTTTCACTAGCGCAAAAGCTGCTTTTCACTTCACACGGAATTGTAAACAAACGTGATCCACCGAAATTAAAGATTGTGGATTACATCTTTTTCACTTGAGTACTTCTCTTTCGCGCGCGCCTACACTCGTGAACAAGACTGCAGCTTGCGAAAACTTGACGTTTCAAGCCAATGAGGGTGTAGAGGTGCGGAAAAGGAAAATATTTATTAATATTGGCAACAAAAACTTCATGACTCCAAAAACATACCGCAACAAGCAATGCGGATTTTTTGTAGAATTGGACGTCACGCCTAACCGTTATTACTGGTTTTTCGGTTCCAAAAACGTATCGATAATGTTTTGCGCTACACTTAATTACTGCAGCACCATTGCCCCACTTGTAAATACCGCATTGGCTTTGAATTTCTTTTCACTTCGCTCGAACTGTAAACCCTTCAATTCGCTTCGCATGAACTGTAAACCGAAAGCTCATGAAATTATGAAGAGATCCACAATCTTTATTTTCCGCGAGCGAAAAGACACGCTTTTTCACTTGCTTCAATTTTCACTTCGCTTGGAACTGTATACTATGCTTAAGGGGGAAATACACACGAGCGAAAACAAGCTAACTTCGGCTTTTCATCGCATCAGGCACGATTCATTCAAATCTTGAGGTAGAGGATGTGGGTTCGAAGGCGAACACATCGCATCGCATCGCATCGTAGCGCTTCGATTCGCGAATCGATCGAGTATTCGCCGTGAATGGAAAAAAGCAAAGAAAAAAGCAAACGTTTACGATGGTAGTGAATCGCGCAGAATAAAGGGTGCAGGTAAAGTTCGGCGCATAAAAACCATGCCAGATTGCCAGCTGGCAGCGGTGGATTGCCTCTCTCTCAGGTTTAGACTGGGTCAAAGGATTCCAAATTCTAAACTTTTGTACGCGGACTCAAATAAATCAATATTTAACAAATTCGAGTATTCGAGGCCTCCTTAAGGGGGATTTTTCGATTTTCTCGGACATCACTTAGGCAATTGCAAATTATTTTTAAAGTTTTTGTCACCTCCTCCTTGGGAATTGGCTTAAAAAATCGGGGGGCAAAAAAATAATTTGTAGGATATGTGTTAATTTTTTTTAAATCAATTGTCTGTGGACGCTACAGCGTGAAAAGCTCGAAAATTGAGTGTACGAGTTTAGTTTACGCACGGAACAGAAGTGGAAATCCTAATAAAATTTCCGAAAATCGTCCAAAAATAATTTTTTCCGTTTTTTTCCTTTTTTTTGTAGATTTTTGCATGGAAAATAATAACGTATGTATTAAAGCCAAGCCAGCGCACTAGAGAGAAAAAAAGACGAAGCAAAACTTTCAATGAGAGTGCGCTTTCATTAGATGGTTTTGAATACTCAACTGTAGTGACATATCATATCAGATACAGGTTTTACACACAATGATGTATTCGGAAAACTATTTTGTAGCGTTATTTAAGAAATAATCAAGATTTTCCAAATGCTATCTTTTTCGTTCGCACAAATGCCGTTTGATGCTAGCGCTGCCTCGGCTTTAAAAGCTAGAATAGATTTGGTTTTCACGTTTAAACTTTACCTAAAAAATACTTAAAACCCATATTTTTTGGCTCGATCTCTTTTTTTTCGCCCCCCCCCCCCCCTTTAGTGACCCAACATCGGAAGGACAAAAACTGTTTTAAATATTTGTAATGGCCTTAATATATAAATTCATAATTGTTGGACCAGGTATCAATGAATAAAGTTTTCTTAACAACCAACGAAGATTATTATCTGCAAAATAGTTTTTCACAAAACTTTCTATGGCAGCGAAAGGCTCATTGGATTTCATTGTATATTTACTAAAAACTTGAAATTTTATTACTAAATGTGCCACTACTGGTACGCTTACCCTACTATTTTGAAAATGCAGGAATTTGAAATTTCAGGAACTAAGCATATAATAAAACAAATATTTTTAATGAAAATCTAACTATTAACATGGGACAGAACACACTTCGTTCTTAAAAAACATAAAAAATATTTTCCTTTTTACCCATTTAACAGTTGCCCATCGGCGGGGTTATGCTCAACTGTAAACTCAATAAAATGTAAATAACTTTTTTTAAGCAGTCCAGTGAAAATGTTATTTGGAAAGCTATCACAGAAACTTTCACAGCGATGGAAAACTCAAATGAAATGAATGTACGAATGAAAAATCTAGAAAACTGTTTTGTCGCATGGAAATATTTTTTACCCTTTTGTTATGTGCTAATGTGGCAAGTGAAAATGGTCTTTAAACATTTTTCGTGAATGCCTGCAAATTTTTTCACGGAATTGCACAGAAAAGCGCAAGGTCAGGTTGAATTTTAAATGCAAAATAAGGAACAACAGGGAACATAAAATAAGTGCGAACATTATCAAAACGTACTATAGTCGTAGACTACGAAAACAAAAGTAAATTAGTATTACCGTATTAGTGGCAAGTGAAAATGGTCTTTAAACATTTTTCGTGAATGCCTGCAAATTTTTTCACGGAATTGCACAGAAAAGCGCAAGGTCAGGTTGAATTTTAAATGCAAAATAAGGAACAGCAGGGAACATAAAATAAGTGCGAACATTATCAAAACGTACTATAGTCGTAGACTACGAAAACAAAAGTAAATTAGTATTACCGACTATTTTAAACTTACTGAAAGGACTAAATATTATTTCATAAAGATCTTGCTACATATTTCTTTACAATACAACTTTTAGATACATAAAAATGTGTATCCTGTATCCGAGAATATATTTTTCGCTCTTTGTATTTATCTAATTAGCTAACGTTTTGATTTAGCGGGTTAGCTGGTAGCGAAGCTGAAATTTCGGTTAGCGGTGCCCACCTCTGCTCATATGTAAAGCCCAGAAGACGTAGTCCTTTTAATATACACGACAAACTTATTGAACAATTTAGTCACTCTGCAAATAATAGACACGTTATTGTCAGCGCTAGCCAACAGAACAATCTATATGAAGCGACCGCATATGATCGCCTCGCAATCGCATCGCTTCTCATCACGTTGCTTCGCATCGTCTGTGAGTCAATTAGGATCACATCTATACTGAAGCGAATCATTGCCGAATGTTCGACGCTTATTTGTAAAAGAAAACAAATCGCTGAATGGAAAGACAATGCAGAAGAGGGATAAAATAAAAATCACTTGTTTCGTTCCCTATGCACATACGTTCGTCACCGATGAGGCAAGCGAGTGTATATGTAAAAGGTTAGCACGGTGCGAATGATACGCGCAGCGATTTTTGGTTCACAGGAGAAATCAGCAGCCTTGGTCTGACTGCCAATTTTTGCAATCGCAGCTAAGTAGTTTTGCTGACTGGTGTAATACCAATAGGATGCTATTAAATGCTTCCAAATGCTCCTGCATCTCTTTTACACGCAAGAAATCAATTGTAACATTTGATTATAAAATATCTAACGTTGTTCTAAAGCGGGAAACAGTTGTAAAAGACTTAGGAGTTTTGCTGGACTCCAAACTGACATTCAAGGATCACATAGCCTTCATCTGCTCTAAAGCCTCGAGAAATCTTGGCTTCTTATTCAGGGCCACAAAGCAGTTTACTAGCATTCCATGTTTGAAAACTCTGTACTGTTCCTTAGTGCGCTCTGTATTGGAATATGCCTCGAATGTGTGGGCACCGTACTATCAGAACAGTATTCAACGGATTGAGGCAATCCAACGGAAATTTGTGCGTTTCGCTTTACGGTTCCTACCTTGGAATGATCCATTAAACCTCCCAAGTTACCAAAATCGATGTAATCTGATCGGGCTTGATACGTGGCACTTCGGCGCGATGTTACTAAAGCTACCTTTATCTCCGACTTCTTAACGTCGTTTGTTGATTGTTCCGATATTCTGCAACTCCTAAACATAAACATTCGCCGTAGAAATCTTCGATCCCATGCGTTTTTTTACATTCCCGTCTCACGTACTAATTATGGTAGTAATGAGCCTCTCAGTAGCATGTGTCGCGTTTTTAATAAATGTTATAATGTTTTTGATTTTAACGTATCTAGAACCGTTCTAAAAACTCGTTTTCGTAGGGCTCTGAAACAAATGTAGTTTGTCCTTTATAATATCAATAGTATCGTGTTAGTCCTAAGCTACTATTTTTTGTATACATCTAGTTCTTGTAAGTTATTTGTTAAGGAAACTATGTGCTCTTTGTTTTAAGTTTAAAAAATGTATCATTTGGTGTAAATCTGTTGGTACTAAAAGATAGGAGGTTTTGTGCCTACTGGAGAAGGAACGTTATAACTGTTCCACTCCAGCGGACTTTTCCCTTCTCAAATAAATAAATAAATAAATAAATGTTAAAAACTCGAAATCTCAAAACTCATCAAAAATCAAAATCAATTGTGAAGCATGTCAACTTGATCCTATGCAGAAAAAACTCACGCATGAGTTTTTCTGTTTTCATAGCAAGAAGCACAAAACTCACATATTTCTTCCCGCTTGATCATATTCTGCTTTGCTTCAACTGCTACCCGGAGCTATACACCTATACATACAAAGTCGTTGTTGAACAGCATAGGCATTCTCTCGTGCGATACGTAACTGTGACTGAGCGTAAGAGAATGAATCTCTAAATAAATCGTAAAGTTAAACTAAAACACACATTTAAACTACATGCTTATCTAATTCTTATTAGGCTTTTTACTTTCTAGTTAAGAAAACGTCGATTCCAGCGAAGGAAAAATGCAAATTCTGCCAATTTGTTTGCCATTTTCATTCATGAATGTGTGCTAGCTTTTTTCGCAGCTGATGTTTTCTCTGGCGGTTAATTCTCTTTCGCTCTCTGGTTCGTTGTATGAAATGCCAGCTATGGAAGAAGTAAGCAAAATGTTCACAGCTGAATTTGGTTCACATCGCATAGCAACAGAGACATCGCATATAATAGCGTGAGAAATTCATATGTGAGTTCGGCGCTTCTGATCAAAATTAAAATTTCTTGTGCTTGAAATCTCATTGAGTTTTTTGCTGCTATGAATTTTTCAACACCTGGGCGGTACATAGGTGGGTTCATCACCAGTTGGCTGGGTAATCGCATGAAAAATTATTAAAATCAGTTCAATTTTTATGCATATATATTATGTCTAAAACTTGTGAACTGTCGACAGATATTTGCGCTATATATAGTAGATGATCAAAACAAAAATGTTTTTGGGTAATTCTGATTTAGCGATTTGTGATTAGCGAAATTTGTAGTCTACAAATACATTCAAAGTTTCTAAAAATAGTCATTCGCGATTTGAAATGATGATGATGATGATGGGCCCACCTCTTACCCCTACGGAGGTTTGAGGTAGACGATTTATCTATATGATAATTATTATAAAAATAAACCAGGAAAACAAAAAAAAAACGGACTGGTTTTTTTCACACAGATACAAATTCCTTTAGCAAATTTCTAATGGCTAACACTAGCATGACTACGAACAATTAAACTCTCAAGTCATTCAAGCTAGAATACCCAGTACAATCATTACACAACTTTCAGCGAACAAGGGATATTCAACATTTACATTAAGCTAACATCCAGTGTAATCCGTTGCTGAGCTAAGCAGTCCAGACGAAGCCATTCCCGCCGTTAACAGCAAGCAAAGCATAAGTCAAACTGCTTACCAAGCATTAAATTTATAAGGATATTCCCACCCAGGGCAGTCAAAGCAATTTCCCACCCGAAAAGAACCTTGACCAGCTAGGAAATTCTACCCCTAATAGCTTTCAGAAATGTTCTAATCTTCCTGAATAATCTGACGAGTACAACTTGACAGCTGAAAAGTCTTTTAAATAATTGTAAATTGCCAACACAGTCAACAATCAACAATCAACCAAAGCATTCAGTCCTTTATATCTGTGCACCGCGCGCGAAGCTCAAACCTTCGTAGACTACTCTTTTTTTTAATTACTAACAACAATTACAAAATCCATCATCATCATCTAGACGAACATAATAGTTTTTACTCTCTTCAATAATTACTAAAAAGCTATATTGGTGTCCATGCAAAATTATCCGTTTTATAAACTTCGTCAGGCTTAAACATGAAATACCAAAAAAAAAAAAATTTAAAACTGTTCAAAACACAGCTTTGACGTGTGAAATACATTGCCTTTTGAACTCGGTCAGCGTTGTCGCACGTTTAATGTGAGTAGGCATCGAATTGAATAAATTAATACCTTTAAAAAACAATGAATTCTGTGAAGCACATGATATAAAATTTGGTGTTCTAATTTCTAAGGCGCTTCTAGTGTTATATCTATGAATATCACTCCCTCTTACAATTCGATTACACAAATATCGAGGCAGCAATCCATTCACTATTTTAAAAATGAACACCAACGTTAAGAATACAATGCGCTGCTTTACCGATAACCACTGCAAAGCATCCAGCATTAGCGCCGAGGGAGTGAATCTATTGCATCTTAAAATCAACCGCATTACTTTATTTTGCAAGCGCTGTAATCTCGATATTTGTGTTTCAGTTGCCAAGAACAAAATGGAAGCGCAAAAGTCTAAGTGTGGAGAGATGATTGATTTATAGAGATGAATCTTACTAAAAGTGTTCAAATCTTTCTTCAAACGACAGAGAATTCCGTATTTCTTGGCAATTTTCTTGATGACATTGTCAATGTGTACATCGAACTTTAGTTTATCATCAATAATAACGCCAAGATACTTGATTTCTCGTACGCGTTCAATTGTCTCACCATCAATTTCCACAGAGACATCTTCATTTACGCGGTTTCGCGAGACTACCATAAATTTAGTCTTACTGATGTTTAGCTTTAGTTGTTTGAATTTCAACCATCTGCTCAGCGAACGTAAATCCTCATTCAAGTGTGCTGTAACATAATCGAGTTTCTTAGCTGCAATAAATAGTACAGTATCATCGGCAAAAAGGTTAATATCACAAAAACGTAACACTCGTCTCATGTCATTGATATACATAATAAATAAAATAGGCCCTAAGACACTCCCTTGGGGCACTCCAAGAGTATTACCCACGGGGTCAGAAATAAAATTATTAAAAATAGTCCTCTGAGTCCTGTCACACAAATAGCTCTCAAACCATTTGTAAACAGTCCCCACCATTCCAAAGCGCTTAATACTTTGCAATAACAAGGGCCTAGATATTGTTTCAAACGCGCGTTTTAGATCCAGAAACACAGCAACGATAGCATCTTTACGCTCAATGTTTTCTTTCCATTTCGCCAACACCAGATTTAATGCAGTTTCACAAGAATGACTTTCCCGATATCCTGATTGTTCTGGTATTAGCAAATCATTAGAATTAAGATAACTCAACAGTTGGCCTTTCACAGCAAGTTCCAAAACTTTTTCTAGTGTGTGTAACATATTGATGGGACGAAACTCTTCGGCTTTAATCGTACCAGCAACTTTTTGTATAGGAACTACTAAGGATTCCTTCCAAACTTGAGGCACGTGCCCAGTCTGCAACGATTCATTGATTAGGCCAAGAAGGTCGTGTCCAATGACATCAAAGCAATCTTGAATAACTCTAGCGTTAACATTATCTATTCCAGCCGTTTTTTCCATTGAAAAACAAATATCTCTCAACCCTTCTATCGTGATTGGACGAAATCTGCTAAACGTACAGTCAGTATTGAAAGGTTGCTTGAGTTCTTCAGGCTCATCAACCAATTCAATAGACTGATTAATCGCTGAAATACTATCGATAAAATAATCATTGAACCTAGATGCGATTTCTCTTTCCGAAAATTCTAATGTGCCGTTAAAGGTTATAGATCGCGCTTTGCAATCGCTGGGTTTCAACAATGATTTGAGTATTTTCCATAGCTCTTTGCTGTTGTTTTTATGATGGTCAATTTTCCTCTGCAAATATTCGCTCCGTGTCTTGATCAGAGATTGTGAATATGTATTTCGCATTTCCGTATACTTGTACCAATGATAGCTACTGTTAGTTCTACGGAACTTCTTGTACCATTTGTCCCTCTTACGTTTAAGACGCAGGAGATCCAGATTGTACCAGCTGTTAGAATTCTCAATCACAACATTCTTTTGTTGAACCAACTCATTGGTACAAGCTTTCAGTAGGTCAGTAAGACCAGATTTCTCGCAAGAAGATCAGTAATCTTACGTTTCGAGTAATTTTTCCAGCACCTAAGTTTGACTAAGTTACTCTCGCTGTTCATATTATGGCAAATACTAACAACGATAGTCTCGTGATCTGTGATTTTCAAGTCAGAATTCACATCTGCACGAACCGAATCAAAATTAGTATACACATGGTCAATAAGAGTTTTGCTGTGTCTGGAAATACGCGTATAATCGTTTATAATTTGTTTCAAATTAAAAAATTCAACTAATCGCTTCAAATGTCTCGAACTGTAGTTATCACGCCAGTTTATGTTAAAGTCACCAGCAATCATATTGAATTTGCTGCTATCAAGAAATATCTCGAACCAGCTTTCCAATATTTGCATAAATCGCTGGTCACTAAAACTGGGTGAGTGATAAACAACACCATAGTTACCCATCTTCATGCCACTTTCCACTGTTATGCCTAAGAACCAGTTTCCCTCCATTGTTTCATTATTACAAACATTGAATTGAATTGATTCTTTGACATATATAGCAATACCGCCAGTGTGTCTAGAATGTGATAAACAGGCAACGACTTTATATCCAGGTATAGCATATTGCTCAAAAGCATCCATATCTGTAATATGTGTTTCTGATAAAAATACCATAAATGGACGTTGTTCTTCTACAACCTGACGTAATGCTACGTAGCTTGTAGGTAAACCAGCAATATTTACGTAAATAATATCACATTTGTTGACATTCTTACTGGATCTTGATTGCTACTTATTGAAATGCAAGCTATCTTTTTTTTGTTCATACAATCTTTTATAAACTGGACAGTCCGCGCTGGATGCAGCGTGGTTAAAGTCCAAATTCATTCTACGTTCCTTATTAAACTTACAACAATTAGCGCATTTCAAAACAGTAGATGTACATTCAGATGTTCTGTGATGATCGCTACACAAAGAACACGTTTCATTATTTTTACAATCCGTGCTTTTGTGGCCAAATTCGCCGCATTTGAAGCATCTAAGCACATTTATCGCGGGAATAATTGGGCACCGATCCCATCCAACATTTACTTTCTTCGCCGATAATAAAACATTGTACGTCCTTATGTCGACTTCAATTATAGCATTATATTTATTATACTTCATGCGAGGATTTTCATATGTACTTAAAACCTTGACTGTATCAATTGCGAAATCTTCATTTTGACTTTTCAAAAAATCAATAAAGACTTCAGAGGAATATTGATCACTCATTCCCACAACCTTTAATCTTGGCACCGGAGGTGTGGGAACAACAGCTATATAGCTTTCGCCCAGATTATCTTCAATGCCATTTTTCACCGCCTCCACATTATCTTTAGTTACACACTCAACAATAACAGAGCCATCTTTTCCGTTTTTAAAGTTACTAATTTTGTGTGTTTTCGGATCTAAATTTGATTTCAAAAAATCCCGCGTAACTTCACTGCTTTGGGTGGACTCTTTCGGTTTGATAACAATGACCGGACCAGCCTTACGTTTCTTTGCCTTACCGCTCAAAACGTTCGCGTAAGTAATTCTTTCGTCATTACTTTCATTAACGTCATCATTTAATTTACGCTTTTTACCCTTTTTAACTGGGTTTCGGCTAATATCAACCGTATCCGATACCTCCCTATTCATCGCAACTGAATCCTTTTCACGTTTATTTTCTAAAATGGTACTAGTCATGTTTTCCAAATTTTCACTAAATAAAGTTTCAAAATCGGCAACCTTTCTATTTATAGTACCATTTACATTTAAGCTCAATTCTTCTATTCCGATTTTCAACGCGTTACCTATCTGAGTAGCAATGTTGCTTTGGATATCTGCAATGGAGGCCGAGAGTTTTTTCATCTCGTCTCTTAATACAATGACATCCAAAACCGATACATTCAACTCGTCACAACTCTGAACTGATAGGCAATTATTACACTTGTACAGAACATTTTCGCTTGCGTTGATCAATTTCATTGTTGAATTACCAATTCCAACACAGCGCGAGTGAAATCTCTCACTGCATTGACAGCAACAAACCAAATCATTGATCAGCAGTATCTCCTTACACTTTGCGCATTCCATTTTGCCTACTACTCAGTGGATGCTAATCGTACACACAGCGCGCGCCGGCAGACAATAAAAAAAAACAATAACCAGCACCGACGGCAACCGGCCGTGGCGGGATTAAAATAATAAAATTTAACCAAAATAAGTAGCAATTGCTACTGCACTTGTACTTATCCTGATTTAAATCACTTTATGTACACTTTTGATACGAAATATCTAATGTGCACGCAAAATTTCACACGTAATTGGTTGAAAATAATCACAGCACTTTATAAACAAACTATGATGTTCGCCATTTCGTCAAAATCAGATTTAAAATTATAAGAAACGCAAAAAAACAGAAAAGTGTTGCAAGTAACCCCGTTTACTGGGTAACTTGCAACACCCCTATTTTCGATTCATTCTACAGGCTCATTTAGTTGATAATTTTTCTCATAATGATGAATCAAAAGTATTGACCACTATACAAGTTTTGACTACTTACACTTGGATTTAAACGGTACACTTTGAAAGTTATACCAAGTCAAAGTTCAAAAGTGTTGCAAGTATCCCCGGATGACGGTACTTTTTTCCTTTGCGCTATGCCTCGGATTGATCTTGAAACCAGAGAGAAAATTCTGCACACTTCTGCACTTAAAAGGGTGTTACCTACACCAAACCGCAAAACGGTTTAAAGTGCACCACCCAAGCGTGAAAAATATATCGACATATATGGAAAAGAGTTCTCCTTGAAAGATCTGCCTAGGTCCGGAAGAAAACCTAGTTCCAGTTAGCCCCTGGTGGATTATGTAGTAGTAACTCTTATCAAATGACACTAATCGGTATCAACGCGTGATTTGGCTAAACTGCTTGAAACAAGCATTGGGATGATTCAGAAAAGCAATGTCAGGAACTCCTAAAAGACACACAAACAGCGTAAGGTGCCTAAGAAATCCAAGCAATAATCTCGAGCCAAAACAAGCACACAGAAACTATAAACGGATATTGGGCAACAGCGACAAGTGCATCTTTATGGACGACGAAACTTACGCCAAACAAGATTCAAGAGCGCTTCCAGGGCCAAAGCTCTGCACGAAATAAGCGGACGAGGAGGTGGACGATACCGACAATACGATTGCGCTGGAAAAAATTGGACAGAACTAGAATATGGCAAGTTATTTGTACTTGTGGTCTACGTTCACGTCTTTACTTCACAAAAGGTGCAATAAATGCTGAAATTTACAAAGATGAATACTAGGAATAAAGAGTGTGGTCCTTCTATAAACAGCATCAGTCTTCCTGTCTCTTTTGGCCAAATTTGGTATCTGCACATTGCGCTAGGCCTATACTACAGTACCTTTTAGACAAAAATGTCTAATTCGTCGAGAAAAAGATCAATCCACCAAATTGTCCAGAATTCCGACCAATTGAACGTTATTGGTCGATTGTGAAGGGGATCCTCAGGAGGGAAGGAACAGTTTCCCAAAGCATGAAGGAATTCAAGAAAAATTGGACAGCTGCGCCAAGGAAATACAAATAAGCAAGTGTGCAGAATTTGCTGGAAGGCATTTCATCAAAAGTGCGCTCATTCTTTAGAACCGATTATTTTGACTTTTTGGTGAATGACCAATTGGTTAAAACCCCATTAAATAGCAGCAAGATTATTTTGACTAATGTAAGCCATACTATTGTTTCAAGTCATACTTATCTTTAATAAACCGAAAACACAAATTGGAATAATAATCGTATTTCATTTTTATTCACGGATAGATGTTGCTAAAGATTTTTCGATACAGTCCTTACCAATCGATGGAGCTCGACGAACTGAGCAATGTCTATGTGTGTGTGTGTGTGTGTGTGTGTGTGTGTGTGTGTGTGTGTGTGTGTGTGTGTGTGTGTGTGTGTGTGTGTGTGTGTGTGTGTGTGTGTGTGTGTGTGTGTGTGTGTGTGTGTGTGTGTGTGTGTGTGTGTGTGTGTGTGTGTGTGTGTGTGTGTGTGTGTGTGTGTGTGTGTGTGTGTGTGTGTGTGTGTGTGTGTGTGTGTGTGTGTGTGTGTGTGTGTGTGTGTGTGTGTGTGTGTGTGTGTGTGTGTGTGTGTGTGTGTGTGTGTGTGTGTGTGTGTGTGTGTGTGTGTGTGTGTGTGTGTGTGTGTGTGTGTGTGTGTGTGTGTGTGTGTGTGTGTGTGTGTGTGTGTGTGTGTGTGTGTGTGTGTGTGTGTGTGTGTGTGTGTGTGTGTGTGTGTGTGTGTGTGTGTGTGTGTGTGTGTGTGTGTGTGTGTGTGTGTGTGTGTGTGTGTGTGTGTGTGTGTGTGTGTGTGTGTGTGTGTGTGTGTGTGTGTGTGTGTGTGTGTGTGTGTGTGTGTGTGTGTGTGTGTGTGTGTGTGTGTGTGTGTGTGTGTGTGTGTGTGTGTGTGTGTGTGTGTGTGTGTGTGTGTGTGTGTGTGTGTGTGTGTGTGTGTGTGTGTGTGTGTGTGTGTGTGTGTGTGTGTGTGTGTGTGTGTGTGTGTGTGTGTGTGTGTGTGAGAGTGTGTGTGTGTGTGTGTGTGAGTGTGTGTGTGTGTGTGTGTGTGTGAGTGTGTGTGTGTGTGTGTGTGTGAGTGTGTGTGTGTGTGTGTGTGAGTGTGTGTGTGTGTGTGTGTGAGTGTGTGTGTGTGTGTGAGTGTGTGTGTGTGTGTGAGTGTGTGTGTGTGTGTGTGTGAGTGTGTGTGTGTGTGTGTGTGAGTGTGTGTGTGTGTGTGAGTGTGTGTGTGTGTGTGTGTGTGTGAGTGTGTGTGTGTGTGTGAGTGTGTGTGTGTGTGTGTGTGAGTCTGTGTGTGTGTGAGTGTGAGTCTGTGTGTGTGTGAGTGTGAGTGTGTGTGTGTGTGTGTGTGTGTGTGTGTGTGTGTGTGTGTGTGTGTGTGTGTGTGTGTGTGTGTGAGTGTGTGTGTGTGTGTGTGTGTGTGTGTGTGTGTGTGAGTGTGTGTGTGTGTGTGTGAGTG